>NC_063333.1:29422491-29520421 GCF_021869965.1 Rhincodon typus
TTTGTTTTTATTCAACCCTTTTTGTTCACTTCTGTTGGTTTATGAAGTTTATTTAGTTTATTTGTCATTCCTCCACCAAAACTTTTGCTGTTCTAAGTGACCACCTAGTTTGCCAGCCCTGTGCCAAAGCTGCTGAATTTTTCTTGCACTTTCTGTTTTGGTTCAGATTTCCAATGTCTGCAGTATTTTGTTTTATTTTAATCAATCTGGCAATGTCCTGATGTGAGAGGCTCAGTTCCAAGCTAACAGCTGAGGTACCCAGGCACTCTTTGCTTTTGTTCCTTTAAGAAAAGTTTGTCAAAAACACGGCTGGAAATAAGTTTTATGCATAGCTGTAAGTTGGACAATGTCTAATCGTTGTCCTGTAAATGATGCGCATTCCACCAAACAATATGACTGTGGTGCGATGACGAAAATAATAGCAGGCATTTACAAAGCATTGAGAATGGATTTGCATCAGAGGTACTGACTGGATGCAAACAGAATGAAACTGAATGATGTTACAAGCTATTCCCAGTGTTTTAAAATGGTGGAAGTTAGTGATGACTGAGAAATATAAGGAAATTCAAATATGGGACGAGAAACAAGAATTAAGTTCATCCAGTCCATTCTGTTCACAGATCAAGCCCAGTTGTGGATTCTGTTCAAACTGAAATCTGAAGGGAGGCTGCAAAGGAAGATAAGATCCAGCTGTGCAATTTCGCCACAATCTTTCAGAGGACTGGTCATTCCCAAGAAACAAAACAATTGCTGGAATAAACTAAAAAGCAGTTTAATAAAAAAAATCTGCAGATGTTAGAAATTTGGACTAATGTTGCAGAAGTGTGGTAAGTTCATCTTGAAAAGCTGAGTTAACATTTCAGCAAGTCATTGTCTTCCCATGCACAATATTATGTGGAGGTGCCGGTGTTGGGCTGGGGTGGACTAAGTCATAAGTCATCATCCTCGAATTTCAGCGACAGGAGTGGTGAGAGTGCGAGCCAGGGGGCAGCCGGGAAGGTAAGGTTTCCGTACAAAAAAACTTGCCTCGTGAATAGGTGGAGCGAAAGCTGAGCAGGAGTAAATGTGGACACGGGGACTGCTGGGTAATTGAACTAATGTAGTTGGGCAGTAGCTAAACCCAAAACACCACACGTATAGTGTCTCCCACTCATCCTCCTCCTCTAATCAAAAAAAAACTGTGTGGAGGGTCAGTAAGGTGAGATTTTTTTTCTTTCTCTTTATCTTTTGGCAGTCTAGAGTAGAGGAGATGGAAGCTAGGGGAGTTGCATGCTCCTCTTGTAGGATGTGGGAGGTAAGGGTCACCACTGGTGTCCCTTCTGACTTCACCTGCGAGAAGTGCACCCAACTCTAGCTCCTCACAGACCACGTTAGGGAACTGGAACTGGAGCTGGATGAACTCTGGATCATTCCGGAGGCTGAGGGAGTGATAGATAGGAGTTATAGGGAGGTAGTCATCCCCAAGTTAAAGGTAAATGTAGCTGGGTGACTTTCAGAAGGGGGAAAGGGAATAGACAGACAGTACAGGGACCCCCTGTGGCTGTTCCCTTCAATAATAAGTATACCGCTTTGCATACTGTTGGGGGAGGATGACCTACCAGGGGAAAGCCATAGTGGCCAGGTGTCTGGCACTGAGCCTCGCTCTGTGGCTCAGAAGGGAATGGGGGAGAATAGGAGAGCAATAGTGATAGGAGATTCACTGGTTAGGGGAACAGACTGGAGATTCTGTGGCACCGAGCGAGACTCCCAGGTGGTATGTTGCCTCCTGGGTGCCAGGGTCAGGGATGTCTCGAATTGAGTCTACAGGATTCTTAAGGGGGAGGGGTGAGCAGCCAGAAGTCGTGGTACACGTCGGTGCCAATGACATAGCTAGAAAATGGGATGAGGACCTGAAAAGTGAATATAGGGAGTTTGGTTGGAAGTGAAAAGGCAGGACAAGCGCAGCAGCAGTCTCAAGATTACTACCGGTGCCACGGGCTGGTGAGGCCAGGAATAGAGAGTGAGTGCAGCTGAACACGTGGCTACAGAGCTGGTGTAGGAGAGAAGGCTTCAGGTTTGTGGATCATTGGGATGACTTCTGGAGAAGGTGGGACCTGTACAAGAAGGACAGGTTGAACCTGAACTGGAGGGGCACCAATATCCTGGGCGGGAGGTTTGCTAGAGTTCTTTGGGAGGGTTTAAACTAGTTTGGTGGGGGATGGGAACCGGATCTACAGATCAGGGTATGGGGTAGCCGGTGTACAGGCATATAGAGCATGCAGGGAGTCTGTGAGGAAGGATAAGCAGTTGATAGGGCAAAGTGGCAGTCAGTGTGATGGGTTGAAGCGTATCTACTTCATTGCAAGAAGTGTCAGGAATAAGGCTGATGAACTTAGAGCATGGATCAGTACTTGGAGCTATGATGTGGCCATTACGGACACTTGGATAACACAGGGGCAGGAATGGTTGTTTAGATGTTTCAAAAGAAGTAGGGAGGGAGGTAAAAGAGGTGGGGGAGAGGCATTGCTAATCAGGGATGGTATCACAGCTGCAGAAAGGGAGGTTGTGGAGGAGGGTTTATCTACTGAGTCAGTATTGGTAGAAGTCAGAAACAGGAAAGGAGCAGTCACTTTATTGTGAGTTTTCTATAGACCCCCTAGGAGCAACAGAGACACTGAGGAACAGATTGGGAGACAGATTTTGGAAAGGTGCAGAAGTAATAGGGTTATTGTCATGGATGACTTCAACTTCCCTCACGTCAACAGGAACCTCCTAAGTGCAAATAGTTTGGATGGAGCAGATTTTGTCAGGTGTGTCCAGGAAGGATTTCTGACTCAATATGTAGATAGGCCAACTAGAGGGTAGGCCATATTTGGTGCTTGGCAACGAACCAGACCTGGTGTCAGATCTTTCAGTGGGAGAGCATTTCGGTGACAGTGATCACAACTCCCTGACCTTTACTATAGTCATGGGGAGGGATAGGAGCAGACAGTATGTGAAAGTATTTAATTGGGGGAGGGTAAATTATCATGCTATTAGGCAGGAACTCGGGAGCATAAATTGGGAACAGATGTTCTCTGGGAAATGCATAACAGAAATGTGAATGAGAGATAGCAGGAACTGCCGATGCTGGAGAATCTGAGTTAACAAGGAAGGGTCTGAAGAAGGGTCCAGACCCGAAATGTCAGCTTTCCTGCTCCTCTGACGCTGCTTGGCCTGCTGTGTTCATCCAGCTCTACACCTTGTTATCACAGAAATGTGAATGTTGTTTAGGGAGCAATTGTTACGAGTGCTGGATAGGTTTGTCCCACTGAGGCAAGGAAGGAATGGTAAGGTGAAGGAACCTTGGATGACAAGGCTTGTGGAACATCTCATCAAGATGAAGAAGAAAACTTACTTAAGGTTGAGGAAGCAAGGATCGGACAGGGCTCTAGAGGGCTACAAGATAGCCAGGAATGAATTGAAGAATGGACTTAGGAGAGCTAGAAGGGGCATGAAAAATCCTTTGCAGGTAGGATTAAGGAAAACCCCAAGGCTTTCTATACTTATGTGAGGAACAAGAGGATGGCCAGCGTGAGGATAGGGCCAGTCAGGGATAGTGGAGGGAACTTGTGCCTGGAGTCAGAGGAGGTAGGGGATGTTCTTAATTAATACTTTGCTTCAGTATTCACTAGTGAGAGGGACCGTGTCATTTGCAAGGACAGTGTGAAACAGGCTGATATGCTCAAACAGGTTGATGTTAGGAAGGAGGATGTGCTTGAAATTTTGAAAAATATGAGGATAGATAAGTCCCCTGGGCCAGAAAGGATATACCCAAGGTTGCTACGGGAAGCGAGGGAAGAGAATGCTGCCCCTTTGGCAATGATCTTTGCGTCCTCACTGTCTACTGGAGTAGTACCAGATGACTGGAGGGTCACAAATGTTATTCCCTTGTTCAAGAAAGGGAATAGGGATAATCCTGGGAATTACAGACCAGTCAGTCTTACTTCTGTGGTGGGCAAATTATTGGAGAGGATTCTGAGAGATAGTATTTATGATTATTTGGAAAAGCACAGTTTGATTAGAAATAGTCAGCATGGCTTTGTGAGGGGCAGGTCATGCCTCACAAGGCATAATGAATTCTTTGAGGATGTAACAAAACACATCGATGAAGGCAGAGCAGTGGATGTAGTGTATATGGATTTTAGCAAGGCATTTGATAAAGTTCCCCATGGTAAGCTCATTCAGAAAGTAAGGAGGCATGGGATCTAGGGAAGTTTGTCTATCTGGATACAGAATTGGCTGTCCAATAGAAGACAGAGGGTGGTAGTAGATGGAAAGTATTCAGCCTGGAGCTCGGTGACCAGTGGTCACCGCAGGGATCCGTTCTGGGGCCTCTGCTCTTTGTGATCTTTATAAATGACTTGGATGAGGAAGTGGAAGGGTGGGTTAGTAATTCTGCTGATGAAATGAAGGTTGATGGAGTTGTGGACAGCGTGGAGGGCTGTTGTACGTTGCAACGAGAAATTGACAGGATGCAGAGCTGGGCAAAGAAGTGGCAGATGGAATTCAACCCAGACAAGTGTGAAGTGATTCATTTTGGAAGGTCGAATTTAAATGCAGAATACAGGGTTAATGGCAGGATTCTTGGCAGTGTGGAGGAACAGAGGGATCTTGGGGTCCACGTCCATAGATCCCTCAAAGTTGCCACCCAAGTTGATAGGGTTGTTAAGAAGACGTATGGTGTGTTGGCTTTCTTTGGCAGGGGGATTGAGTTTAAGGGTCGCGAGGTTATGCTGCAGCTCTATAAAACCCTGGTTAGACCACACTTGGAATATTGTGTTTAGTTCTGGTCACCTCATTATAAGAAGGATGTGGAAGCTGTAGAGAGGGTGCAGAGGAGATTTACCAGGATGCTGCCTGGACTGGAGGGCAGGTCTTATGAGGAAAGGTTGACAGAACTAGGGCTTTTCTCATTGGAGCAAAGAAGGATGAGAGGTGACTTGATAGAGGTATACAAGATGATGAGAGGCATAGATAGAGTGGATAGCCAGAGACTTTTTCCCAGGGCAGAAATGACTATCATGAGGGGACATAATTTTAAGGTGATTGGAGGAAGGTATAGGGGAGATGTCAGAGGTAGGTTCTTTACTATTGCTGCGGCAGTGCATTCCACGCACTCTCTGTGTAGAGTCAGATACATTCGGGACATTTAAGCGACTCTTGGATAGGCACATGGATGATAGCAAATTGAAGGGTATGCAGGTTAGTTTGATCTTAGAGTAGGATAATAGGTTGGCACAACATTGTGGGCTGAAGGGCCTGTACTGTGCTATACCGTTCTGTAACAACGGGATATGATGCTCAACTCATCGATCGCCAGTTCCTACGTGCCAGAGCTAAAAAACTGCAACGACTTCCTCAGAAGAAAGACACAGGATTAGACTGATAGAATACCCTTCGTTGTCCAGTACTTCCACAGAGTGGAGAGACTATGCCATGTTCTTTGCAGCCTTCGACATGTTATCAATGACAACGTGCATCTCGCTAAGATCTTCCCCACGCCTCCACTTCTTGCCTTCAAACAACCGCCAAACCTTAAACAGACCATTGTTTGCAACGAACTACCCAAACTTCAGGACAACATCGACCACAACACCATACAACCCTGCCATGGCAACCTCTGCAAGACATGTCAGATCATCAACATGGACACTACCATCATACATGGGAACACTACCCACCATGTATACGGCATATAACCATGTAACTCGGCCAATGTTGTCTATCTTATACACTGCAGGCAAGGATGCCCTGAGGCATGGTGTATTGATGAGACCATGTAGATGCTTCAACAACGGATGAATGGACACCACACAACAATCGCCAAACAGGAATGTTCCCTCCCAGTCGGGGAACACTTCAGCAGTTAAGGGTATCAGCCTCCGATCTTCGGGTAAGTGCCCTCCAAGGTGGACTCTGAGATACACAACAATGCAGAATCGCTGAGCAGAGACTGATAGCCAAACTCCGTAACCATGAAGACAGCCTCAACTCTGATCTTGGGTTCATGTCGCGTTTACAGGTGACACCATCACATTGTTCTGTATATGTAAAATCTCCCTCACTTTCCTGTTTTGACAGCATCACCTTGATAAATTGTTATGATCTCTCTACCTCAATTGGTTGGTACAGTTTTGAAATACTTATTACACTGTATTACACACAGAGTCTCACACAAACGTTTTTTCACACACAAACACTCTTTCACACACATGCACACATACACACACTCGCTCTCACACAAACACAGTCACACGCACCCTGTCTCTCGCACACACTCTCTCAAACACACACACACACACACACACACACACACACACACACAGTCTCTCTCTCTCTCCCAAACACACACACACACACACACAAACACACAAACACACTCTCTCTCATTCTTTGTCTGTCTCTCTGCCTCACACAAACACACAAAGATATGGGGCAAATCATTTCAGCCAAGATATTTGTTTTTGTGCAGATACATTTATTTTGTTCAAAAAACACACAATTTGTAGTCACAGTCAATCAGTGTGGCATCATATAAATTCCCGCCTTTGGAATAAAACTACCCTGATTCCAGGTTAAGACTCTGAGATAGGTTCTAAACAACACCTCACACCCACAATTCAGTTTCTGACCTGAGATGTCACCTTTTGTATATTCCTATCGCTCTGCCTGGTTGTCATGACAGCACAGCACTGACTTTGACATTATAAGCACTTGACGCACCGTCTAACACTCTTGGTCACTTGCAGAGACTTATTATCTGACATTCCACTCCCATCAGTTGTGTGATGTTTTGATCTCTCTGCCCTTGATCTGTCTGCCTACAAACTCTGTGTCTGTGTGCCCTGCTCTCTCACTATACCTGACAAAGGGGCAGTGCTTCGAAAGATTGTGTGATTTCAAATAAACCTGTTGGAGTAAAACATGGTGTCGTGTGACTTCTGACTTCATCTACACCATTGTTG
Source organism: Rhincodon typus (assembly GCF_021869965.1). Lineage (NCBI taxonomy): Eukaryota > Metazoa > Chordata > Chondrichthyes > Orectolobiformes > Rhincodontidae > Rhincodon > Rhincodon typus. The sequence goes on from NC_063333.1 coordinate 29,429,478, forward strand.
CAGAATCGTAGTGTCACAGAAAAAGGCTCTTCGGCCCATCATGTCTGTGCCAGTCAAAAACAACACCTAACTATTCTAAACCTATTGTGCACAACTTGGTCCATAACCTTCGCAGGTGCACATCAAAATACATCTTTAATGTTACAAATGTTTCTGCCCTTAAGCAATGAGTCCTAGATTCCCACCATTCTCTGGGTAAAAAAAAATTTCCTCACATCCACTCTAAACCTCCTGCCCCTTGCCTTAAATCTATGCCCCTTGATTAGTGTTCCCTCGTGCAAGGGAAAAAGATTTTTTCCTGTCTACCCTATGCCCTTCATATAGACATCTTATACATCTAAGTCATGTCATCCCTCACTGCCCTGGCATTTTACAGATTCTGTTGAACTTGTCTACAACTAGTTTTTGTTATAAATCCTACTTTGTGATAACACCTTGCACAAAGCCCCAGACCATTGTGCACGTGAGGAAATATTTTAATGCAAGTAGATTTAGGATTCTCCTCAACCAGCACTGTAAGGCTTCTCAACCCTTGTGATGCCTCACTCTTGATATTCTGAGCACAAATTTATTCCACAGGCTGCAAGATTCTGCCCTGAAGATAATGATAACAAGATACCATTCCTTAGGACTCTTTTCTTTCCATTCATGGATGTCTGGCTGCTGATTCAAACAAATGTTGCTAAAGCAACAATATCACTCGAAACCGAATGTTGCCTTGACAGCTCCCAGCCCTCTGACGTCCCTACATATATTGTATGAAGTTATCAAAAAGTCCATCACCAGTTCTAAAAATAGGCATTTGCCACATTGTTGTATTTGACGTTATATATGTGATATTGAACAAAAGATAGAGACTGTTCCTGCTCACCCTGATACTTATCAACCCTTCAAGTGCATATGACCATATTGTACATATTTGTTGGTATCCCATGAGGTCTAGGGGCTGACGACAATGAGACTCTTCAATTCTCTGTAGCACAATCGACTCAAGCTTTTGTTAACAGTTGTTATTAGGTTTCCTACCACCTCTCAGCAACTATCTACCTGACAGTTTTTAAAATTTACTTACGGGATTGAGAGTCACTGGTAAAGCTAGAATTTAGTGCCCATTCTTAATCATGGTTGAGAAGGTGGCAGTGAACTGCCTTCTTGAACCATTGCAGTCCATCTGACTTAGCAATGGTGAAAGAACGACAATGTAGTTCCAAGTCAGGGTTGTGTGTGGCTTTGGGTGCTGGTGTTGCAATTATCAGTGAAGATCCCCACTTTTGAAATAAAACAATAGTGCTGGAGAAACTCAGTGGGCCTGGCAGTATCTGCAGAGATAGAAACAGAGTTAATGTTTTGAATCTAATCATTTTCTTCGGAATTGAAGGGGAATGGCAAATGTTGGTGTTTATGCTATTGACAATGTGGGAGGAGAAGCGAATGGAACAGATGGTGCTGAGGCCCAGAGCCAAAGACAAAGAAAGAGCTAATTCTTAGAATGAAATAGATGCAAAATACAAAATAATGGTAGGTGAGAATTGTAGAAAATAGGTCAACTTTTCTGAGACAAGCCCATGCAAACAAAACAATGAGGTGAGTTTGGGAGTTGTGGTTTGGAGGGCCTGTTGGGTTTCACTGGAACTCTGCGTTAGGCCCAGAATAGAAATGAGGGCAAGAGCCCTTCTGACAATAATATGGAAGGAAGGTCATTAGTGAAGCAGCTGAAGGTGGTTGGTCCAAGGGTACCACCCAGAGGAACCTGAGCAATGGTATCTTGAAATCAAGATAAATGGCCTCTCACAACCAATCATCCTCCTTAGTGTTAGGTATTACTCTGATCATTGGAAAGTTTTACCAGACCTCCTTGATATCACTCTTAGTCAATGTGCTGCTTTTATGTCAAAGGCCCTGACCCTCACTGCATTTCTTGAATTTATCCCTTTCATTCTTGTTGGGATAAAAACTGTTATTAGGTCTGGAGCTGAGTGGCCCAGAGGAACATGAAGTGAGTGTTATTGAAGTAAGTAAGTGCCCCTAGGTAGCATTGTCAGTGATACTGTCAACTGTATTTTGCAGATGATTGAGAGCAGATGGTTATTATATGGACCTGATTTTTGTAGACAGGACACATTGGAACATCTTTTCTAAAGTGTTAGGTAGGTGATGGTATTGTAGAAGTCACTTGTGGCACAATGGTAGTGTCCCTACATCTGACCTAGGAGTCCCAGGTTCAAGTATACAAGTATTCAAGTAGATGTATGAAATAACATGGCCTGAACGGGTTGGTTTAAACTATCTAGGTGTCAATATTGTAGCTGTATTGGGATGGTACGGCTAAGCTGCAGCTAATTCTGGAGCATAATGCTACAGCCAGAGTCCATGGTTTTATATACAGTGCACTCAACCGTGCCTTGATATGATGTGAACTGAACTAAATTGGCTGCAGACTGGTAACTACAGTGGGGTGGAGTTTGGGGAGTGGTGAACAAAGAACAAAGAAAATTACAGCACAGGAACAAGCCCTTCTGCCCTCCAAGCCTGCGCCGATCCAGATCCTCTATCTAAACCTGTCGCCTATTTTCCAAGGATCTGTATCTCTCTGCTCCGTGTCCATTCATGTATCTGTCTCGATACATCTTAAATGGCGTTATCGTGCCCGCCTCTACCACCTCCGCTGGCAACATGTTCCAGGCACCCACCACCCTCTGCGTAAAGAACCCTCTGGTGGAGAACAACACAGTCGAGGCTAGGATGCTCAGTCTGCTCAGCACTCCCACTATACACTCCTGAAAGAAGCACCACGTTTGAACTTTTTCCATTTCTTTTCCATTCCATTCCTTTAAACATTGCTGGAAAGGCAGGCATTTTGTTGCCCTTTCCTAATTATTCTTTATCTAAAAGTTGTATCAACTACTGTCAATGGGAAAACATTCAACTGTATGCTTAGTAAGTGGTAGAATGAGTAGCTCAGAATTAATTAGGAATGCAATTATATTTTTTAACAAACAGACATTTCATGGTAACAAGTTGTAATGTATTTCTATAAGGTGAGCAAGATAGCTTTCTGAATTGAATAAACATTTTAAATACTGTATTAGGTGATTACCTATTGCTATATGTAAGGCATAAAGTAATTGTTACTGAAAAATATTGTAGACATCAATAAAGCCTTTAGTGAGCACAGGATCGATGACTTCTTGTGTTTAATGTACAGCATCCTAACATCCAGTTGTCAATGGAAAGTTATACACCACTGGTATCACACTAAGATTAACTGCAAACATCAGTGTTTAATTGAGATTAATTATCAGTCTATTTAGATGTCAATGTGACCATGCGGGATGGCTCCTCTGCTGACTGTGAGGTCAGCTGCTTTCTGATGAGTCCACTGATTTTTTTTTAATGACCCTTTTTTTTAAAAACAAAATTACAATCATGTGTATGATGCAAAGCACCTGCCTGAATGAAATCTATGCACAGGAGTAGCTGCTGTTGTGTACATGCAGCATGGAAAATAATTGGTGAGCTTTTAATGATTTGCATTTCGCTTTTCATACTTTGGAAAGGAGAAACACTGAGAGAATGTTTTCTTGTTTATCCCCACAATGTACATTGGAACAATCTAGGGCAACTTCTTGTCTTCACCTCTCGAGCAGTATCTGACAGATTGCCTGTTAAAGAAAGTGCTTAATTATCATTTCATTAATTTCAATGAGAAAAAAAGTTATTTGATGCCATAATAGCTGAGTGAACTGATTTCTCAGATTACTACACAGGCACTGAAGACAAAATCTTATCCCTCTGTGTTTAATCTGGTTTGATCTCCAACATGCATCTGTAACAGAAGCAGAAAAGAGACAGATCAATGGTGACTGAGTGTTCAGTTATTGGCAACCACTTTTCCCGTTGTCTTACAAGGTCACATGCTTATTTAAATATAGTGGCCCACCTCCTGTTTTCCCTGTTGAAGGTTGGATCAGCAAAAGTGAAGAACTGTAATCCTTGTGAAGTTTAATGAGATTTGATAACCCACAGTGTCATTAATGTCTGGTGGGAGTTGCTGAGAAATCCATAGGATATGTCTTAATTGCAATTGCTATTTTTATATACACTGCAGGGTGTTTGATTGAAGTATACTACCCATATTTACCTCATGTTGATTCTGAGTGTTAAAAATAATTTGTATTTGCATTGTACCTTGCATTACTGTTCTAACTTGTAAAGTTTAAACCTGGCAACCAAACATAGTTTCTTTCTAAGAAAAATGTATAAGGCGCTGGAGGAGATACAGAACTTTGACAACTCAGTTGCAAAGACCAGAGAAGTAATTCTTGTTACTTGCAACTCTTATGAAGAGCAGCAGGGAGAGACATCATTTGGGAGACAGAAATTGCTTATGCAGTATTGTTCCATTCAAAGTGCCTCAACCCAACATTATTTCTAAAAAGCCTACATGTTTCACAAATGCAGGGGAAAAGAAAACTCCTTGGTCTAACCATAGATAAGTTTAGAATCCAGTGACTTATTTGACAGAATAGATTTTATTCTCACTGCTCAAAATAGGAGTAGCACCAAAAATGGTCCAGAGGGATTTCATTCAGCTGCTATCAATTTGAGATGAGGACAATAACATAAGACCACAATATTTGGATAAGATCAGTGACGGACAGAGAATATCTTATTTAATTTTAACTCCAGTTTTCACTTTAAGTTGTCTTTTAACTCTTTAGTACAATTTTACACAACTTTTGAACCTGCTATTGCTGCAAACCCCATCTCATTAGAGTCATATTTCAGATGAAGACAGCCACAGGCTCATTCATAAATTCCATTGTAACTCAGGCCCCTCACAGTGCTGCAAATATCAGATAATTACCACCACTGGGAGAGTTTGAATCACCACTTTAGGAGAAGTCCAGCCTTTTGGCAGCTTTCAGTTGTGGGGGGAAAAGGAACTAAAAACATCATCTGTCGTCTGGAACCCATTACAAGAGAAACAACAGTGATTAACTTAAAGCAGTCTGTTCACGCTGCAAGACATCTATTAGTGGAGACTAATTGCTAAAGAAATCATTAAGCCAACTCCTCTGTCTTCATTCTATTGCAATACATTGGAACGTCAGCAATGTTCATGCTGCTACGGATCATGTGGAACTAAGGGGATGGCGTACAATAGTGACACTGGCAGCAACTAAGCATTGGCCGGAAATGCAGAGACCACTTTGATTGTAGCAAAGTAAGAAGAGTATGGTTATCCTTTTTTTCCTCTTCACTTAAAAAGAAGAAAGAACTTTGCAGCATGTGTACAATTTTGATCTCCTTTTTGTAAGAAGGATGTATTTAGCTCAGAGGGGGTGCAACAAAGGTTCACAAGATTGCTTGGTGGTAAAGTCTGAAACACGACTAAAAAGGGACATTAAGTCGAAGCTTTTCATCTTGCACTTGTTTTGAACGTTTGTAATACATTATTATTATTTGAAATTTGAGTTCTAAAGTGCAGGAACAAATGATTTTAATTTTTCAGTTCCGAGAAGATGAGCTTTTTTTTAAAAAAGGTCAGAAAGTCATCTTGAGCAGTGAGTTCAAAACAACATTTACAAGATGTCATATAAATACAGCAAAATGATCAGCAATCACCTGGCAACTAATTATTATTATTAATTTAAGTTTGCTGGCTGGAGTTTTACAATCATCAGAGAGAGAGAGAGAGAAAATGGGGGAGCTGGAAGCAAGGGGAGGAATCTCAAATCAGCAGAGGTGCTGTTTTTAGCAGTGTTCAAGCAGTCAGGGCTAGGGACAAGGCATGAGGTCCTTAGAAGTCAGTGACAAGAAAGTAGAATGTTGTAAGGGTGTCAGAGAGGAAGACATCATACAAAGTTGTTGAAACCACGAATCTGAGGAACTCATGTTATGTAATTGTGGACTGAGTTAGTGGTTTCTGTTTGGAATTTTGTGCTGCGTCATTAACCAAAAAAATGTTGTATCCATTGAATGTGCAGAAATTTGTCAAAATGAAAATGCTTAGAGCTCTCTCAGCTGAGTAATAAGCTTTCGCATGGAGCTGGGGTGATTCTTCATTAAGGTTTTTGTGAAGATATTTTTTAGGATAAAAGAGAAGAAGCTTTCTTTTTAATGAGTGTGATGAGATTTTTCCAATAGTTCTTGTCTAGTTTAGCACAGTTTGTGGTTTTCTTTATGAAGTAAACTTTTATGTTATTTTATTGAAAGTACATTGGCAGCCTTTTGTATAAATGTACAGCTTTGTGGGAAACAAAAATAAAGATAAAACTTATGGACTATTAAACAAGGTTCCACTCTGGTCCATGACTTGTCCAGTTTTACCAACTGTTTGAATCACAACACACTGTAATAAAAGAAAATCAATGTTCAGGGGATAAGACCAATTTGTACATATTAAGAAGAAGATGCTGATTGATTGGACGAGGTCGATATAAAACTGCAACCGGAATTGTTAACTGTCTTAGTTAACTGATTAAATTCAGACAGGCAAATCAATGCAGCTTGTCAGAGTTTTGCCATTAGGATGTAGTGGGGATTGACTGTCTCCATTAGTAACAATGAGTGAACATATCAGTTAACTAAGTCAGTTCACTGTTCCTGTTGCATCTCCATGGAAACCATAGGCCAACCGATCAACATTCACTCACTGTGCCATCTAAATTTTCTTCCTTTCTCAGGTTGCTTTCAGGCCTGATGAGTGCAAGACAAAAAGCTTTGACCTCATGTCTCTTTTTAGCAGTGTTTAAGTTCAATAGATTGAACCTTCAGCAGAGAAAGTTGTTCTATGAGGAGAGATTGAATAAAATTGATCTACGATCTGTTGAGTTTAGAAGAATGAGATATGATCACATTGAATCATATGACTAATGGTGGTTCAATGAGGTGAAAACTAAGGGGTTGATTTACCTATCTGGATAGCCTAGAGCCAGGGGACATGGTAGCAGGACAAGGGGTTGAGAACTGAGGGCTGTGAAACTTCCTCGAAGGATTCTGAATTTTGAATTTCACTATGCCAGAAAACTGTAATACCGCATAATCTTGACTGAACAAGTTGTATTTCTATGTTTTTATGAAACTATAGCACCATGACAAAAGAAATGAAGCTGGAGTACTAGGGCCCTCCACCTTGCTGCACCTTTCAATTCTATCGTGACTGATCTGATCGTGACCTGAATTCCATTTTCCTGTCTATCCTCTTTTGATTACTTTGTGGATCACAAATCTGTTTAACTCAGCCCTGAATGTATTCAATTACTCAGTTTCCACTGCCCTCGGAGGTAGAGAATTCCAAAGATTAACGCACCTTGAAGAGAAGAAATTCCTCCTTATCTCCATCTTAAATGTGAGAAGTCATACTTTGGAATGATGCCCTTAGTTCTACCTTTCTGCGTAAGGGGAAACATTCTTGAAACACCCAGCTTGTCAAGCTGCCTCAGAATGTTTTAAATTTTAGTAAGATCACCTTTCACATTTCTAACCAATGAGTACAGGCCCAATCTGTTCAATCTTTTCAATTAAGACAGCACTTTCCATCCCAGGAATCAACTTAGTGAAACTTACCTGAGCTGCATCCAATGTAAAAGTATCCCTCCATAAGTAAAGAGACCGAAATTAGATGCAGTACTTCAGGGCTAATCTCACCAATGCTTGATACAGATGAAATAAGATGCCTCTATTTTTATGCTCCATGCTCCTTGCAATAGAAGTGAATATTCCATTTGCCTTCCTAATTACTTCATAGAATCCATACAGTGTGGAAACAGGCCCTTCAGCCTAAAAAGCCCACACCAATCCTCAGACCCTACCACCCAGAACCCATCCCCCTATAACCACCTAAACTACTCATCCCTGAACACTATGGGCAATTTAGCACAGCCAATCTGCCTAACCTGCACATCTTTGGGAGGAAACCAGAGTACCCGGAGGAAACGCACGCAGACACAGGAAGAATGTGCAAACTCCGCACAGGCAGTCGCCTGAGGGTGGAATCAAACCTGGGTCCCTGGCACTGTGAGGCAGCAGTGCTAACCACTGAGCCACTGTGCCACCCATATTTGCATGCCAACATTTTGTGATTCATATAAAAGGGCACTCAAATCCTTTGATCCTGCAGCAGCCTGTAGTTGCTCTCCATTTAAGTAATATCCTGCTTTTCTATTCTTCCTGCCAAAAGAGACAACCCCACGTTCTATATCGTACACCATCTGCCAAATTGCTGCATATTCACTTCATCTATTTATATCCTTTTGCAGATTCCGCAGTCAGAATTTAATAAGAGGAATGCAGGCCGCAATTGCAGAACTGAAATTGGGCATCACTTTTCTGTAAGTCCCTGTTGAAAACTGATAGACACACAATTGTTATTGGAATTTAATGGGCCAGTGGCTGACACTGGAGATGTGTGATTATGCAGAGGGTAAAGGGGTCATTGTGGTGCCCTGCTGTCTGTGGCAATGCATCAGGTATGGCTGGTTATAAAGGAGCTTTCTGGTCACACTGACTGCAACAACTTTTCTCTCCAACTCTTGTCTATCAGTAGCATATTGTTCAATTTCTTGTTGTCGCCCTTCTTAGCCCTCACATCTCTCAAACTACTTCCCTAATCACTCCTCCCCTGAATATTCCTGTATGTCCTGGACACTACCCCCTTCCATTCAAGCCCCTTCAATTGCATACATATGAAACTGCCCAAGGGTTTAATGATGTTTCCCTTTAGGTTCTCATACAGGCAACGGGGAATGACAGAGGGTGCTCTTTCACAGCAATGGTAACAGGAGGAAGGTGATGGCATTAAAATAGTATTGCAAGATGATTAATCCAGAGACCCAGATAACGTTCTGGGCACCTGGGTTTGAACCCTGCCATGGCAGAATCTGAGAATTTTACAGTATGGAAGGAGGCCATTCAATCCATTTTTTCTGTACTGGTTCTTGAAAGATCTACCAGCTAGTCCCATTCTCCAGCCCTATCTGGGTAACCCTCAAAATTCATCACTTTCAAATATATATCCAGCTTTGTTATGAAACTTCCTGCGGAATCCGTCTCCACCGCCAAAGCAGCACATTCCAAATACTAGCAGCTCTCTGAGTAAAGATTATTTCCTTTTCTCACTCCTAGCTTTCTTGCTGACAATCTTGACATTGTGACCCCTAGTTACTGACATACAAATTAATGGAAACAGAATATCCTCTTTACCCAGACAAAATTGTTCATAATTTTGAATACGTCAATAAGGTCGCCTCTTAATATTCTCTACCCCAAGGAGAATAAGCCTGATTTCTCTCATTTTACCTTGTATCAATAATCCCTCATTCCTGGTATCAATCTCGTAAATCTCCTTTGAACTTTTTCAAAGGTTTTAATATACTTCCTTGAATAAGGTGCCCAGAACTGATCAGGCTACTCCAAATGTGATCTGGCCAATGATTTGTAGAGGTGTTGCATCACTTCCTTGCTTTTATACTCTGTGCCTCTATTTATAAACCCATGGATCCTATAAACCTTCTTAACACTGTTTCAAGTATATTTAACTGGCTACATTCAGAGAATCGTGCACGTGAACCTCAAGGTCACTTTGCTCCTGTACTTCCCTCAATGTTGCACCATTGAGCCGAAATTTGTTTCTCCACATTTCTTCTACCGAAATGTGTTGCCTCACATTTCCCTGCATTGAAATTCATCTGCCAGGTATCTGACCATTTGGCCAACTTGTCAATGTCTCTCTAAGTCACTCAGTGTCATCCTCACAATTAATTATTCTCCAGCTTAGTATCATCTGCAAATTTAGAGACTTTTCCCTCATGGCCCATCTCAAAATCATTTATATAAATCAGAAAAAGCAAGGGTCCCAACGCCTATCTCTGGGAAACACCACTTTCAACTCATCTCTGATCTGAGAAATGCCCGTACATACCCATCCTCTGTTTCCTATCTTTTAGCTACATTCTAAATCATGTCGTCAAGGACCCATCAATCCCAAACATTTCTAATTTGCTAACCAACATGCCATATGGCACCATATCAAATATTTTCTGAAAGTCCAAATACACATCCATGGCTCTACCCTCATCTACTGCCTGGGTCACCTCACCAAAGAACTCAAATACATTTATCAGACATGACCTGCCCTTGACAAAGCCTTGTTGACTGTCTCGTATTAACTTATTTTTCTATGTTTATCTTATCCAGTATCTTGGCCTCCATGAGTTTTCCCACTGCTGATGTCATGCTGACAGGTCTGTAGTTTCCTGAGTTTTCCTTTGCCCTTTTCTCAAACCCAGCTGTGTCACATTTGCAAAACTCCAGCCCACAGAACTAATCCTGTGTTCAGAGAGGCCTAGGAAAATTTCTGTCAACAGCTCCGGGATTTGCTCCCTTACCCCTCTCAGCAATCTAAGATGAATCTGATCTGGGCCTGTGACTTCTCTAACTGAAGTTCCGCCAGCCTTTTTAGTTCCTCGTCTTTATCCATTACTATACTGCTCAGTTGCTCAAAACCCACAATTTCAACTGGGCTATTGTCACCATCTTCTAAGTTGGTAAAGACAGAAGCAAAATATTGATGTAGTATCTCTGCCATACCCTTTGTTTCAGTGTTAGTTGTCACTTGATGTGTGACCAGATTCGCAGGTTAAGCTTAGGGTGAGAAGCAGCAGGCCTCCAACCTGGGGGTGAGGTCACATACAGGTGGTGGAGTGCTGGACCTGAAAGTGTTCGCTCCTGCAGAGGGGGCTGAGCTGGAGTAATCACTGACAGTGAGGCCGGCAGTAAGCGAGGGAGAGAATGCACCCAACCTGGATGCTGACATTTTGGCACACTGAAGCCACCAAGAAAATGGATTGTGCTAATATTGTTAATATGGTTCTGTTAGCTGACCCGTACAGGTCCTCACAATCCCAAACCCAGGCCACAGCCAATGGCAGGAACCCAATGATTTCATCTCTGAGACTAATAATACTGAGCCAAACCATGCACTGTCACCTGGCCCAGCATGCCCCCAGCACGGTTACACCTACATGGGTCATGGAGTGCTCACATTTAGATTCAGGAGCACAATCTGGGGACCGCATTGCACACACATCTCAGCAAATGATGGAGACTGTGTTACCCAAGGCCCCTGTCACTCAGAGGTCTACTGGGGACCAGGCCCGAACTAAGCCCCACACTGATAATGAGAAGCCTGTTGGAAAAATACGGCATCAGTATCAGAGGTAATGCACAACTAATGGAGGGCGCTGTGCAATCCATGTCTCAGACACTTGGTTTCCTCGATGGAGAAGGTGATAATTGAGAGTGACTGCTCATCAAACACACTCACGAGCTCTCTGACTTGCATTCTGTCATTCCAGCCATGGGCGCCATTGGCAGGATTTTGCCAGTCACATAGATCTCCCTCAAGGTGCTCCTTCTCCTCAGGAAGGAGTATGTGCCGGTGTCTCGGCATCTTTACTGCGCCTCAGTGAGCACCTCCCCTTATTCCCTGTGCCTTTGATCCCATTGCCTCCTGTAGGGGAGATCATGGATCACAAAGGATACAATTAAATCAGAGAGGACTCAGAAAAGATTTACCAGGATTGCAGCTGGGACTGAAGGATTTGAGTTATAAGGATAGGTTAGTTAGGCTGGGGTTTTTTTTCATTGGAGCGTAGGAGGTTGAGTGGTGGCCTTATAGAGGTTTATAAAATCATGAGGGGCATAGATAAGGTGAATAGCATGGTCTTTTCCCTAGGAAAAAGGGAGTTCAAAGCTAGAGGGAGTATTTTTAGGGTGATAGGAGAAAGATTTAAAAGGGACATGAGGGGCAACTTTTTAACTGGAGGATGTGCGGAATAAACTGCCAGAGGAAGAGGCAGATGCAGGTACAGTAACAACATTTAAAAGATGTTTGGACAGGTACATGGATGGGAAAGATTTGGAGGGATATGGGCCAAACACAGGCAAGTGGGATTAGTTTCATTTGGGGATAGCAAGAACTGAAGATGCTGGAGTCAGAGTCAATACAGTGTGGAGCTGGAGGAACACAGCAGGTCAGGCAGCATCAGAGGAGCAGGAAAGTTGATGTTTCAGCCCTAGACAGATGTTGCTGCTGCGCTGGTTACCAGATATGGAGGCACAGAGGTCCAGGAAATGAAGGAGGCATCAGAGATGGTCTAGGTCAATTTGAGGTTGGGGTGAAAGGTGTTAGTAAAGTTGAGGAACTGATCAAGCTCCTCATGGGAGCATGAGGCAGTGTCAATACAGTCATCAATGTAGCAGAGGAAGAGATGAAGGATGGTGCCAGTGGAGACACCACCCAATGGCCGCCTACCGTCCCTCAACTGCTTCATCTCCAACTGCCGACACGACATCAATTGTTTCAATCTCTGCACCCCTCTCACTCCCTCCAACCTCTCCCCATCGGAACACACAGCCCTCCACTCCAACCCCAACCTCACCATCAAACCTGTGGATAAGGAGCCGGTGCAGTAGTGGTATGGTGCACTGACTTCTGCATCTTGGAGGCCAGGCACCAACCCTCTGACACCTCCTACCACCACCTCGATTATGACCCCATCCCTGATCACCAGACCATCATCTCTCAGACCATCCATAACTTTATCACCTCAGGAGACCTCCCACCCAAAGCCTCCAACCTCATCATTCCCTAACCCCGCACTGCCTGCTTCTATCTCCTTCCCAAAATCCACAAACCTGACTGCCCCAGCTGACCCATTGTCTCTGCCGGCTCCTGCCCCACTGACCTCCTCTCTGCGTACCTTCACTCTGCCTTTTCCCCCTTGGTCCAAGAACTCCCCACCTCTGTCCGGGACACCACCCACACCCTCCACCTCCCCTGAGACTTCCAATTCCCCCAAAACCTCATCTTCACCATGGACATCCAATCCCCGTACACTTGTATTCCCCACACAGATGGCCTAAAAGCCCTTCACTTCTTCCTCTCCCATAGGCCCAACCAAGACCCCTCCACCAACACCCTCATCCACTTAATGGAACTTGCCCTTACCGTCAACAACTTCTCCTTTAACTCCCCACACTTCCTAGAAACTAAACGGGTGGTTATGGGCACCTATATGGGTCCGAGTTGTGCCTGTCTTCTGCCGTTATACCATCCTGAACCTCTTCCTCCGCTACGTTGATGACTGTATCGGTGCTGCCTCGTGCTCCCATGAGGAACTTGAACACCGCATCAACTTTACTAACACCTTTCACCCCAACCTCAAATTCACCTGGACCATGTCCGACACCTCCCTCCACTTCCTGGACTTCTCCGTCTCCGTCTCCATCTCCGGTAACTGTCTCAACACCAATATCTTCACATATAACAGCTGCTGCATCTAGCTTATCATCCTCTGCCATTTCCGTCACCTGCAATCCAACCCCACCACCAAACAGATATTTCCCTCCCCACTCCTATCTGCCTTCTGTAGGGACTGCTCACTCTGCAACTCCCTCGTCCACTCCACCTTCCTCACCAACCCCACCACCCCTGGCACCATCCCCTGCAACCACAGGAGGTGCTACACCTGCCCCTACACCTCCCCCCTCACCTCCGTCTTTCCATATCCGACAAGGATTCACCTGTATATCGTCCAACCTGTCTACTGTAGTGGTTCCTCCCCATGCGGCCTCCTCTACATCAGAGAGACCAAACACAGACTCGGTGACCGATTAGCGGAGCATCTACGCTCCAATCAACACCGCCTTCTGGTTGCCAGCCATTTTAACTCCCCTTCCCACTCCCTCAGCGACATGTCCATCCTGGGCCTCCTCCAGTGTCACAAAACGCTACACGCGAACTGGAGGAGCAACACATCATGTTCCACTTCAGGAGCCTACAGCCCGATGGCCTAAACATAGAATTCACCAGTTTCAAAATCTCCCAGCCCCGGCCTCATCCCATGTCCAATCCTCCCTCTCACCCCCGCCTCCTTGACCTGACACAACCTGTCCATCTCTTTCCCCCCTTATCCACCCCACCCTTCCCACTGACCAATCCCCAGTGCCCCTACATGCATCCACCTATCACCATCCCACCTACCTGCCCCCAGCCCCACCCCTCTTCCCTTTATTTATTTCCCAGCTCCCTGCCCCCTCCCCAGTCCTGATGAAGGGTTTAGGCTGAAAATGTTGACCCTCATACTCTTCTGATGCTTCCTGACCTGTTGTGTTCCTCCAGCTCCACACTGTATTGATTTAGTTTCATTTGGGATTATGGTTGGCGTGGACAAGTTGGACTGAAGAGTCTTTCTCCACGATGTATGATTCTGTGCAACAGTACACAGACCCAGCAGTCTGGAGCCTATTAAGACCTTGGATCTCTAGAAATGCTCCTGACTGGTATGGATGTTAGAGAGGTCAGAAGTCACATGACACCAGGTTATAGTCCAACAGGTTTATTTGAAATCACAAGCTTTCGGAGTGCTGCTCCTTTGTCAGGTGATTTCAAATAATCTTTTTGGACTATAACCTGGCGTCGTGTGACTTCTGACCTTGTCCATTCCAGTTCACCAGTGGCACCTCCACATCATGAACATTAGCGAGACAGTACATCAAACAGACTGCTGTTGTCAGGGTTGTACCAAGGCATAGTGATTGTAAGAGAAAATTTAAGACTTCATGATGACACAAAATGGCATTGGTGTTTTAAAATGTTCAATTTATCACATGTCAATATTCCATATTATATTGTCTTAAAGTTATTTATGTGCGCATTGTTGTCAATTGTTGGAACTACCTTAGTCAGAGAGCTAAATGTGCTGGCATGCATTGATGGTTCCAGGGAGTTAGGGCCATTTCCTTTATTGTGGAAGAGACAATGTGTTCGGTCTTTCCCAAGTATTCATGCTCGTGTCTAGTTTTATTGTCTTCAAATGAGCCTGTTCAGCAATGTTATTGCACACCTCTGGGCAAGTAAGACTTGAACCTGAACTTCCTGACTCATGACTATGACTTTATGACTACCGCTGCACCACAACAGTCGTAGTATCTAGTTCTATAGGGAGGCAATGGCCTAGTGGTATTATTGCTGGACTATTAATCCAGAGACCCAGGTAATGTCCTGCAGATCCAGGTTCAAATCCTGCCATGGCTTTGGTGGAATTTGAATTCAATAAAATATCTCTAATTAAGGATCTAATGATGACCACGAATTGATTGTCAGGAAAAACCCATCTGGTTCACTAATACCCTTTAGGGAAGGAAACTGCCACCCTTACCTGTTTGGTCTACATGTGACTATAAACCCACAGCAATGTGGTTGACTCTAAACTGCCCTCTGGGCAATTAGGGATGGGCAATAAATGCTGTTTGGTCAGCGATGCCCTCATCCCATGAATGAATAAAGAATTATATTTGGTAATGTGTGCGATATGGGCTTGTATGCAGGGACAGGAGGCTGTCCCTTATGTGCATTGTCAAGGACAGTAATGGAACTGTTGTAGGTGCTCTCAAGGCATTGTAACAGTACAGCAGGATCTGAATTTTTGGACATGGCTGGCTGAAAGGCATGTGAGTTCACCTGACAAAGGAGCAGCACTCTGGAGGCTTGTGATTGCAAATAAACCTGTTGGACTATTACCTGGTGTCGTGTGACTTCTGACTTTGTCCACCCTAGTCCAACACTGGCACCCCAACATCAAAAATGTGTGGACCAGTACTTACCAGCAAGTATGTGTGACTAAGATCTGCTCCTTTTGCCCTTGACTGTGATGGAGGATGTAGGTTCAGAAAGAGCTCCAGGAGGCAGGCAGGCAGGGTTCGGTCAATAGGGTTCTGGCAGTGGAGCTTAGTGATTAGGCACCTCACTTTTGGGTAAGTTTGGTGTATTTTAGTTGTTCCTGGTATCCATTGCACATCCTTGGCTCGGTGGTTATCACTGCTGCTTCACAGCACGAGGGACCCAGGTTTGATGCCAGCCTTAGGCGACTGTGTGTAGTTTGTACATTCTCCCTGTGTCTGTGTGGGTTTCCTCTGGGTGCTCCGGTTTCCTCCCACAGTCCAAAGATGTGCAGGTTAGGTGGATTGGCCATGCTAAATTGCCCTGTGGTGTGCAGGCTGGGTGGTTTAGCCATGGGAAATGCAGCATTACAGGGATAGGGTAGGGTAGGTGGTTCTGGATGGGCTGCTCTTCAGATGGCTAGTGTGGACTTGATGGGCCAAATGGCCTGCTTCCACACAGTAAGGATTCTATGATATCTCTAAGGTCTTGACATCTTAAGGTTCTTGCAAATTATAAAAACCATTTCTATTTTTCTGGACTGTGGACTTAAGATGGAAAGCGGTAGTGCTTTAAATAAGAGATGTGGAAGACAATGGTGCAGTTTAAAAAAAAGAAACATCTTACTCGAGCACGTTGTGTGTTGTATCTACAATTATGTCTTATTCAACCAGTGGGGGAGTAAGGAAGATCTTTTGGCTCCATTGGTTTGTGTCCAGGTCTAATTTTGCCCAGTAACAGACTTCTGCTTAGCTTTTCAACCAGGAACAGTCATATATGTCCAGGATTACTCAGCATAGTAACAATTTCTTGAATGGTTTCTGCACAAGTGGCTACTATTTGGACAATACAGCAGAAACGTCGAGCTTATGAAGGAGGAAACATCTCTTTCTCTCTCTCATTCTGTTCTGTCAGCAAAGTACAAGAATATTCCAAGCAACTAGCTATTCTCTCTCTGCAAATTCCCTTCTTAAAACAGGAAAGGGAAGAAGCACCATCAGAAACATTGAAAGGGCAAATCCTCAACCAGTGAAGGAATGGTCAAAAATCGATATTTCCACAGCCTCATGTTCTCCACAAAAAGTCAAAAAGAACCAAACGTGAACCGATGCAAAGTGTCTTTTTGACACCTGTAATCCAGACTGATGCTAGAACTGACCTTTTTTTTATTCTTTCCTTTATCATAATATTTGTGACTTGTCTTGTCTCTTTGTGCGTCTGTTTGTATGTGAATTTTTAAAATTGGTGTAGAGTTTAAGTTAAAGAGATTTATAAGTTAGTTGTTCATGTTTCTTTTCTGCTATCAGTTAAAAACAAACTGTTTGCAACAAATAGCTGTTTTCTTGTTTAGTACAGAAATCTGACGAGTGTTCTTTTTTATCATGGCATTGTTAGGCAGGCAAATTGAGGGTATGTTCTGATGGAAACATAGCAAAAATATGTTTTGATAGAAATAATTAAGGGGAAACTGTTTCCAGTGGTGGAAGCTCTGTAACCAGAGCACCCAAATTAATGTCCTAGCGAAGGAACTAGAGGTACATGTAGAAACCTTTTTTGTTACACAGTGAGTCTGGAAGCAGATTCAACAGTAATGTTGACGAGAGAATTAGATAATTACATGGCAGGTCTATGTGGAAAGAGCAGTGGAATGAGACTAATCGGATAACTCCATCAGGGAGTTGCCACTGCCATGATGGCCCCCCTTCCCTGCTGCATCATTATGTAGTTTTACACCGAGATAGTGTGTAATCAATATCAAGAACCATAGAGTCACCAATTTGTCAATCTCTTGTTTGAGATATATCTGAACTTAGTTTTGGCTTTCCATTATTGCGAGACACCTGGCTGATTAAAATCAAGTAGAATTCTGCTGGTGATGTTAAAGTTCTGGGAATGAAACCTTGTTAGCCATTAATTAATTACATTTACATGTAGAAATGTATTGATAATTAATGCACTTTATTAAGCGATTGTACTTTTTAATGGAATGATTGGCTTTCCAAGTGTCTCAAAAATAGAACTTGGCTATATGAGTTATGGTGAGTGCATATATGTGTGGAGGATATGTGTGTGTATGTGTGTATATGGTTGCTTATTTTTCAATTAGTCCAATTTCTGTGCACAAATGAGATTGATTTAATGCAATCACTCTCAGGCAGTGTCTGCTCACTGGCTCGGATTGAACTCATAAATATTGAGGAAACTCTGTTACTCAAAGTCAGTTTCACCAGCACAGTACTCCATCTATAAGACTAATATGCTTAGTGAGAGCTTTGGGTTAGTTAATTCAATTTTCACCAGCATCAATTGTGTCTTAATTCACAAAAAGCAGTTAAATCTGAAAAAGATCTGATGTTGTGAGACCTAAAAAGACCATTTGTTTTTCAGATTTTGCTTCAGGAATGTTGGTCTGTGCATATTCAGTGAAAACAAAAACAGGACGATGCAGAAGAATTGAAAGCAGATGTTTTCCAGCAAGGTGGGAGGTGAATCACCTCATGTTGTCACAAGGAGTGGACACTGCACAAAAGGAAATAGATTCAATTAATTGGAGAAGAGGTTATTGTATAAAAGCGACAGCAGAAAGATGTGAGACAACAAGTCATATCTTCACCCTTTACAGCAATAGCAAGAATAAAGTATAATTCTACACCCTTTCTTAGGTCATCTAATTTAGAAATTACAATTATTTTTGCCTATGATGGTTTTGAAAACCTGGAATACATCTTTTTGATGTGAGTAAATTGATTCCAGATGTCAGCATAATTTTCACAGTAAATTTGATGCCATTCATAAATGTGACTAATTTGTATTTTTGCTGTTCATCTCTAGACAGGAAACACTGGTTTTAGTGGTTTAGGTATAGCTACGCTTCATAGACTTAGTTCATATTGCCTTAATAATTGAATAAAAATCAATGAAACCCCAAAACTCATAACTGGACAGCTAAAATGTGCATTTGTAGAATTGCTGGCTTATGGGTTACAGTTACTCATGTACATTTCCATTAAAGGGAACCTGAAAGCAATGCATGACAGTTACTGATGAAGACTTGTAGATATCGCACACAGTCAGTAGCCCACAGATTACAGACTATTCAATCAGAGCTTGCGACACGGGGCTGATAGCTACCTAATAATACATAAAACTGAAAAATCTAAGTTCAAAACTATCACAGTGGTATGAAGGTCAATTATGATGTGGCTGGAAAACTCATGCATTAGGCCAGGGATGCTATTTTGTACATGAATATGGTGAATTTTTATTTTATTTATTTAGGCCTCGAGTAATTGTTTGAAGGAAATTTAGGGGCTATGTTATAGCTGCATATTATGGCTTAAAATTCTGTCTGTCCATCATAGGAATGTTAAGCACCAAGCTTAATTTGGGTGGGAGAATGGGGCTGTTGGAATTAATTCAGGATCATGATGAATATGATTCAGAATGCAATATCTAAGAGAAAATAGTCTGCTCAATCAACGCCACATTACAGTAAGGGCATAATTGCTTTAGTAAGAATACAGAGAAGATTTACAAGAATGTTGCCAGGGCTTAACAATTATAGGTATGTTTGGAACAGCTAATAAAAGCAAAATACTGCAGATGCTGGAAATCTGAAACAAACACAGAAAATGCTGGAGAACCTCCACAGGTCTGGAAGCATCTACGGAAAGAGAAACAGAAACCTTAACACCTGAAATGAAAAAAAATGATTTTCTTGTTAAAGCATGGAATGAAATATTGTCATAGAGTCATAGAGCTGTATAGCACAGAAATAGCCCTTTTGGTCCAACTCATCCATGCCAACCAGATATCCTAAATATATCTAGTCCTATTTGCCAGCATTTGGCTCATATTCCTTTAAACACTTCCTATTTATAAACCCATCCAGATGCCTTTTAAATGTTGTAATTGTACCAGTCTCCACCATTTCCCCTGGCAGCTCATTCTATACACACACCACCCTCTGTGTGAAAAAGTTGCCCCCTTGGATCCCTTTTAAATCTTTCCCCTGTCACCTTAAACCTATGCTGTCCAGTTTTGGATACACCACGCCAGGGAAAAGGACTTGTCTTTTTACCCTACGCACGCCCCTTGTGATTTTATAAACCTCTGTAAGGTCACAATGAGCCTCCGACACTCCAGGGAAAATAGCCCCAGCCTATTCAGCTCAAACCCTCCAAACCCAATGAGGAATGAAATGGAATTATGGACAGAGACAGCTTTCTGATAACATGCTGATGGAGAGAGAAGTCAAGTGTGTTCAAGTGGCGGCATATGGCACTGAGTGTGGATCTCAGGATTTGGCAGGAACACCTGTCTGAGGAACGTTGTAGCTCATGTAAATACCTGTAATCCTGGGCTGATTTGAAACACAAAGGATGGGACTTCGGTTGAAATCCATGTGGGGTAAGGATGAACTGGAGGCAGCTGAAACTGTTTTTTTTGGAGTGGAGGATGAACTAAATGATGGTGTATAAATTAAGATATCTAAGTGCAATTTAGCATTTGAATATGATTGGGAAGAGAGTGCTAGCTAAACTCTCCCATGCCCTAGCCCCTTAACCCACAAACCAGGCCTTGTTATCACACAGCCTGCCATTACACACCCCCTGTTGTTAGCCTCTAACAGTCCCCATTAATAGATATTCACCCTCCCAGCCTAATCGTTATCAACTCCTTTGTCTATCTAACTGCTCTTCTGTCTCTTCGGGCTCCATCCTTTATCTTATCATTTACTCCCTACTCCATCCCCCTCCCTATTTACTGTAAGTAAACCAATGTTTTCCCAGCTACCATCAGTTCTGAGGAAGAGTCACCGGACCCGAAATGTTAAGTCTGAATTTTTTCTCCACAGATGCTGCCAGACCTGCTGAGCTTTTCCAGCAACTTCTGTTATTGTTCCTGATTTACAGCAGTTCTTACAGAAAAAAAACATGATAAGAAGCAAAACCTTATCTGATTATTAGCTTCCATGGATTGAATTAATCAATAAGGTGATTTAATAATTGCTAATGAGACACAGTCAGATTTTGACAAATTCAACAAGAATGAAGATCATTGGTACATAATGGAATTCATTAGATTGTATGCAAGACGGCAGAAACCCTGTTTGGAAATTTCCCAAAATGTGCTGGCATATGAGAAATTAAACTGTGCCAAAATATCATGTTTAAACAGATTTCTAGTTTTGATGAGACTTAAATTTGCAGATAAACACAAATGCCAGAACAAATGTTGAAAGCACTAAAGTATCGTTAGAAAACATTTCTTTTCAGCAGCATTTGTGGTGCAAATGAGGCCATCAACCATATGACAGATCACAAAGGAAACAATGTTAGAGGTTGGTGCGACTGTTTAAATACAGATCACAGCAACAGTGTGGCAGAAAATTCTTCATTGACAGAAATGAAGACAAAATGATTTGACAGTTTTGAGAAGCAAAGACAATTTGGCCTTACAATAAAAGAATGAAGCCCAGAAATGCCCAGGGTGAAGTGAATGGAAGCTTCAGATGTGATTCACAAATGATCTTTTTGAAAGATACAGAGGGCTCAAGGGCCTGAGTGGGTTACTTCTGCTCCTATTTTATACGCTGTATATAAACTTGATAAAGGAGGAGCAGTTGCTTGTTCATTAAGAATGGCATTGGTGCAATAACTGGAGGTGTTCTTGGTTCGGGAGACCAGGATGTGGAACAGATTTGGGTGGAGATGAGGAATAGTAGGAGAAAGAAATCACTCATGAATATGGTCCATGGACCCCCTAAAAATAACCACAATGTGGAACAAAGTGTACAAGAAATAGGGGTGCTTGTGACAAAAGAACAGCAATAATTGTTGGTGATTTTAAATGACAAATAAATTAGAAAAATCAGATTGGGTAACAATCTGGCAGATTGATTGTATTGGGGCAAATTGTGAAGTTGTTCACTTTGGCAGGAAGAATGGAAACGCAGTGTGTGAATTAAATGGAGAATAACTGCAGAATTCTGAGGAGCAGAGACATTTAAGTATTCTAATGCATGAGTCTCTAAAAATTAGTAACCGAAAAGGCTAATGGGATGGTATCCTTTATTATGAGAGGAATTGATCATAAAAGTAGGGATATTTGCTTCTGTTTAATAGGACAACGGTGAGACCACATATCAAATACAGTTTTGTTCGTATTTAAGAGGGGATGTAAAGGCACTGGAGGTGATTCTGGGAATGTTTACTCAATTGATAATTGGAATGAGCAGGTAATTTTATGAGGAAACATCGGACAGACTGGGCTTTTTTCACCTGATTTTAGACGAATGAGGGGTGACTCGATTTGAAGTGTCTCTGGTCCTGAATGGCCTTCACAAGGTGGACGTGGAAAAGATATTTCCTCTTGTGGGTGAATCCAGAATTAAGGGTCACTGTTTTAAAATTATGGCCTCCCTTTTAGGACAGGGATGAGGGGAAATCTACTTGACTGTCTTTGGAACTCTCTGTCTCAGAAGGTGGAACAAATGGGGTCATTTAATATTTTTTAAGACGTGAATATTTTTTAAGATGGAGGTAAATAAATTCTTGTTAGGTAAATGAATCACAAGCTTTTGGGGGATTGTGAAACTCCAACAGATCAAATATGATCTTATTGAATAGGGAAGCAATTTCAAGAGTTCAAATGGCCTACTCCAGCCCCTAATTCATACTTAATTTGTATGCAACAGCACTATTTGCTCTAAATACTCTAAAACAAGTATTAATGTTGAGAGATGGCCATGAGAAAACTGGAAAACATGTTCAAAAACCAGTAAGAGCAGATGAGACTCAGATGCAATGGCACTGGGAGAGTTCATTCTGAGCAAAATGGACACAAAGGTAATTCATGCTGACAGTGCCCTGCTTACACAGAGACAGGTCACATTGCCAATACAGCATACTAGAAGCACCATGATATGCGGACAATTGCCGCAGTACTGAAGGGTCAGATAATGAAAGGACAACAATGCCTCACATAAGAAATTATGAGAAAGCTACATGAGTAAACTGTATAGGCTATACTTGAGTCTCCTTGAGATTGTTCCACCATTCACAACGATCAGAGCTGATTTTCTGCATTAACACCACTTTCCTATATCCCTTGATTTCCTGAGAGACCAAAAATCAGTCTATCTTAGGCCTCAAATGCACTTAATGATGGACAACCATCTGGGGCATTCACAACTCTTTGAGTGAAGACATATCTCCTCATCTCAGTCCTAAATGATCCACTCCTTATCTTGACTATGATCATGTGTTTAAGATACCCCAGCTAGGAGAAACAACATCTACCTTGTCACATCGCCTTCAAAATCTTGCACAGTATGA
The DNA here is from genome assembly GCF_021869965.1 of Rhincodon typus. NCBI lineage: Eukaryota > Metazoa > Chordata > Chondrichthyes > Orectolobiformes > Rhincodontidae > Rhincodon > Rhincodon typus. The sequence goes on from NC_063333.1 coordinate 29,452,545, forward strand.
TGTGATCACCTCATTCTTTGAGGAGAGTGAAAGCCCAATTTACTCAGCCTTTCCTCAAAGGACAACCTTCTCATCCATCCAGGAACCAACTATTCAATCCTTACTGTACCGCATCCAGGGCCAATATATCCTTCCTTAAATATGGTGATCCAAACTGCACACAGTATTGTAGATGTGGTCTCACCAAAGCCCTGTACAACTGTAGCAAGATTTATTTATTGCTGTACTCCAGTGCCCCTGCATTAAAGGTCAACATGTCATTTGCCTTTCTAGGTGCATGCTAACTTTCTGTCTACCTTTTACAAGTATACTTAAATTCTCTAAAGATCATATTTACAAATGCCATTCTTTTTAAAAACTGATTCTGTTCTTCCTTTCTTATAACTAAAGTGAAAACACACACTTCTCCACATTATATTCCATTTTCGGTCTTGTTGCCTGCACATTTAATCCAGATAACGTCTTTGTATCCTCCTCACAGATTACAGATTTCCACCTGACTTTGTACTGTCAGCAGACTTCAATACATTACTCTTGGTCTCATGTTCTAGATCCCCAGACATTGTAGCACACAGCTAGTCACAACCTGGCACTATGAAAATGCCTTTGCTCTAAGCCTACTCTCAGCTTCCTGTCTTTTAATGAAAATTCTATCCATACAAATATATCACCCCAAACTCCATGAGTACTTAATTTGCATTGTAACCTTTTGTGTGACACCTTATTGATAATTTTGTGAATATCCAAATATACAACATCTACTAGTTTCCCTTTATCCACATTACTAATTACATCCTTAAAAAATCTCTAATTACTCGGGCAAAAGTGATTTTCCTTACACAAAACCTTATAGGCTTGTTCAAATCATGCCTTGATTTTTTAAGTATGTTGTCATAACTTCCTTAACAGCAGATTCCGGCATGTCAGGTTAATTAGCCTGTAGTTCCCTGTTTCCTGTCTCTTTCATGTTTCTTGAACAACAGTATTAGATTTCCTAACATTAAATCCACTGTGACAATTCTGGAATCTAGGAAATGTCGTAATATCATAACAAGTGCATCCATTGTCTCTGCAACCAACTCTTTTTGGACTTTGGGATGAAGGCCACCAGATCCTGGGCAATGTTTGGCTTTTATTCATTTCAATTGTCCAATGCTTCTTCTCAGCTGTTATAAATTACCTTGAGCTTCTCACCCTTATTAACTTTGAGGCGATGCTCTATTTATGATATGTAATTTGGGGTAGGAATAAGTTGCAATGTGAGAGACAGGAGATAGTATTTTTGTGTCTATTTCTAGTGCTAAGTAAATGGATGAGAAAACTGAGAAAGTTAACATTTGGTTAGTCGAACAGTGCAAAAAAAGGTGAAGATTCTCAATGAGTGTATTTGTTTTGGCAATGTAATGTGGCAGGTGCTGCATTTAAATAGGACAGGCATCCAGAGGCTTGTGATGAGTCAGAAACAGGCAAAATAATTGGAAGTGAATATGTTAGGAACAAGAGTACAACATCATAAGGAATATCATATTATCTAGACAGCAAAGGCTTGGCAATCAGGCAGAGAGGCGAGGACTGGAAGCATTCAAAGTAAAGTAGTTAAACAAGAGATGAAGATGGCAACTGGTAATTATGATGTTGTAAAAATCTCAAGATGAAGGCAGCTGAGGAGATGGAAAATAATTGTAACTTACAGGAGATTCATGAAAGACAAAGAAGACAGGAATGACTGAGAGGTTGTCTTAAGTGTAAGAGATACCTGGGAAGTTAGGTAATAGGATCAATATTACAGAATTAAGATATAGAAAGAAAATTTCTGGGTCCATACATGTAATGAGATGAGGCAACAGTCTGTAGCCTTGATAGAGGGAGCAGAGAAACTGATAGCAGCTAAAGGAAGGCTGTGTGCACAGTTTCTGCCAAGTTTAATGGCTGGACCTCATTACTATTTCCTTTCTTTTCCTGCCCTGCAACCAGACCAGTTGTTGGGTGGGAAAATGTATTTCGGGAGGCCACAAATGGGGACTCTTGCTAGGCTTTATTTCTGGAGAGCTCAAAATGAAAAGTAGGAAAGTTATGCCAACACTTGTCTTAAACCATGGTTAGACCATACTTTGAATACTGTGACAGTTCTGGTTACTGTATTTACAGAAGGATATGCATGCACTGTAGAGAGTTTGGAGAAGATTTGTAACGTGATATCAACAATGTATCCATGCATTAGGAAAGCGTGAGGAAACTTTCCTGCAAAAAAGGCTGACTGGGTGTCCTAGTAGAGATATTTAAAATTATGGAAGGTTTCTATTGTAAATTTGAATGAGGGAAGGTAAGAAGAATTTCAAGTACATTTCAAGCATAAACAATGGCATTGCCTGTTTGGGCTGAATGGCCTGTTTCCATGACACATATTCAATATCATCCCATGCAAGTGGGAGGAGTGGAGACCAGAATATGGAGTTTGGATTCTGACAGTGGGAGGTCAGCCAAAACCACAGATAACTTCTGAGCACCCTCACAATCAATGGATACTCTGTATAGGCTGCACTACCTTCTTACTCTTTAACACCACGCAGAAACATTTCTGAGTTTTGATAGCCTTATTTCTGCAAAAACAATTTGTATCTTGAATGGGGGCAATTACACTCTTAGCAGCCTCTCAAACTCCATTAAGAAGCGAAGAGAGTACTACCTGTTGTCTATTGCTTTCACGTCTCAAACTCTAATCTTAGGTTAATATGAGCCATCATTTGGATTGAGTTTTTTTTATATAAGTCATGGGAGGTGTATGACACTGGCTGGACCAGCATTTATTCCTTGTCCATAGTTGCGTTTGAGAAGGTGGTGGTGAGCTGCCTTCTTGAACCATGTAGTCCATGTGTTGCAGGTACAAACATAATGTGCTTAGGGATGGAATTCAGGTTTCTGGCCCAGCTACAAGGAATGAATGATGATCTATTTCCATGTCTGGGTGGTGAGTGGCTTGGAGGGGAACTTACACCTGGTGGTGTTCCCATGTGTCTGCTGCCCTTGTCCTTCTAGATAGAAATAGTCATGGGACTGGAAGGTGCTGTCTAAGGATCTTTGGTGAATTTCTCTAATGCATCTTGTAAATGGTAATTACGACTGTTACTGACCATTGGTGGTGAATAGAATAAAATAGCAATTTATTGTCACGTGTAATTTTACAAAAAAAAATACAATGAAAAGTTTAGTAACTCACCACACCATGGTCCCTAAATTAATGACAAATGTCAGAAATAAGAAGAAAGGTAAAGTGAAAGTTCACCACTGTTCAATTAACGGTTCCTAAATTTGAGGTACACTGGAAAATTGGGCCAAATCTGCCACGCCAGAGCTGTGCCAAGGCCGTTGTGCCATGCCAGGATGAGACCTCCATGCTGGGGCTAGACTTCCATGCTGGGCTGCTAGAAGACCCAGAAGCCACCAAAGAAGACCTCCAGTCTGGGACAAGACCGCCATACCAGCCGAGACTGCCCCTGCTGGACAAGACCATCACAGCGGGAGACCACCCCGCCAGGCGCCATGCCTATATCACCATTCTGGGCTATTGGAAGCCAGCTTGTTTCTGGTCCTAGGCTGGGAGAAGATGCCTTCTGCTGAAGTTGCTAAAAGTATGTAAGTTACCATAATAAATGGTAACATAAAAAAGAACGTAGGAAAAAAAGAAAGTAAAGGAGATGAAGTAGACGAGCTCTGGGCTCCTGCACTGAAAGCCCACACATTGCGTTGCTACTCTGCTGCCATTTTGGATCAGGGAGCAGATATTGTGAATATTGAATCAGTTAAGCAGGTTGCTTTGTCCTGGATAGTGTCAAGCTTCTTGAGTGTTGTTGGAGCTACACCCATCGAAGCAAGTGGGGGAATGTTCCATCACACTCCTGACTTGTGCCTTTGGGGAGTTAATTGGTGACTTATTCACTGCAGTATTCCTAGCCTTGTTGTTGTGGTCACTGTGTTTATATGGTGAGTCCAGTTCAGTTCCTGATCAATAGAAACCCTCAGGAGTTTGATCGTGCGGTCTCAGTGATGGTGACACCATTAAATGTTAAGAGATAGTGATTAGATTGTCTCTTGTTGCAGTTGATCAGTGCTTGACATTTGCGTGGCGTGAATATTACTTGTCATTTTTTAGCTCAAGCCTGGATTTGCCCTGGTCTTCATGCATTTGGAAATGAACTGCTTAAGTATCTGAGGAGTCACGAGTGATGCTGAACACCATTGGGTCAGTTTTACAGTTTCTTAAAACAGATGTTTTCACTTACCTTGTGTTCAAAAGACTTAACTCTTCCAAACTAAAAGTTATATTTCCAGAGATTGAAGAAATGTATTTGTGCTACTTGTCATAGTCATGTGACCTCTGCTGTAATTTGCTTTCACTTTAGAAGAAATAGCCACTAAAACAAAATACGTGAAACACCTGAATTATAAAATTATATATTCCCAACACTCTTGTTCCTTATCAGGGGCCCATGCTTTGGTTCATAACAAACTATCATGCTGCAGTGGAGGCTGGCAAAAGGGAAAAGCATAGAATAAATGTCCAGAGGAGTAATCTACAAGGTAGGCAAAATGACTCCTAAAAATTTGGAAATGATTAAAGCACACTCTCAGAACAAACAAGCATCAGGCTTTCCATTAGGTTGGCTAGTAACTCTACAGTTTCACGGCTTCGGCGCTTTTCCAATCAGTTTCATTGATCACTGACTCCCTTCTGTGCTCTCGTCTTGTTTACCCTGCGATGTTCCACAAGCTCAGGAAATATATGCACTAGCATAGAAGGCCAAATTCCAGGCTAAAGCCTTAATTGCTTAAATATTCAAATCACTGACCTGCCAGCTCCACTGGAATTTTGTGCTAGCCTCGGAATGTACTCTGGTGAAATTCAGAAATGATTAGGATGAATCTCATTTCCTTACATGCCAGAGGTTATGGGGGCATTTAGCCCTCCTCACCACTACAATCAGAACTCTACCACAATCTTCCTACTCTGCCCTTTCATTCCACAACCTTTGTAGTTAAAATTCTATCCATGAAGTGGAGAACACTATGGATAAAACTGTAGACAGTTGATGGATAGCCACAGAAATATTACGTGCAGTATACACACTAAGTCTAGCTTCAAGTGAAACAGGGATATAATATAAACAAAACAAAATTAAAATAGGCAAATACAGACACTAAAAGGGTGTTTAAGAAATCAACATTTTCAGAGTTTGTTTGGGAATAATTAGAATGGATAAACAATAAACAGAACAGATTATTAAAACAAAAGAGTGTGTCAAGAGACAAAGGAAGGGATGTGTCAAAAGATATAAAATATAATGTGAAAAAGATTCTATAACAGTGAGAGGTAGTCAGGGATGAAGTTAAAATCTGTAGGGATCAGAATGAAGCTGAAAATAAGGATAAACATGATAAATGGCTATGTTTTGAAGTTTGATTTTACCAAGAAAGATATGAGCGCTACACCATCCGTCATCAAATGCACATCGTCTCTGCTTTGGGGCTTTGACACAAGCAAAGCAGAAAGCCTGAGAGTATCAAGGGCCTGAAAGCTAATAATTTCTTACTCACATGAATTATACCCCAGTTCACTTGGAAAGACAGAGAGAGGATTGGTCGTGTTGAAGGAGTCATTGAAAGTAAGGATGTTCTGAGTGTTTGAAACAAACAAACGGCTTTCCCGTAATCAACTTGCTTAATTGAAGTGAACCTGGTGAGTGTAAATCATAAGGAAAATATTTTAAATTGGAAATGTTGAAATTCCACAATAAACACATGGAAAGGGAAAAAGGATAAGGTTTAAATATAACTTGAATTCTGAAGAATTGCTCCCAGAATATTGTCCTGCATTATATTTCATAGATGGTGTTAGATACATTGTACATTTTTAGAATTTTTTTGTCTCTTGTTCTGGCAATTACAGATCTACAAGCCAGACCCCTATAATTGTAAAACTAATTAAACTATAATCCAAACTACAATGGAAGTTTTTTTTGACCTGTGTATAAATAAAATAATAAATGACAGCTCATGCATCTTCAAAAGAGATAAATCTTATCTAGTGAGCTGCATGGACTTTTATTATGAGGTGACAATCCAAAACATTATGATGTAGACTTCCAAAAGATAAATTACCAAATGGGAGATTCATTACAAAATAAAACTCAAGACTTTTCAAAGGTTTATCATGAAAACGTGTCTTGTGGACTGTAGCTTCTCCCATATTCAACCCTCTGTGAGCTTGAGACCATCCAAATGTATCGAGTTCCATGCATCCTTTATCCCTAGGCTCACTAGTTTACACTGGCTCCCAGTTGTGCAATTTATTGATTTTAAAATTCTTATCTAGTTGTAGTATCCCTTGATTGCCTCATCCCTTCCCTATCAATGCAATCTCCCCCAGCTCCAAATTCTCCAAAATGTCTTTGCTAATCTAGTTCTTGCCCTTGAGCTTGCTCAATTGTAATTGCTTGACCATTCATTGCCTTCTCTTCAGCTGCCCCGGTCCTGAGCTTCAGAAACCTCTCCCTACTCCTTTTTGCCTAACAACACCTCTCTTACCTCCTTTAACATGCTCCTTATAATCTACCACTTTGATCAAAATATTGATCATCTACCCATATGTCTCCTATATACCTTAGTGTCAAATATTGCTTTGTAATGTTTCTGTGAAGTCCCTTGGTACATGTATTGCATTAACGGTGCTATATAAATTTAATAAATATAAATAAATATGGAGAAACTGACAAGTGATCTGCTGCTTTAGATGAAAAAGGTTTCAATAGGAATGATACTGATATTGAAGCTTCTTAGTCTGGTGCGGCCTATCAGAACAAAGGGGGTGAAATAACCCCACAGAGGCTCGTATCCAATCACCAAATCACCCTGTATTTACACGCGCATTGTACATGGCACTGACCCAGCTAGCTCCGAGCTGGCTTCTAGAGCGAAGAGAACCCCTGACACTCCTGTTCATATCTGTCAGCCAGGGCTCCCTGATTGGACCAGGTTAATAGCCCCAATCATGGAACTCATATTTTATGAGGGCCACCTAGCTGATCTCATTCCAATCACTACAGGAGACATGATCCTAAAATTAGACACGGGTCCCTCTCCTGCCAGCAATCAAATCAGGAATTCATTATCACTTAAAAAATTAGTGGGAATGTGCAACTCCATCCCTCAAAGGATGTTGAACGTTGGTTTGATTTAAAATTGTTAAGACTGAGAGGGACAGATTGTTATCAGATTAGATACTAAGTGATATAGAGCTGGCATTTCCTCCCAGGAATGGCGGAATATGAGCTGAGTCCATTTTGCAGCTTCCGAAGTGTCCACTTGACTTATGACCAACTGACTTTACTCAGGATACTCTTTTGTTTTCAAGCATGGGGCGGTTTCCATGTGCAGTTTGCACTGCAACTTGAGCAGAGTGCTGGAGCTGACTAGAAGACCCATTTCAATTCTCAGGGACACCAGCACAGCTATTTGTTTTGAAGGAGAGTCGCAGGAATTCTTTTCATTGATGCAACCAAGGCTACTGAATTTCTCAAGCACTTTCTGTTTTTATTTCTCCCCTCCAACATCTGCTTTTTTTTTTGTAAATATGTCACTATTGTTTTTCCATTCCTCCCTGACTCTTAACCCCATCCGCTGAGATATTTTCTCAGACAGCAAATATGGGTAATGGAATACTGAGGTGGAGATGCCCTATTGGATACAGTCCCTTCCAGCTTCTAAAGAATCCAAGACTGAAACAGAGATAGGAAACAAAACAAACACAGAGAATGCTGTAGAAACTCAACAGGTCGAACAACATCTGTGGAGAGAGAAAGAGATTATTATTTTGGTTCCAGGATGACTTTTCTTCAGAACTGATTGTATTTTGCCCTTACTTGAAACTGAAGCTTCTGGGGGGGGGGGCGTGGAAATGATTGAAACCATAGAAAATGATGCAGAGCAATCAGGAGCAGATGATGATCCCAGTGTTGCAGTTCAGGCAGGCTTGGAAAGATGGAGGTTCATTCCAGAGGCTGTGGAATGGAAAGTATAGAGTTGCTGCAGCTATTTCTTTAATGGTGAATCTATGCCAACCAGATATTGTAGAGGTGAACTGTTCTTAACCACTTCACAGTGGTGAACAGAATTAAAGAGGTTCTGCAGGTGAGTTTGATTTTTGGTTTTGAGTTCCTGTTGGCTGGAGATCAGGGTTAATCTGAGAAGAAAAAGAACTGTAACTCTTTGCAAGGAAGGAAGAATTTTAAAATATTTTGTCACTGAGATTGATGATGTATATTCTGAGTCAATAGCTGAGCCAATTCATAAGAAATATTTATATGAAAATGTCACAATGTGTTATTTATAGTTAGCTTTGTGCATGAGCAGTTGGGAGAGAGCCCATTCTGAGTTAGACATATCCAGAGTGAGTATGTGTGTCTGGGAATTGGGAACATTGTGGGAATTCAGTGCTGAGGGGGAAAGGTGATTTTTGCTTTCTACTATTTTTGGTTTAAAGTTTTTAAGGACTGTATTCTATAGTAACAAGGACCAGGGAATAATAAATGGCCTAGAGTGCTTGATACTGTTTGATGTTAAGCATCTTCCAAAAGATGTAAGTCATGGCAGAAGAGCTCAAAACGATGGTGTGCTCTTCCTGCTCTGCATGGAAAGCCAGTGACATTTTCAGTTTCCAGGGCCAGCACGTGTGCAGGAAGTGTCCCCAGTTGCAACCTGGAAACTTGGGCTTTGGAGACACTGTGGAGCATCTGCCAGATAAAGAGTATCGTGGCTAGCACATTTAGAGTAGAGTTCACAGACAGGAAGGGAAGGGGTGACCACCAGGAAGAGTAAGTGGACTAGGCAGGCAGTGCAGGAGTAGCTGTGACTAGTCTCCTGCAAAACAGATATCCCACTTTGGATGGTGTTGAAGGGAATAGCCTCTCAGGAGAAAGCAGCAACAGCCAAGTTCATTGTACCACTGTTGGTTCTGCTGCACAGGGAAGGAGTAGAAAGAGTGAGAATGCCGTAGTTGGAGGGGATTCAACCGTAAGGGGAACAGACAGCATTTCTGTGGCTGCAAACAAAAACTCCAGGAGGGTGTAGGAACTGCCGATGCTGGAGAATCTGAGATAACATTTTCTAAAGAAGGGTCCAGACCCGAAACGTCAGCTTTCCTGCTCCTCTGATGCTGCTTGGCCTGCTGTGTTCATCCAGCTCTGCACCTTGTTATTCCAGGAGGGTGTGTTGTCTCTGGGTGGTGCTAGGGTCAAGGATATCTTAGACTGGCTACAAGGCATCCTGAAGATAGAAGGTGAACAGCCAGTGGTCATGGTACACATTGAACAAATGCATTGGTTGAAAAAAAAGAGATGAGATGCTAAAATCAGAGATGGGAAGATTGGATAAATATTGAAAAAGATTAAATAATTAATATGGAGGGAAATAATAGGATATGAGAGAAAGCTAGCCAGTGGTATAAAAACAGATAGTAAGTTTTTCTTATGAAATCTGAAAAGGAAAAGAGTTAATCATGTGTGTATTGGTCCTACAGAAAGTGGATCTAGAGAATTAATGAAGGAAAATAAGGAGATGGCAGATAAATTAATCAGATATTTTGTACTGATTTGCAATATAGGCAAACAACCAACATACCAGAAGCTGGGATAAATTAGGAACTGGAAGGCAGGGAGGAAATCTCCTGATGACACAAAGAAAGGTAGAAGAGTAAGTTGTGAAGAGCATATAAAGGGATAGGTTAAATGAGTGGGCAAAGACCTGATAAGTGGGATACAATGTGGATCGGTGGGAAATATCTATTTTGGTAGGAAGGTTCAACCAGAAGCCTATTATCCAAATGGTGAGAGATTGCAGGGGTCTAACATTCAAGGGGATCTGGTGTCCTAGTGCATGATTTGCAAATGGCTAGTACACAGTTACAGCAAGTTTTTAGGTAAGCAAGTAGAAGGTTATCATGTATTGTAAGGGGATTGAATAAACAATTAGCGAGATTATGCTTCCATTATTCAGGATATTGGTAAGACCTCATCTGGAGTACTGTGTGCAGTATCTGTCACCTTATTTAAGAAAGGTGTAAATCCTTTGGAAGCAGTTCAGTGTAGATTTATTAGGCCAATAGCTGGAATGGGTGGGTTTATGAAGAAAGGGTAGACACACTAGGCTTCTGTCTGTCAGAGTTGAGAAGAGTAAGAGGTGCCTTGATTGAAACATGTAAAATCCTGAGGGGTCTTGACAGGGTGCTGTGAGAGAATCTAGAACTGGAGGAGTGGTCACTGTTTCTAAATAAGTTGTCCCCCACATAATACTGAAAAAAGACCTATTTTCTCACAGAGGGCTGCAAGTCTTTGGAACTCTATTCTTAAAACGATAGTGGAAGACATGCTCTTGAATATTTTTAAGGTAGAATTGGAATGAGGTCAGCCAGATGCGTCTCATAAAATATGAGTTCCCTGATTGGGGCTGTTAATCTGGTCCAATCGCGGACCCTTGGCTGACATAAAAGGATAAATGCCAGGAATATTAGTGGCTGAATGTTTGACTCAAGTGAGAGGCATTGCTATTGTCAAAGGCTATGCATTTGTAAACAAAGGGTGATTGGTGATGGGATGCCAGACTGTGAAGAGTTATTTCACAGAGGTAGATAGATTCTTGCTAAACAAGGAAGTGAAATGTTATTGGGGATAGGCAGGAATGTGGGGTAATCAGATCAGTTATAATCTCATTGAATGACAGAGCAGAGTTGGGGACTCCAACACCTACATCTGATCCTAATTTGTATGTTTATGTCTACTTTGTCAGAAGTCACAGCTCAATTGCACTGGAGCATTCGCATCAAAATCTCTCCTCAAGAGGAGGTCTGCTAGAAATATCTTTTTACAGAGAGAATGATTAACAAATGGAATGGATTTCCAGGCCATTGATGTTGGAATGAGGAGTTGACATCATGGATAAAAGCATATGGATTGAAGGCACTAGCGTTGAGAACTTAAGGTAGTTTCCTGGCCTGTAGGAAAGATGTTGTGAAACTTGAAAGGGTTCAGAAAAGATTTACAATGATGTTGCCAGAGTTGGAGGGTTTGACCTATTGGGAAAGGCTGAATAGGCTGGGGCTTTTCTCCCTGGAGTGTCAGAGGCTGAGGGTGACTTTTTAAAAGTTGTTAAAATTGTAAGGGGCATGGTTACGGTGGATAGCCAAGATCTTTTCCCAGGGTAGGGGAGTCCAAAACTAGAGGGCATAGGTTTAAAGTTAGAGGGGAAATAGTTAAAAGGGGCCTACGGGGCAACTTTTTCACCCAGAGAGTGGTGCATACATGGAATGAACTGTCAGAGGAACTGGTGGAAACTGGTATAATTACAACATTTAAAAGACATCTAGATGGGTATATGAATAGGAATGATTTAGAGGGATATGGGCCAAATGCTACCTGGTCAGCATGGATGAGTTGGAGCGAAGGTTCTGTTTCCTTGCAGTACATCTCCGTGACTCTATGGCTCTATAACTGTCTAATTAATCATTAGAGAAGTCTTTCTGAAGAAGGGTCTAGGCCCGAAACATCAGCCTTCCTGCTCCTCTGATGCTGCTTGGCCTGCTGTGTTCATCCAGCTCTACACTTTGTTATCTCAGATTCTCCAGCATCTGCAGTTCCTACTATCTCCAGAATAAACTGATACTGCAGGTGAAGAAATGCAGCAGTGGATGTATCTTTCAAAGTGTGTTTAGCAGCTCTAATAATTGTTTTATAGAGATTAGAAGTCAAAGTAACATTGATTCTGAATGTCTCCAACCGACTTTTGTAGAAACGCCAGAATTTTTCTGACAGACAGCAGAACAATAGGCTCAGTTGCCACCAGATACAATTGTAGATCTGGTGACAATGCAGAGTAAGCTATGAAATCTTCCATATCAACCTGAATACTGTTACCTGCTTCACATTTGGGCAAAGGCAACAGCATAATTACTTGCAATGATTGAAGTTGCAGGGAACCAAAAATGGAAATTCCTTCTTAGATTGCCTTAAGGTGGGACCGAACAAAAATATAAGAAATAGTAAGAGAAGGAGGCAGTAAATGCTCTTGAATTACTTCTGCCATTCTGTAAGATCATTGCTGATCCTTCCCAAGAAATTCCCACATCCCTTGATTCCACCAGAATCCAAAAATCTATTGAATTTAGTCTCGAATATACTCAACAACTGAGATTTCACTTCTAATTGTCTGAATCTACTAGTCTTTCCTTATAGTACTGAAGACATTTATTTTTTAAAATATGTGTGCAATTCCTCTTGGAGACATATCATTGAATCTGTTTCCACCATCCTATCAGGCAGTGTATTCCAGATCATCGTAACGCACTGCGTTAAAGAAAATTCTCCTCATCAGATTCTACTGACATGTTCCCTTGTCAGTTAGTTCGATGACTGTCGCTCCTGAGAGTGGAAAGCAATACCTCCTTATTTACATGATCTTGTTTTGAACTCCTTTATGAATTATCCTACTCTGCAGTGAAGCATTAGGCCCCCGATTTGCAAAACAACTGTTTCAGTCATGGCTGCTGCGTGAAGGGTATTGGTTGGCCTTTACCAATATGGTGGGAGGTACATCTTTGGTTCATGATGAAGCAGGAATTTCCTGACTGACACCTTGGAATTCTAAAAGACTACTTTGCTTTCAAAAGCTGGGGACTATGTTGTTAAATATTGGCCTCCTTGAGTTTGGTTAGTTTAGATTATTTCCTTCCTTTTCATTTTGATTGTTGAAGTGCAATGCCTCTTTATTCTTTCTATCATCTATCATCGCTGTTTCAGTCAAAACTGAAGCACAATACCTATTTTATATCCCTCATTTTTTTTATCATCTCCCATGTGGCCTGTGTATTGTTGCTGGACTGTTAATCCAGAGACCCACATAACATTCCTGGGGCCTGGGTTCAAATCCCACCATGGCAGATGGTGGAATTTGAATTCAATAAAATATCTGGAATTATAAGTCTAATGATGACCATGAATCCGGTGCCGGGGTGGGGGGATCTCATCTGGTTCACTAATATCCTTTAGGGAAGGAACCTGCCATCCTCACTTGGTCTGGCCTACATGTGACTCCAGACCTGCAGCAATGTGGTTGATGCTTAACAGCCCTCTGGGCAATTAGGGATGGGCAATAAATGCTGCTTAGCCTGCAATGCCCTCATCCCATTAAAGAAAAAGAAATTCCCCTGGTGGCTGTGTTCCATCTTAATTCTACTTTTGTTTTTCTTATATATATCTACAGTGAGTTAGCTTTTCTTTTAATATTCTTTGATAGTTTCAGCCATGCATTCAGTTGTTTCTGACTGTGAGCAAAGGCATCAGCAGCTGAGAGCTGTTGGCACTCTCGACAGAGTTATTAACACAGAGGAGAGCTGTCAAAATTTAAATCTCTGGCCTCATTCCATGACAGTTGGTGGCAGCAGGGAAGGGAAGAGTGGAATTCTCTGCTTTCCTGAGAGCTGTAGTTCCCCAAAGGGGGAGGATCTGAAATTATTGACACAGGATCAGTCAAACAGGATAGCAATCCTTTTAACTTTGAGTCTGGGCCATACCTGCAGGGGATCTGACTGAGGCTGGGCAAACAATGGACATGCTTTTGAACTTTAGACAGTAAAACTGGAGAAGCCTGGAACATGCAGCAGGGTAGAATCCTCCCGACAAGGCAAGAACTGAGAAGTGTTAACTTTTCTAGGTCTCATCAACAGGGCGGATTCTTATACAAAGCCACAAAGTGATTGATGTCACTGCTGGTGGGCAGAAGTCAGAATGGGTGATCAGGCCCACTGCTAGGACCCCACGGCAATGGGCCTGGCAAAGCCACTGTTGCTAGGAGTGAGGGGCAAGTAACAGCAGTGGGGCTAAGACACAAGATCTTGTAATAGGGCCCTGCATGAAAAAAAAATATACATTTCTGTGGCTGCGATCCTGCTTGCTGTCAACTTTTGCTGGCTGGTTCAAAAATGTGCAATAAAAAAAAATTAACAGCTATTTAAATGTTCCCACATTTGGCAAACCAAGAATGTGGTTCAAACCATTCTGGCACATTTGATGGTGAGTTTAAATTCAAGATTTGCTTGTATAAGATGTTGTGACATCTCGTGAAGGCATGTCCATTGGGGATGGCCATACTTGAAGTGCTTATGCAACTGATTTCAAGGGGGACATATGATCTTCACTGTGGATAAAGAGGAAAGTGGATCTACCCTTCCTCATACCTTGAAGAACAGAGAACATGATGGACGTGGGATTAGACTATTACGTTAAATGCAAACACAGTCTTCATGAAAATGAAGTAGCAAATATTTCTTGGTGGAGAAGGATGAGAAAAGCACGTCGGGCTTGTAAAAGAGACACAATGATAGTTTTTGATAAGATTCCCCTCATTGTTTTGTGTATCAATAAACAAGAAAAAAATTTACCAATCCCTGAAGAGCCGCCCTTTTTGCTCTCCACAGCAGAGCAGGTTGGAGAATCCACAAGGCTGATCTTGATCTACACACCATTGCAGTTCTGAACACCTTGTATCAAAACATCAATCCAAAATCTTTCTTCACAGCAGCCAATGAATCTGGTATGTTTCTTCTATTTTTACTTCAGTTTCCTTTGTTTTGCATTAAACTTGAAGTACTTTACTTGAAGTGAAGAAAGCTTTATAATCACAGTCATAGAGTCATATGACATGGAAGTTAAAACAAGTTCATTTAGTTGTAAAACCCCAGGGGTCAGGCGTATCTGTGTTAGTGTTATATTCGGTGTAAGATGGATCAAAGTAGAATCCGAGCATTGGTGATAATATCTTAAGCGTGTCACTATGAGAAAGCAGATTTAAAATTTTAAAAGGCACAGCAGGCCCAACAACATTTGAAAAGAGGAAAGGCAGTTTTATCCGGGTTTGCAATCGTCACATGTTTTTTCTCTTTTCAGATGTTGAAAGACTTGTTGGGTATTCCCAGGATTATGTCAGATTTGCAGCTTTACTGTTGACCTCTCAGTGTCTGATTGATGTTTCTTGCAAATTGTGGGGTGATTACCTGCCTGAGTTTTTTTAACATTTGCATTCAGAGACTGTAATTCACCCTCTCATGGTTGAAGAGCCTGTAACCAGCACTAAGTGCTAATTGAATTTTAAAATGGAATCAAATTGCTGGCCTCGCAGCTGGGTTGTCAACATGAGTGGTGTTGGCTGAGGGAAGATCTTCCCTGCATTCCAGTGGTAACAGAAACCTGTTCAGAAATAGCATATTTACAATTTCTGCACGTTTTCCAGAAATATGAAGAGGATAGAGTAGCACTCTGGCCTGCCTGGGAGGACTTATCACCACAAAAGATCTAATCATTTCCTTATAACCCTCAACCTCTTCCCTCTGCAATCCCCATTTCCTTACGGATCAATTACATCTGGAGCTTTCAATTTCTCAACTGTCTAGCTTTTCCATTTTTACCACATTACTGCAGCAGTTGTCAATCTATAGAATCACTTCCTCATGCCATCTTTTCCCTTCTTCTCTATCTAACCCTTACTTCTTTCCTTGGCTGCGTTTCCCCTGTTATGGCCCCTATCTTCGCCCCATCTAATCCAAGAGATGTAAACTTGAACACGCCTGGCACACAAGTGGTTTAACCATTTTTTGTAACCTTTGGGCATATATTTGGTCCAACATGGTTTCTGCCCAGTTTTGCTGCAATCACCAGTAATGCCCTCTCCAAACTTATATTAAAACACACAACTTGGTCTTGAACTTACACCATCTAAACTACTGAGCACTGAATACTCCTTCCCACTAGCTGTCACCAGGATAGCTGACATTGAGGTTCGTTGGCTCACCGAGCTGGTTTGTTGTTCCGCAGACGTTTCATTACCGTGCGTGGTAACATCCTCAGTGCAGCCTCTGATGAAGCGTCGGTGTGTTTTCCCGCCTGGTTTTTAAACTCTGGGGTCCATTGCGATGGATTGCCTCACTTCCGAGTTTCTTCCGTAGTGGAATGTATATGGGGTCGAGTTCAACGTGTTTATTAATAGCATGCTTCGTGGAGTTCCATGCTTCCAGGAATTCTCGTGTTTGTCTCTGCCTAGCCTGTCCCAGGATCTTGGTGTTGTCCCAAGTCGAAGTTGTGGTTCTCCTTGTCCATGTGGATTGAGATGAGTGGGTATTGGTCGTGTCTTTTTGTAGCCAGTTAGTGTTCATGTACTTTTGTTGTTAGTTTCCTTCCTGTTTGTCCGATGTAGTGTTTCTCGCAGTCTCTGCAGGGGATCTTGTAGATGACATTGGTCCTGTCCATGGCGGGGAGTGGGTCTTTAGTTCGGGTGAGCACTTGTCGTAGGGTTGACATTGCTGATGGTTCTTTCTCATCAAGTACCACCTTTCAGAAGTGTGAGCACTGTTAAACTTCCCAGTTTTGTAAAGTCCTTGGACATGTTGTGCCCTCCCATATCTGTATTGGTTTTTCCTGTGTCATCTCCAGTCAGGTTTCAGGTCCTGCCATAGCACTGACAACCCTTATTGAAGTTGAAAATTATACCTTCTGCGATTGTGAACAAAATGCACTATCTGTTATTGTTATTCTTGACCCTGCAGCTTTGCTGTTTACCTCTGTGACCTCCTTGACCTCTCAAATCCTTCAGTTCTGACATCTTATGTTCTCCTGCCCTGACAATACCTTCCCTGTGCCTTCAGCTATCTAGAGCTATCCCAAGCTTTGTAATACCCTCCCCAAATATTTTCTATCCACCTTGTTGCCCTTCATGAAGACCCACTTAAAATGTACCTGTCTTTTCAGTTCTTTGATTATTTGGCTGATGTTTTTGTCAGTCTGATTTTGCTGTCAGGACACATCCCAAGAAATGGTGTGGAGATGCTGGTGTTGGACTGGGGTGGACAAAGTCAGAAGTCCTTTGCTTACTATGATCTGCCTGTATCGCTTGTAAACAAAGCTTTTCACTGTATTTCAGTACATGTGCCAATAAATCAATCAATCAATCCATCAAGTCACATGACACCAGGTTATAGTCCAACACGTTTACTTGAAATACAAGCTTTCAAAACACTGCTCCTTTGTCAGGTGAAGTGATTCTTCATCTGACAAAGGAGCAGTGCTCTAAAAGCTTGTGATTTCAAATAAAACCTATTGGACTATAACCTGGTGTGATGTGACTTCTGGTGACATTCCTGGAAAGGATTGCCTTTTTCTTTCTCTACGCAGTTATGCTACAATAAAGCCCTTTTGGATGTGTTCTTATGTCAAAGATGATATATAAATTCAAGCAATTGTTGCAGATTAGTGTTTGTAGTTTGATTGTTATTTTGCTTGCTATATTCCAGACTAAGGAAAACTGTAGTTCTTTGGCCAAACATTGTGCACCCTTAAATGGAGACTGCCTGGCTTTCTGTTTCTGTTATTTGTTGGTTCAAAGGCTGAAAGACCCAAAGAAAGATATTTGGATTATACCGGTCGAGAGCTTCACTTATTGAAGTGGTCATTGACAATGCATCCAAAAAGGGCTCTAGCACACAGATCCAAAAATGTGACTGTGCACTTAAAGTACAGAAACAGACCCTTTGGTCTAACTTGTCCATGCCGACCAGATATCCTAAATTAACCTAGTCCCATTTGCCAGCATTTCACCCATATCCCTCTAAACCTTTCCTATTCATGTACCCATCCAATTGTATCAGCCTCCACCACTTCGTCTGGCAGCTCATTCCATACATGCACCACCCTCTGCGTGAAAAAGTTACCCTTTTGGTGCCTTTTATATCTTTCCCCTCTCACCTTAAACCGATGCCCTCTAGTTTAAGACTCCCCTACACTTGGCTATTCACCCTATCCATCCCCCTCATGATTCTATATCACCCATCAGCCTCTGATGTTCCAGGGGAAATAGCCCTGGTCTACACAGCTTCTCCCAAAGCTCAAATCTATATGGTTCTAACTCTTGTCTCTGTAGCATCTTATTGCAATTTTGTGAATATATATTTATTTTCCTTGGTATGCAATATTCAAAGTGGCAGTGCCCATCCCTAGTTGCCCTGGGAAGAGACTGACAGTCCTCTTTTATAAACCACAACTATCTGTGTTGCTGAAGGCTCTCCTGCCATCCTAATAGGAGCTGCTTCCACAATTCTGAGCCAGGGAAATGATGGAGCGGTAATATATAGCCAAGTCAGGACATGCAAAGCCAGTTGAACGGGTGAAGCAGGAAATTCCAAACTTATTATAACAATTTTCTTACCTCTGGGCTTGCAAGGCAGAATTCTATTCAAGGTTAAAAGGATTCTATCCAACCAGTTAAACGTCTGTTTTTTTTTAAAATAATCTTGTCACTGAAGACACACATTGTGGAAAACAGACTTCTGGACACTGGCAGACTTCAATTGATTTTGGCACCCAAATTGTATATCAAGTAACTTGGCTCTGATACGAAACTGCCAGCTCACGTTGCTTTAACATTTTAAAACCATCAGGCAATCTCTGATACATTTGATTTGTAAATATAGACGATCAACAGCACCATGGGGAACTGACCGTCACATTTCCTCAAAACTGACAGCTGTTCTCCTGATAAATTTCTCTTATCTTGCTTCCCCACTGCACAAAGACAAGGGAATTCATCTCGGAAAGCAGTTAAGGAGCTTTAGATTCACAATGTATTGTCCAGTTTGCATTTCATATCAAACAAAAACCAGGAATGTTCGTGGCCTCTCCCTCCACCTCAAGTATTATACAAAGATGCGTCAGGTTGTTATTCACTCATGGCCGGTGCTAAAGAATGACAATTATTCCTTGGCAAATATTTGAAGAAATATTATGCCAATGGGAGTACAGGCTCCCGGTAATGCAAATGGCAGTACTTCTCTTGAGTGCACCTCAGCAAGATTCTGGTGAGGTCAGAGGCATTTAGCAATCTGGGCCTGAGAGCTTGGCCAGACTCAAGGGGCAGACTTGTGAACAGGACAGTGATGCTCGCCACACCACCCATATTCCATTTCGCATTTCCACCACTGGTTTGATTAAATAAGGGATGAAGATCCCTACCTTAATGAAATTTGGAAAGATCAAAATTTTTGCCAAGTTTATGCAAGTGTACATTGAACATTGTGAGTAGTAGATCGCACTATCACATTATTCCAAGCGTTTGGCCTAATTGAATTTCTCCTTTCCTGTGAATAGAACATTGACAATTTTACACTATGTTGGGTGGACATTGGTGTTGAAGATATCCTGAAATAACTGGGCTTGAGGAGCAGTTAGTTCTGATGCGCAAGTCTTCAGAAATACAGCCAGGATACTATCAGGCCTCAGTATTTGCTGCATTTCTTGATCTCACATGGAGAGAATTGGCAACCAGCTTTTGTAATCATGAGTCACTTGTGAGGGAGGCTGAGAAAGATCATCCACTTTGCACTTCTGATTGAAGGTAGTCGCAAATGCTTCAGATGTGTCTTTTGCAGTTAGGTGCTGGCTTCCCCCGTCGATGAGGATGAGGACATTCATGCAGCCTTCTCCTCAGTTAGTTGTTTAATTGTCTACCACCATTTGTGACAGGATTACAGAGTTTGATCCATTGGTTGTGGACTCACTTTGCTCTGTCTATTTGAAACTACCTCAGGTAGCAATGCAGTGCTGCAGGACCAGATTATTACCTGACTTTTAGGTAAGGTCAGTGCTGCTCCAAACAGGCAACTGTTACATTCCTCATCAAATCAACATTGGTCTCTGACTTGATGGTACTGATGGGTCATGAGATTACAGATTACCGAAGCCCCTTTCTGTTTAAATATGAGAAATGCCATTTTACACAAGTAAAGTCATAAGGTGTCACCATGTTTAACTATGAATTGTGTGATAATACATACCTCATTAATTTATTCACAAGTAATTCACAAATAATTTGTCTGCACAGCAATTTCTGTCCAGGGATTCAGTATCAGATTGAAAAAGTGCCTGATTAAAGGTGACAGTAAAACTGTGGACATTCTAACCCGTGAATAAACTATTTAACATTTTTCACATTTAGTACCTTACTAATTAACATTGAAAAGCTGTCATTTATGTCGTGAATGTTTTCTGAAATTTGTAAGAACATTTTCGATGCATAAATTTCAAAGTAGCAGCGAGTCTTTGCATCTGAAGATGAACTCTGAGCATCCTTGTTGCTGTTGGCAACAGAGGAGACAAACAGATGTTCCGTTTGATTGGCTGATAAACGTGCAGAGGCCTCTAGCTATAGCCATGTAATTTAACCGACTTATATCTAGGCTCTGTTTTCACTTCCACTCTGCTCAATCCGATGATATTTTTGAATAACGGTAGAATTTTTTAATAAGAAGTGAATCAATCAGTGAATCAAATGAGTCCACAACAAATGAAACAAAATAAAGTGAACAGCTAGGCTTGAAGCTTCAGTATACTTATCTCAGAATACAAAGATCTGAGTCCCACAAATGTCTACGTAGTAGAAAGCAATCAATGATAAAAGGCCATTTACCTAATCAAACCATACTGTGAATTCACCTTGAAGGAGAATGCTACCAATATTGTCCCCTATTCCCAAAGCATATCTTCACAATACATGTCTATACTCATATCTCTGCTCCTGGAACATGAGTTATTCTTTGTTGGTGAGAGAACCATGTTCTAGCCTGTCCAGGAGCTATCACGTCCCATTCCTTAATTGATTTTCTCTGACTCAATATATCCCTGTAACTCTCTACCTCAATCCTAACCAGATCTCCATTGAGCTTATTTCAAAAGTTGTAATGGAAGCCTCTCAAGGTATATCTGTGTACTCAGCTTGTCTCGTTAAAGCTGCACATTTAAGTGTATATTCAAAGAAAACTCCATTTTTCTCAGCGCTTTCTGAGCATTTCCTCATCATGTACATGTTGTGTGTTTAGTATTCTTGAGCGTGTATCTGGTATTTATTTATGTGCTACCTTTTGAATTTTTAACCGTTTCACCGTACAAAGTGTCTGGAAAGGATGAATCACGTTTGAATGTGTTTTTTTAAGAAAACTGAGCATATTTATACAACTTTAAAAAAAAACAGATAAAAGATAGTCACACATTGAGCAGGTGGCTAGGCATTAAAGTTGTTTCCCCAAAGACTGAAAACAAAAAGCAATTTGTTAGCCTGTCTCAGTAATTGATAATCACCCCACAGCTGAATATTAAAGGCATTTCTTACCATACATGCAAGCATTTTCTTTCACTGATAGTGTTATACAACCTGATTTGCAATCTACGAATTCTAGTTGTCCTTCCTGTTTGAACAGTTGGTTAGCATTTGCTATTCCTCTAGTTTTCAGATATAACTGCTGTATTTATGGATCTTGGAAAAGTAATAACCAAATTTCCGCTGATAGTTTTATCGGTTCCAGAGCATGCGCCATCCGCTTCAGGTGCCCTCTTGATATTTAGTTTGAGAAATTTCACCGTAATGAGAGTCCTGGGCCTGGGTTATAGTTTCTCAAGTCACAATAGAATGGCCCAGAATTTCATCACAGTAATTATTTATGAAGATATAAAGAGTTAATCTAATGCACCTGCCATTTCCGCTTTCTGCTACAGAAATAGAATGCACTTAACTGAATATTAGAAAGTGCAACCGATTCTAGGACATATCCTGGTTAACCCACTAAGAATACTTACTCTATCTCTTTATATATAAACTGATATGTTAATCTGGGAATTGAAACTGTTTAAAAGAGGGACTTGTTCTCTTTGTGAGACAACAAGGTGCAGAGCTGGATGAACACAGCGGGCTAAGCAGCATCATAGGAGCAGAAAGGCTGATGTTTCGGGCCTAGACCCTTTTCTGATGAAGCGTCGAGGCCCGAAATGTCAGCCTTTCTGCTCCTATGATGCTGCTTAGCCCGCTGTGTTCATCCAGCTCTGCACCTTGTTGTCTCGGATTCTCCAGCATCTGCAGTTCCTACTATCTCTTGTTCTCTTTGTCTTTGCTTTTGTCTTTGTCAAACTTTCATTGAATCTTAGTTTAAGAGCCTCCAGGCAAGTACATATGTTTGGGATGTGAATAAAATTAAGTCACATCTTGCTTGAAGATGTTGTTTACAGCTGTTAAAAAGCATATGGGGTCTTTGCTTCTTTTTAAACCAGAGGCAGG
Organism: Rhincodon typus; assembly: GCF_021869965.1. Taxonomy (NCBI): domain Eukaryota; kingdom Metazoa; phylum Chordata; class Chondrichthyes; order Orectolobiformes; family Rhincodontidae; genus Rhincodon; species Rhincodon typus. The sequence continues at coordinate 29,474,733 of NC_063333.1, forward strand.
GAGTGCAGAAGCAAGGAAGTTATTCTTAATATTTATAAATCATTTGTTATGCTTCAACTTAAGTGCTGTACCCAGTTCTGAGCAACACGCTGTTGGAAGAATCTCAAGATATTGAAGAGGATACCAAGGGGACTTGGCAGTATGATAGCAGCAGCAAAGTTATGTGGACAGAGAGAGAGATGCTGGGATGATTCTTCTTATAACAGCAAAGGTAGAGGGGAGGTTCGACACAAGTGTCCAAAATTGTTGCAATTTTTTTTTTGCAATATTTAAGAGGGAAATGGATAATTATTTCAATAGAAATGCAGGGGTCTGGAGAAAAAGCATGAGATAATGGAAATACTGCAGGCATGATGGGTCAAATGGCAGCACCATAACAATTTTGTGATTCTATAATTGTGTAAGTTTGCCTTTGAATATACACTTAAAAGGGTAAATAAGGAAGAATTGTTTTCACTGTTGGACAGGTTGGTAACCAGAGGACAAAGATTTAAAATAATTGGCTAAAGAATCAGAGGGTGAATTTTGTGTTATTCCAATAGAAACATAAGAAAAGGAAGAGTAGGCAACACAGCCCTACCCTGCCCTTTAATAAGATCATGGTTGATTCTCATTCTCAATACCATTTTCCTGCCCAATCCCTATATCACGTGATTCCTTGGAGCCTGAAAATCTATTAAATTTAGTCTAGTGTATAGTGTATTGCCGCTCACAGTGCAGATTGTTCCACGCTGTGGAGAAGCAAAGGCAAATTTATAGAATCACAGAATTGTTATGGTGCTGCCATTTGACCCATCATGCCTGCAGTATTTCCATTATCTCATACTTTTTCTCCAGACGCCTGCATTTCTATCGAAATAATTATCCATTTCCCTCTTAAATATCTCAATTCAATCTGCCTCCACCACATTTACAGACAGTGCACTCCACACCTTAACTACTCACTGAGTGAAACATTTTTCCTCACATCATTTTTGCTTCATCTGCACATCACTTTAAATCTATGCTCACTCATTCTTTTCTCTTTTAAGATCGGGAAAGGCTTCTCGTTATCTACTCTGTCCAGCTCACTTATGATTTTAAAAATCCGTATCAAATCTCTTCAATTGTTCTCAACTTTGAATACACCTAACAACTGAATATTTACAATCTTCTGGGATAAAAAATTTCAAAGATTTATAACGTTCTGAGTGAAGACATTTCGTTTCAGTCTGAAATGGCCATCCCTCTATTTTAAGGCTGCACTTAAGACATTTCTGAACTCTTCAGCTGAAACAAATAACATCTCCACATCCAGCATGGCCTACTCTCTCAGAATCTTATATATCTCAATGATACCACTTCTCATTCTTTGAAACTCTAAGTGGAATACAGCGATTCTACTTAAAACTCTCCTCATAAGTCTGTTGTTGTGCAGCATCTTAGAGAATATCGGGTGCACTTCTCAATGAAAGAGGTCTGACAAGCCTCTGAGAATTTTTAAAAATAATCCTCAATTTACATACTATTAAGTTTTTTTAACATATTTGTTCATGGGCATCACTGGCTAGGCCAGCATTTATTGCCCATTCCTAACTGGCCAGAGAATGGTTAAGAGTCAACCACATTGCTATGGGTCTGGAGTCACATGTAGGCCAGACCATGCAATGATGGTGGATTGCCTGCCCTCAAGAACATTCATGAATGACATGAATTTTTACATCAATAGACAGTGGTTACATGTTTGCAATTAGGTTATCTTTTAATTCTAGATTTTTAACTCTAAGTTATTTATCTCCAATTATATACATTATAGTTAAGTATATGGTCTGAACTACTGATTGTTCTTCTAGAGCCTCTACATTATCATGGGATCATGGCATTATAATTGACATCTCATTCTATGTGAATGCACAATAGTTAATCCTTTAGTCAACAAGAAGACAATCTTTTCATCTCAGAAATCAACCTGGTGAACCTTGTTTGTTGCCTGTCCAAGGCAAGTGTATCCTTGATTGTGTAAACAGACCAATCTGAAACGCACTGCTGAAAGGGTGGTTGGAGCAGTTTTATTAGTAACTTTTGTCGTCACAACAGATCTAAGCTCCCAGGTTACTTCTGGATAGATTGAGCTTTCAAATACAATGCACATTTTGTCATAAAAGACAAAACATACAAGCCAAAGGATGGCTGTTGGTGTAAATTCAGTGGTTGTCTAAAATCCACAATTGAATTCCAAGAGGAATCATAGATTGCCATACATGAATAGTATAGAGAGAATTGCAGATAGCAATACTTCAAAGGAAGAGTTGTCATTCCAAAAACTGAACTGTGATCTCCAGGGAGTTATGTCCTAGAGGGTGGACAGTGATGTGAGTTGAAATAAAGGCAGTTTTGGGGCAAATACATGTTTGTGTTTAATTCTTCTGCAATAGGGGAATTAAAAATCAACTGCAACCCCTAGCCTCTGGGTGCTGATGAGCCGGCTTGTGGCTCGAGTTCCATTGTGCTAAAGAGTGCCATAAAGGGGCACAGCTGAGAACTTCCACTATATACTCCTGTGTGTGCAGACAAAAAGAAATGAAGTCTCTCTCATTGCTAAAAACAATCCATCAGCAATGCCACATTTGAAACTCCTTTCAGTGAACTGCAAAACCAAGAATCTCCGAGCGACCTCAGAACTTTCAAAGTCAGCACTATCAGAATCATTCAGGTTAATGGCCACAATACTTCACAATCTATTCATTGCAGACAAGCCAAGGCCTGATTTGTATGTTTTTATTAATTTTACATTTTGGACTGACCTCTCATTTCTAACCAGTGTGAATGCTTGTCACATTTTATTTCCTTTTCTCATGTTTTAGTAGCAAATAAACTCCCACTTCAACTCAAGAAACTGGTTAAATTGGCTCCTTTTAAAAGATGACCATATTTGGACAGAGGAAAGATAGCCATGAGGGAAAGGGTCCTTAATTTTGGGGGGTGTTGAGTAAAGAAGGGGAGCCAGTTTGTCCCTCTTCATCTGGGAGCATAACCATTTGGGGTATCCCATTTGGAAGCATTACAAATTGAGGACCCTTGCCAGGGGCCTTGTCGTAACATTCGCAAGAGATTCTGACGTACATTTGAAAAAGAATGATTTGGAATGCCATGGGAGGGAAGAAAGGAATGAAATTCATTGTATAGCTCCATCAAAGGGACAGAGTGGGCTGAATGGTCTCTTACTGTCCTGTAAAGTCATATGATCCCATAGTTTTGCATTACTTATGACCTGATGTGTCTCAATAAGCATTCAGCTGTTGTAGAATTCTTACTTGAATCAGAATGTTTTGGATTCAAATCACACTCAAGAGACTTAAACATGAAATCTAAGCTGAGGATGTGCTGAATTGTTGGGGGTGCTGTCTTATGGAATAGGTGTAAAGCCAAGGTCTTACTTATCCTTATAATGGAGGTAAAAGATCCTACAGCAATATCTGAAGAACAGCAGGGAAGTTAGCCCCTGGTAACCTTACACAACACAAGAGACTCAATCCAGTTGATGAATAATCAAAGTTTACCATGTTCATGGTTCACCCAAATGGATTTTTATTTCTTATTTTAAAAAATAATTTTCAAGATGTTTTCTTCCCTCTTCAATGCAAAACAAGACTCGGAATAAAGTAAATTTGCTTCTTTGATTTTGCCCATCAATATTTCCTGCACTCATACATTATATTCTGGAAATGGAAACAGTACAATCTGCTGCAGCATAATTACCCAGTTTGCTTCAGAATGTGACAGATGACCTTGCATGTTTCAATCATTTTTAAAATATAAAATTTGCATTCAAATACAATTTTGGAACCAGCTTGGAAGAGAAACAAACATTTCTTTCACTGTTACTTATTACAGTTTCAATTGTTTTAGAGCAGAACAGTTTATAGACGGTAGCAGGAGATACCAAAATGTTATTTGCCTTCAGCTTTGTAAGGCAGTGGCTGCTCATTGTCTCTCCCCATCAAAAAAAATCAGATCTTTTTGTTCTGATGCATATTGATGACACAGCCAAGTAGACAGTGCATATGCCATTTGCACCCTCACCAGGAAATAACAAATAAGTGTGAACACACTTCCCACCTGCATTAACTGCCTCTACCACTTTAACAATTAAACAAGAACCGGAGGGCATGCTTTGTATAATTTGATTTGCTGCATTTGAGACCCCGATAAAGTCCCTTCAGACCTACTTCCTGTTACACCTTGCAGCACTCGATCATGTTTCTGCTCACTTGGTATAAGTCTGATGTCTGCAAATATGGAAAGTTAATTTTTTTTTTTAAAAAGGGATTTAAAAATATACAGGGTTAATTTAACCCAGCCACTGGGTTTTGAGTGAAACTTTTACTGCTAAATGTTTGGTTATTCACACTGACAAATGTCTTGTATTAATATTGTGCAGCATTATCGTTTCTTTTCAAAGTATATGTTTCATTTTCCCCCTATTTGGGCCTCCTCTAATGCAGCACAGTGCTATAAGCTTTTGTCTGGCTTGAGCTGAAAGAGACATGTATGCTTAGCGGTTAATGGCCTAGAACTGAGTCCTTCAAATGACCAATGTAAAACAGTGGCATTGCCTAGTATAGTGATTGTGCCAATGACTGACAGCGTATAAGTGTTAGGCTCCTCACTGCCATACGGGAGACCTCTGGACGAGGCTGAGAAGGATCACCCACCTGGCACTTCTGTTGGAGGATGGTTGGAAGTTTTTTTGGCTTTTCATGTGCTGCTTTCTGCAGCTTGCTCTTCCCTTTAGCTGCTTAATTGCCAACTATCATTCATGACAATGAGGCTGTTGCTTAACCAACCTGCAAGACAACTTTCCTAATATTGAGTTGGAGACCATAAGGACTACAGATGCTGGAAGCTAGAGTTAATAATTGTGGAGCTGGAAAAGCACAGCCAGTCAGTTTCTTGCTCCTCGGATGCTGTCTGACCTGCTGTGCTTTTCCAGCTCCACATTTATTAACTCTAGCTTCCAGCATCTGCAGTCCTTATGGTCTCCAAGCTGCTGAAAACCATAATGCAAAGTCAATGCTAAGGATGCCCACCTTGAAGAAGTTTTCCTTCTCCCTCCGAAGAGAGATCAGTAAGTCTCTCTCCCACTGCAGCCCTCTGGTTATCTCCTCTGCCTTGAAGTTCTTTGACCGCATTCTGAAGCAATCCCAATGACCAACCACAATAACCCAGTACCTGCATCCACCTACGTCCATCTCACCTACTGTCCTCCCACCCCCCCTCCTTCTATTTATTTCTGGGCTTCCCTCCCCCTTCCCAGTCCTGATGAAGGGTTTTGGCCTGAAACATTGACTTTCCTGCCCCTCGGATGCTGTCTGACCAGCTGTGCTTTTCCAGCTCCACCTTTATTGAATCGCTGAATATTGATGCTAGTCCTTAGACCTTAGTAAAGAGGGACTAATAGCATTTGCTTTTCCATATCCTGATTCATTGTCTGATCAGTCCAACCAACTTTGTTCTTGTCTTCATTTAAATACAAATAAGTATATTTGACTATTGAGAGAAATTAGTTATCATAGGACTTCAGTAAGGTGTTAGACAAGGTTCCTCATGATAGATTGGTTAGGAAGGTTCGATCACATGGAGTAGAGGGAGAACTAGCTACATGGATATAGAACTGGCTCAAAGGTAGAAGACAGAAGATGGTGGTGGTGGAGGGGTGGTTTTTCAGATCATCAGTGTGCCATGATGATCGGTGCTGGGTCCACTGCTTTTCCTCATTTATATAAATTATTTGGATGTGAATATAGGAGATAAGGTTAGCAAGTTTGCAGATGACATCAACATTAGAGGCATAGTGGACAGCTAAGAAGACTACCTCAGAGTACAATGGGATCTTGATCAGATGGGCCGATGGGTGACAGATGGAGTTTAATTTAGATAAATGTCTGCATTTTGGAAAGGCCAATCAGGGCAGGACTGAATGGTAAGTTCCCAGGGAGTGTTGCTGAACAACGAGACCTTTGAGTGCAGGTACATAATTCCGTCAAAGTGGAGTCGCAGGTAGATACGATAGTGAAAAAGCGTTTGGTAGGCTTGTCTTACTTGGGAGGTCATGTTGTTACTGTACAGGACATTGGTTAGGCCACTTTTGGAACACCTCATGCAGTTCTTATCTCCCTGCTATAGGAACGATGTTGTGAAACGTGAAAGAATTCAGAAAAGATTTACAAGGATGTTGCCAGGGTTGGAGGATTTCAGCTACAGGGAGAAGCTGAATAGACTGGGACTATTTTCCCTGGAGTGTCGGAGGCTGAGGGGTGACCTTATAGAGGTTTATAAAATCATGAGCGGCATGGATAGGATAAATAGACAACGTCTTTTCTCCGGGGTGGAAAAGTCCAAAACTAGGGAGCATAGGCTTAAGGTGAGAGGGGAAAGATTTAAAAGGGACCTGTGGGGCAATATTTTCATGCACAGGGTGGCGTGTAGATATGGAATAAGCTGCCAGAGGAAGTGGTGGAAGCTGGTACAATTACAACATTTAAAAGGCATCTGGATGGGTATATGAATAGGAAGGGTTTAGAGGGATATGGGCCAAATGTTGGCAAATCGGACTAGATTAATTTAGGATATCTGGTCAGCATGGACGAGTTGGACCGGAGATGCTGTACATCTCTATGACTCTAAGAGTGGGTGCTTCTGGTATGAAACTGGAGTCATATATAGACAAACTTTCACTTGCAAACAAGTTGGTTTTCAATTACAATCCATCAACTTCATGGGCATGTTTCCTGAAGTCAACCTTTTATTTTAAGGCCTTTAAAATCAAATCTGCTTTCTCAAATGGTCATGTTGGGATTTGAACTCACATTCTCTAGATTCTTGGTTCAAGCTTCTTGATCACTAGAAACAATCTTGGAGCGGAAGGTAGGTTTGCAGGTACAACAAGTAATTAGGAAGGCAAATGGAATTTTGTCCTTCATTGCTAAAGGGATTGAGATTAAAAGCAGAGAGGTTATGTTGCAGCTGTACAAGGTGCTGGTGAGGCCACACCTGGAGTACTGTGTGCAGTTTTGGTCTCCTTACTTGAGAAAGGATGTACTGGCACTGGAGGGGGTGCAAAGGAAGGTTGATTCCGGAGTTGAGGGGGTTGGTTTATGAGGAGAGACTGAGTAGATTGGGATTATATTCACTGGAATTCAGAAGATTGAGAGGGGATCTTATAGAAACATAAAATTATGAAGGGAATAGATAAGATAGAAGTAGAGAGGATGTTTCCACTGGCAGGTGAAGCTAGGACAAGAGGGCATAGCCTCAAGATTAGAGGGAGCAGATTTAGGACTGAAATGAGAAGGAACTTCTTCACCCAGAGGGTTGTTAATCTATGGAATTCCTTGCCCAGTGGAGTAGTTGATGCTACTTCAGTAAACGTTTTTAAAGATAAGGTAGATTTTTTTTGAACAATAAGGGAATTAAGGGATACGGTGAGAACGCGGGTAAGTGGATCTGAGTCCACGAAAAGATCAGCCATGATCTTATTGAATGGCGGAGCAGGCTCGAAGGGCCAGACGGCCTACTCCTGCTCCTAGCTCTTATGTTCAGAAACAAAAAGTGAGCATAAGTGGTTTTGCTGGCATTGGAGGAATGTTAGAAGTGACATAGCCCAGGGGAAAATATCAGATTCATGCTAGTTTTCATTTTCTCTCTCTATGAGCACATATACATTTTCGTTTGTATTCAGGGATAAAAAGATTAAGGAAAAATAACGTGCATATCTATTGCAACTTTCACAGCCTCAGGACAAAATAATATGTGAGATAATAGAATTTGAGGTGAAACACAAGGACTGGGAATATATACACAGTGGACAGATTCTGTGTGGTCTGAATGAAGAATCCTTTGGCTTTAAAATACATAATATCCTCAAATTATGAGCACAAGTTGATAAAGCCATAAAGAAGGTGAACAGTGAACAAAAAAAAAGACGAAAATAAAAATTGCTGGAAAAACTCAGCAGGTCTGGCAGCATCTGTGGAGAGAAAGCAGAGTTCACGTTTCAGGTCCAGTGACCCTTGTTCAAAACAGTGTTATTTATATGGATAGAGTACAAGAGTAAAGAAATAGCACCAAATTTGCCCAAAATGTTGTTTCAGCTCAGAAACTGCTGCGCTTATGCTGAAATCGTGATGAGTCAAATTTGGATAAACCAAAACTCCAGTCGTTGAAATTGTCAACCATTCCTGTTTACAGAACAGGAAATTCAATAGAATGATCCCAGTGAAAAGCTGAGGATCTGGACTGTGAACTATGGGTCAGCTGAAGTTGCTTGCCAGGATCACAGTGTCCTCACCATGTCCTGATTGAGTGTGCACCAAGAAATATTCTTAGCATGGATGAAGCTGAACTATTTTATTGTCTTTTACTAGGTCATACTTTCATGTTTAAAGATGAAATATGTAAAGGTGGAAAAGGAAGCATAGAACTGCTATGGTCTGCACCAACATTGATGACACCAAACCTCCTGGAGGTCCTTAAGCATTTTTAAGGCATGGATCAGGAAAGTGGACAAAATGTACCATCAAGAGTAGAGGAAGATGGTCACCCTGATGTTGCTGTAAGAATGCCAGCCTCTTACCCACCTTTTTATACTGCTGAAGCTACAAAGTCCATTGAGATGCATTGGGATTTCACACTGCAGCAGAAATACATGGGAAGCAGGTTAGACTGCATTGATGCGATGCAGGACTAGCACAATTGGTCAAAATTTAGGCATATATAGACAGGTTGGGTTATGACCTGCAGAAGTTGGTGGAGTCGGCACCAAAAAAGGAGAGAGTGATTTTGAAGGTGTGTTGTGGCATATTGCAGCTGAGCTGAAAGCCAGTGGCAGAGGATCTCTTGCCGTTGTTTCAATCATTAAGAACATGGAAAGTGTGCAGTATTGAGGTGACCATCAGTAAGTGCATTTGCAGTGGGCCAGAATAAGTCAGGTGAGGTTTGAGGGAGGGGGCTGCATCTGCAACTGGTCACTGGGCACTAATGGGGGAAATGCATTGACTACAAACGTGATATGTTGTCAAGACAGGAATGCAATATCAGCCATAGCCAGTGTGTGCCCTGAATGTAATTTCCTTCTTCTCTCCCTCATGCTGCTCTGCAGATGGGGTGAGTCATCTGTCTATCCTCTCACCCTCCCCACTTCACTCACCTGCTCCCTCACACATCCAATCAATGACCGTTCACCTATCCACTCACTCCTTAGAATCTCTACAGTGTGAAAACAGGTTATTTGGCCCAACAAATTCACACCGACTCTCCAAAGAGCATCTCACCCTCGCTAAACCCCCTACCCCATCTCTGTAGCCCTGCATTTCCCATGGGTAATCCCTAGACACTATGGGGTAATCTAGCATGGCCAATCCACCTACCCTGCACATCTTTGGACTGTGGGAGGAAACTGGAGCACCTGGAGGATACCCATGCAGACACGGGAAGCACGTGCAAACTCTACACAGACAGTTGCCGGAGATTGGAATTGAACCCGGGTGTGTGACATAGTGAGGCAGCAGTGCTGACCACTGAGCCATTGTGCTGCCCACTCATTCACTAACATTCAAGAACTGAATGTTTACACTTGTCATATGACAGCTAGTGCTGTGAAAAGGGGGCATAGCCTGTCTCTCTCTCTCTATCTGACTCTACTCTGCTCCAATGGGTTCCCAGTTTTGTGTGACAGTCAGGATTGGAATATCCCAGCAGAAATACAGCTGCATTGAGTCATAGGAATCTTCGATTGTAGTTGCAATCCGCTTATCATTGCTGCTGCTTGGAGGATGAGTCAAAGGTTTCCTCAGCACACCAGCTTCCTGCTTGTCTGCATGAGTGCAACTCCAGCAACATTCAGGCAGTTTGATACCATTCAGGTCAAAGCAGCCTGCTTTGAGGGAAAGTACATCCACAAGCATCCACTCCCTTCAAAACTGATGTTCAGCAGCAGCAGTGTATACCATCTGTAGCACTGTAGCAATTCATCAAAGATCCTCAGACAGCACTTTACTTTCCAAACCCACAACCACTTCTATCTAGAAGGAAAAAGGCAGCTGATAGATGGCAACACCACCATCTTTAAGCTCCCCTCCAAATCATACACCATCCTGTATTGGAAATATACCACTGTTCCTTCAGAGTCACAGGATCGAAATCCTGGAAGTCCCTCCCTAGCAGAGTTGTCTGTCTACCTACAGCACATGGACTGCTGTGGTTCAAGAAGGCAGCTCACCACCACCTTCTCAGAGTAACGAGGAACAGGCAATAAATGTTGGCCTGCCAGCATTGCCTACATTCCATGAATGAATTAAAGATTTTTTACCAAATCTACCACCTCCAGAAGAGTAAGGTAATAACCCCAAGTTCCTCTCCAATCAACATACTCAATATATCTTTCGGGGATCTTTCATTCTCACTGGATCAAACTGCTGGAACTCACTTCCCAATTGTGAAGCACCTTCACTACGCAAAAATCATGTGTTTGGGTTGGGCAGCTAACAACCAGCTCAGCAAAAGTAACTCGAGATAAGCAATTAATAATGGTCTTCTTATTATTCCACATATCCCAAAAATGAATTAAAAATCATGTTTCTAATAAAGAAAATAAGCGTGTATAGAAATAATACAATTGAAGAATCAAGTGGTGTACATCTGGGATATCATTAACAGTCATGGTGCCTATAAATAGTGATAATGGTTGTTTTCATATAGCTATGTACTTTGCAAGGTTGTAAGGAGGCTTTGAAGTTCTGTAAATCAGGAGGACCTCAAAACATTATGAATCTTCCTAACAATCAGTGTAGAACACAAAGTTCACGAATGAATTCATAGGTTGTCTTGACATAGATTCCACGCAACTTGTCTGGCCCATATAATGTTCAACCGGGAATGGATGATTGGGGATCCTGGACAATGCAACCCTAGAACTCTAAGTAAATAAAAATCCCAGTGAAAATCAGAGGAAACCTTTTCACTCTTAATTGCCAAAAAAAAGAAACTTCAATGGAATTCAATGAAAACCCATTTGTTTTGAATTGGTACGTGGTGAACAATTGAAATGAGAACTGTATGGTTCATGCTTTATGTCTCCCCTCATCAACATCATGGAAACATTATATGAACTAATATGATAGATGCAAAATTGCAATGGGAAGACAAGCATGACAAAGTTTTACAGCAGAGGAAAGATTCACTTCCTAGTGATACTGTTATGTCACATTTCAACGTGGTGAGAAAAACATAGAATTTAGAATGGAGGTGAATCCTGTTTATCTGAACCATTTTTAATTCTGAATGATAAGAAGAACTGATGGTTGTGCTAACCAGTTTCTTTCCTCTGCAGAGCAGTGAGATACCCAAGCTGAAGGGGAGCTATTTGCAAAAGCATTGGGAGTGGAAGGACATCTGTTGAAGGACATTATTGACTGGAAATCTATCGCTGAACTCCTTTGGTCCAGATGGTATTTGTCCAGAGTACCAGGAGAGAAATAAGTGAAGAAATTTATGAACCATTACGATCTTTATAAGGGTTATACTGGACATGGGTAGAGGAAATTGATTGGAAACCAGCTTAAATGCATCTCGAATTAAGTCACCAAAGCAGATTCATTAGTATTACTTCAAAATAATAGAACTTTTAAAAATTTATTCACGGGAGCTGGACATCACTGGCTAGGTCAGAATTTATTGCCCAGAGGGCAGTTAAGAGTCAACCACATTGCTGTGGATCTGGAGTCTCATGCATGCCAGACTAGATAAGGACAGCAGTTTCCCTTCTTATTAATGAACCATATGGTTTTTCCCAACAATTGGCAATGGTTTCATGGTCATCATTAAACTTTTAACACCAGATTTTTTTATTGAATTCAAATTCCACCATCTGCCATGCTGGGATTCAAACTCAGGTCCCCAGATCATTACCTGAGTCTCTGGATTCGTAGTCTAGTGATAATACCACTGGGCCATTACCTCCCCATGATAAATGAAAATCACCTTGAGGACTCTTTGCATAATGTAGCCCTGGTAAACAGCAGTTAACATTGACTTGAAAGGGAAAGATTTTGAATGGTTAGCTTTCTCAATTTTGAGGAAGTAACGACTTAATTTGAGTAGGAAAACAATGGAACACGAGGCAATGAGTCTTAAAAAAAGCATTGACGTAGTTTAACACAAAAGCTGATGGTTATGCTAAGGTGTATTTAATAGTTGTTCAGGTCAGAGGACATACTACATTGAATGTCCAGGATTAGTGATAGGAATACTACTATTTTCAATTGTTATGTTTCACATTGAGACCAATAGCTATTAAAAACAGATATGAACGTCCCAGCAATCAAAATTAGATTTCACGTTTTAAAATCTTTACTGTACCAAACAAAAATAAACATAAACTACATATTATTTAAAAGGCATCAAAGAAATGCCAAACTACAAAGAAATGTACATCCGCATTAATTACTCATTCATTCTAAAATACTTTATGAACCACTTGTTATGTCGTACTCCCAGCTGAAATGCTAGCCTGGTAGATTAGGTTGCACACTGCTCCAAGCCTTTCATCAGGTTCCCTCTCCCTGCCTCACCTGGCCAGATCTTCCAGTGTCCTATAAAAGTCACTTCACTCAGTCATTTGAATATCCCCAAAATGACTTGCAGCAACAAGCCCCACTCTGATCAATCCTTCAAGTGCAAAACCAAATCACCCCAGCATTTTAATTGATGGCTATCGCAAAACAGTCTCTCTCTTTGCTTTGTTCAATCTCATCTGTTTCGGTCTCTCTCTGGGTCTCTGAGTCTAAGAGTATGAAAAACATATGAATTCTTGAATTACAAACAAGTTCAGTTTGAAACGGCAATGCTGTTTCCTCTCCACAGATGCTTCCGGACTTGCTGAATTTCTCCAGCAATTTCTGTTTCGTTTTGGATTTCCAGCATCTGCAGTTCTTTGGGCTTGTTTTCCAAATAAAGAATAGGCCATTCAGCTCCTCAAGGCTGCTCTTTCATTCAACAAAACGATGCTTGAACTGTCTGTGTTCAGAATTCCACATTCCCATCTACTCCTCATTTCCTTGAATTCCCTTGCCTAACACAAATCAGTCCTAAACATATAACCCTCAATTTTAAAACAATGTCCCACAGCTTTGGACAGACCCAACATCCTTTGCACATCCACCTTGTCAAGATTGCTCAGGATCTTATGTACTTCAACCAAGTCACTGCTCATGCTTCTAAGCTCCAGTGGGAACAAGCCCAGGCTGTACTTTCATCAGGCAACCCATTCATTCCAGTTTATCTAGTAAATGTCCTCTGAAGTGTGCCCAATATATTTATATCCTTCTTTAAAAATGGAGACTAAAACTGCACACAGTACTGAAGATTTTGTGTGTAACAACCAACACTGTCCAATGTTCACCAATTTAGTACAGCTTCAGTTGGGCTACCTGAAATGATTAAGCTCCTAGGTTAGGACCGATGTACTGCTCTCTTTCTTTGTTCATCCACCCCTTTAGTTGGACGCAAACTTAAAAATTATTCTTTCCCTGTGGACACCTTTCTTCCAGACCAAATGAATTTAGGTTTTAAATGGAGCCAACTTAACTAAGTTTAATTTACTTAACAGAAGAGTGAGCTAATCGGTTGCTAAACACGAGAAGAAATAAAAATGCCATATGAACACAGATTAAAAGTGAGAAGTGAGCCCAAAAAGGAGATAAAAGTTAAAGTAAGAAGATATATGAATCAATCTCTAAATTATTCATACAACTGGATAGCAGAACATTGTGACCATTGCAGTGGATGGTACAAGTAGTTTTGACGTTGTATGCTGAACATTTGATTAAGATTCTTGGCTTTGCATGTTGATTGAAATTCTTTTGTTCCACTTTGTTTTGACAGTTACTGTCTAGCATCATTCAGGGTGATAGAGTTGATTTCCCTTTCTTATTCTAAAGTGCAAGAATGTTTAATGGCTGTTCTTAAAACTGTGACCTTCACAGCACACTAATCCACACACTAGAATGTCAGACCATCAACACACACAGTCCAGGGCTGAAACTTGCCTTTAACCACATTTTTGGGATCCCTGGAAGGGTTAAGTAGAAACATGTCAGTAAGAGATGGCTTACTATGGAAAGGGAGTTGGCTGGTATGGTACTCATTATCTTTTTGCCTTTTAAGTCTTCAAGTTTCTCTGACTCTTGTACAGGTGTAACATTCCAGAATTCCTCTCCAGACAGCCACTAAATTTACAGTCATCTTTTGGCTGTATCTTCTTATTTAAAAATAATACTCATTGCAATTAAAAGTTCAGTAGGTCCACAGGTAATAAAGAATAACATTCCATGAGCTTTCTGAATCACTTTCTGTACTGTCGACTAGCTATATGTCATTCAGGTACCTAGATGCCTCTGCACCTTGGAATTCTGCAGTACTTCTCCCTTTAAATAATGCCTTTCTTTAAATCTCTTAGGCAAAGTGAATAACTTCACATTTTCTGATGTTATACTCTATATGCCAGATTTTTAGTCTTTTGTTATCTTTGTACCATCTAATTTTGACTGTTAGTTCATCTGTAGGCTGATTCTCTCTGTCTCTAGTTGCTATTCCCTGACCTTCATTTCCCATTTTGTTTTTATGCTCTCTGATCTTGACTATAGTCATTAATTTTTTAAATCTATCCAAGCTTGATCCCTTAATCTGATTGTTTAGTGTCATGTTGGCTCTACTTCCTTAGTTGTATAGTTTTCTGGAATACAGATTCCAGCATGATTCAGATGCAGACCATCCCAAAGACACAGCCCCCACTTCTCCAGGACTAATGTCAGTGACCCATGAGCCAGAACTCATGTCTCTCACTCTAGTCTTCGAGCTACCCATTCATTTCACTGTTCATATGTACCCTCTGTCAGTTAGCACATAGTTCATAATCTAGAGATTATTATCCTTGCGGTCTGTTCTTCAATTTAGCGCCTATTCCCTGTACTATCTAAGCAGAATTTCTTTCCCAGTTCTACTTATGACATTCATACCTATATGGATCAGAGTAACTAGATCCTCTCCTTCTCACTCTAAGCCTCTGTTCACCTTTAATCTGGGTGGATAAAATATCCATTTGGCCTCATGCTCTTGGTTGCAAAGATGAGGTTACACCTCGCCCATACTATATAGAGAACATAGAACATAGAACAGTAAGCACAGGAAGGGGCCCTTCGGCCCATGATGTTGTGCCGCCAAATGAAACTAATCCCTTCTTTAAGGTTCTTGTGAAGATTTGTAGCTTGGGTTGTGGATGAGGTTGTTGGCTTGCTAACCGAGCTGGCTGGTTATCGTACAGACATTTTGTCACCATGCCAGCTTCATCGGAGGCCGCACTGATGATGTTACCGAGCATGATGATGAAATGTCTGTACAATAACCAGCCAGCTCGGTGAGCAAGTCAAGAACTAATCCCTTCTGCCTGCCCTTGGTCCATATCCCTCCATTACTTGCATATTCATGTGCTTATCTAGAAGTGCCTTAAATGGCCCTATTGTATCTGCCTCCACCACCACTCCTGGCTGTGCATTCTAGACTCCTACCACTCTCTGTGTAAAAAAAACCTGCCCCTCACATCTCCTTTGAACTTTTCCCCTACTAACCTTAAATGCATGCCCTCTGGTCTTAGATGTTTCAACTCTGGGAAAAGTTTCTGACCGTCAATGATACCTTTGCATCTCGTATTTTTACAGACATCTTTTCTCAAGAGAAAATAACTCGAGTTTTCTAGCGTCTCCTTATAGCTCTAATCCAGGAAACATCCTGGTAAACTACTTCCGCACTTTCTCCAAAGCTGAA
This sequence comes from Rhincodon typus, assembly GCF_021869965.1. Classification (NCBI taxonomy): domain Eukaryota; kingdom Metazoa; phylum Chordata; class Chondrichthyes; order Orectolobiformes; family Rhincodontidae; genus Rhincodon; species Rhincodon typus. The sequence continues at coordinate 29,490,591 of NC_063333.1, forward strand.
TGCAATACTCATAAGTGTGGCCTAACCAAAGTCTTATAAAGCTGCAACATGACATCCTGACTGTTGTACTCAATTCCCCAACCAATAAAGGCAAGCATGCCATATGCCTTCTTTACCACCCTATCTACATGTGTGGCCACTTTGAGGGAGCTATGGACTTGAACCCCAAGTAAGTTCCTTCTGTACATCACTGCTGTTCAGAATCCTGCCATTAACTGTATACTTTTCCTTAATTTTTGATCTCCCAAAATGCAGCACCTCACACTTACCCAGATTAAACTTCATCTGCCATTTCTCTGCTCATATGTGCTGTATCCTGCTGTCTATATTCCACTGTATCCAATGACAACTTTCTACATTATCCACAACTCCACTGATCTTTGTATCATCTGCAAACTTACTAACCCACCCTCTACATTTTCATCTAAATGATTTATATATATCACGAACAGCAGAGGTCCCAGTATGGATCCCTACGGAATACCACTAGTCATGGACCTTCAGCCAGAAAATCACCCTTTCACCACTACCCTCTGTCTTCTATGGGCAAGCCAATTCCGAATCCACGTGGCTAGGTCACCACGGATCCCATGCATCTTAATCTTCTGGATGAACCTACCATGAGGGACCTTGTCGAAAGCTTTACTAAAATCCCTGTAAACAACATCCACTGCTCTACCCGCATTGATCACCTTTGTCACCTCCTTGAAAAATTCAATCAAGTCAGTAAGACATGATCTGCCCTGCACAAAGCCATTCTGACTGTCCCTAATTAGCCCATGCTTTTCCAAATGTGCATAATTCCTGTCCCTAAGAATTTTTTCCAATAGCTTCCCAACCTTTGACTTGATAGAGGTGTACAAAATGATCAGAGGTATAGATAGAGTGGATAGCCAGAGACTTTTTCCTTGGGTGGAAGTAGCTATTACGAGGGGGCATAGTTTTAAAGTGAGTGGAGGTAGATATAAGGGGGACATCAGAGGTAGGTTCTTTACTCAGAGAGTGGTAGGGGTGTGGAATGCATTGCCGGAGAGGGTAGTGGAGTCGGCCTCACTAGGGGCTATTAGACAGGCATATGGATGATAGTAAAAGGTAGGGCTGGAGGTTAGATAGATCTTGGATTTAGGGTAAAAGTTTGGCACAACATCATGGGCCAAAGGGCCTGTACTGTGCTGTACTGTTCTATGTTCTATGTTATATGTTCTATGTTCTAACCACTGACGTGAGACTCGCCAGTCTGTACTTTCCTGGATTATCCCTATTTGCAGTTCTTGAACAGAGGAACAACATTATCTACTCGCCAGTCCTCTAGAATCTTTCCAGTGGCTGGTGAGGATACAAAGATCTTGGTCAAGGCCCCATAAATCTGCTCTCTTTTCTGTCTTAAAAACCTGGAGTAGATGCCATTGGGCCCTGGGGACTTATCCACCTTAATGTTCTTCAAGAGATCCAACACCACTTCTTTATTGACCTGAAGCTGCCCTAGCGTATTAGTATGTTCCACACAAATCTCACTATCCTCCATATCCTTTTCCTTGGTGAATACCAATGCAATGTACTCATTTAGGATCTCACCCATATTCTTTGCCTCCAAGCACAAGTTCCCTCCTTTAGCCTACATTCTCCCTATTTATCCTTTTGTTTTTAATGTATCTGTAGAATGCCTTGGGATTCCCTTGAACCCGACTTGCCAAGGTCATTTCATGACACCTTCTTGCTCTCCTAATTCCCTGCTTGAGTACTTTCCTGCTTTCTTTATATTCCTCACGTGATTGCACCCATCTTATTTTTGAACTCTACCCATATTGCCTCAGTGGATGAGCCCTCCAGCATGTCTGTCTCAGTACAGGTGTAACATTCTCCCTGATTAGTAATGCAACTCCTTTACCTCTTTTATCTTCCTCTTTATCTCATCTAAAACAACAAAAGCCTGGAACATTGAGCAGCCAGTCCTGTCCCTCTCTCAACTAAGTCTCTGTAATGGCCACAACATCATAGTCCCATGTACTGATCAAGGCTCTAAGCTCATCTGCTTTATCTGTAATACTCACTGTGTTGAAATAAACTTCAGCCCATTAGTACTATTGTGTTCATTTTATACCCGACTACTATTCCATTTCTTTTCATTCCACCCACTTGCAAGGTACTCTAAACTAAGGCCAGTCTGCTCCTCCTCCCTACAGACCTTGCTTTGGTCCACTCCTTACTGCCTCACTCATGGTCACACCCTACTGTAGAAGGAATCAAACTGCCCTATCATTAACTGTGTGACTAACTTTTGAAACAGTGTGTCCAGGTCGCTCCTTCTTTCTGATGCATCACAATGTCTTTAACACAGCCTCCAATTCAATTACTGAGTTGGAATTCCTATAGTTTTAGATGTGTGCTCCAGATATATTTACGCTGGATCAATTTTGGGGCCAGAAGCTCTTACCAATGTCTACGTGTTAATTAGTTAGTATATAAATTGTTAATTCCATCAGTCATGCAAAATTCTTGTTAGTGTTAATCACATCTTCACTGTATCTATTAAATGCTGTTAACATTTATAACTGAAATTTGTATATAAACATTTAATGATCTGCTGAAAGGACCGGACCTATATGATATCACTCTTGGTTTTGATTCTGTTTTGCAGACTAAGTGCACGCTGGCTCCCAGCAGCTGAAGTGGTGCACTCCAGATAAGCAAAAGATAAACAATCGTGCACCTCCTTTCTCCAGATCACTAAACTTCCACAAGATCAAGATTTCCATTCTGTGCCTGCAGGGCACAATGGCTGGCTGCACTTTACAGGTCTGTATTTGTACGGCTTGTGACTTTAGAGAATCAGCTCTGCTCTGCTATGCTTCAGGAACTAGTTTTAGTTTGCTCTCTAATTATCCAACTCACTGTACCTGCTGTCAGTAGCGAATTTCCTTGTTTAAGCCTTTGGGTTTTAAATTTAACTGAAGGAGCAAATCTTAGTTACAGGTTGAATGGTAAAAACAATCAGCACAAGATTTTAAAGAGACATTAACCCTTGTTAAAAGAAGAGATTACCCTTTAAAACTCCCACATTTATAAAACTTCCAAGTCTTCCACTTTGTGCCAGATGTATTCAGAGTGCTTGGAAAAGAGCAGGCTCCTCTTTTGAGTCAAAGTGTGAAAATTAGCACTTTCTGCCCATGCCCCTTTCCCAGGATAACCAAATCACACATTTAGCATGAATTCACCATCCCTCATCCCCAGAAGCTCTGTTTTGCCTTAAAGAAGACATAATCATTACACTATTTAAATAAATTACATAATTTTAGAACCTCAATCTAATCAAATTTGTAAAAGATTCCAAAATAAGAGAAGCAATGAAATCAGAGTAGGCAGCGCTGGAATTGTAGAATGAGTTGGATAAAATCTGAAAACAAACAATAACAAATAATACTAAATGCAAACATGGGCAATGCACTAAACATAGGAAGGATACCATATGGTGACTCAAAGTCAATAATTCAACAGATTTCTGCCTACTGAATTTACACTTCATGTGAGATTCCTTTGCATCTTTAGTTTCAGGGTTTACGCTTAGTTGCATGCGGTCCCCTGTGCAAAGCAGGCATTACAATTTGCCTGCTATACACATTGATTTATCCTCTTTATCTTTGACACACATGGAGGAAGACCATTCCTCTGTGTGATTGTGTAAAATGAGTGATAGTCACTGCACTTTAGTTCTACATCCCTGATGATTCATAGTTTTATTGCGTGCAGAGTCAAGATCATCCATCTCTAGACCTTCAGAAGAAAGAACTGAAATATCAATGAAGTAAGTTGAATGTAGGTGGGTGTAATAAGGAAAGTGAAAAGTAAACAATGATAAGTGAAGTGCAGTCATGAAGATAGTCAGTGACATTCACACTCCAGTGGAGATGAAAGATTACCTACCTGCTACTTTGTACTTTGGACCTTAACAAGCTGTTATTTACTTCGTTATTGCAGTCAGCGTTGAGTGATTGCACCGTAACGAGGTGCAAACTACTGAGTGAACACCTGTTTCTGCCATAAATACTCAACTCACTGATCATGCCGTAGAGGCTGCGCGATCCTGGGATGATTTCAACGTGCAAATACACTGATTTCACTGTATATCTACATATAATATGGAAAACGAATGACTGAGAATACTGAATGCAAAATTGGGCAAGATACAGAGCAACATGATTGGCCTTAAAAGCCAAGTCACGTTGTACAGCTTCAAATTCACAGATAATCACAATTCTAATTTCTTCAAACATAAGTTGCACTGAGCACATGCTGTCAGGGTTATTGTTACTTGTAAACATGTGAACCACACTGCCATTCAATAAGATCATGAATGATCTGATTCCTCCATATTCTCACCTATCCCCAATGAAGAATTCATCCACCTCAGCCTTAAAAATATTCAAAGAATCTGCTTGCACTGCCCTTTTTAGGAAGAGCGTTCCAAAATCTCACAACTCTCTGCCTGATGAGCTTGAATTTCCCTGAGTGTCCTGCTCTTTAATAATACCTTCTAACATCTACTGTGTGACTAATGTTATGCTAAATGGCCTGTAATTTCCTACTTTTTCCCCACACCCCCATCTTTTATGAATAAAGTGTCATTTGCTAATTTCTAATAGAATGGAAATATCCTTGAATCAAAAGAATTTTCAGAAAATTAAAATCAATGCATCAAATATCTCACTAGCTACATTCAATATTCCAGGATGAAATCCATGAGGTCCTGGAATCTTGTCAGTCCTCAGTTCACATAATTTGCTCAGAATAACTTCCCCAGTGATTGTAATTCCTTGAGTTCTTCCCTCCCTTCCATTTCCTGATTTGGAGCTGTTTCTGGGATGTTACCTGTATCTTTTATAGTGAGGACCAACATAATCTGCTGTCTGAGATAACAAGGTGTAGAGCTGAGATAACAGGAACTGCAGATGCTGGAGAATCCTAGACAACAAGGTGCAGAGCTGGATGAACACAGCAGGCCAAGCAGCATCAGAGGAGCAGGAAGGCTGACGTTTCGGGCCTAGACCCTTCTTCAGAAAAAAAACAATAACAGAAATACTAAATGCAAACATGGGCAAAAGTTTGCCTGCTATACACATTGATTTATCCTCTTTATCTTTGACACACATGGAGGAAGACCACTTCTCTGTGTGATTGTGTAAAATGAGTGATAGTCACTGCACTTCTTCAGAAAAAATTTTTCTGAAGAAGGGTCTAGGCCCGAAATGTCAGCCTTCCTGCTCCTCTGATGCTGCTTGGCCTGCTGTGTTCATCCAGCCCTACACCTTGTTATCTCAGATTCTCCAGCATCTGCAGTTCCTACTATCTCTGAAATAATCTGCTATCTCCTTGTTTTCCATATTAATGCCCCAGGATCATTTATTGTATGATCAATGTTCACTTGGTTAAGTCTTTTCTTTTTGAGATATACATAAATACTCTTACCATCTGCTTTTATATTTCTAGCAATTTTCTCTTGTGCTCAGGAGTCATCGAGATGTACAGCATGGAAACAAACCTTTCAGTCTAACTCATCCCTGCCAACCATAGAACATAGAACATAGAACAGTACAGCACAGTGCAGGCCCTTCGGCCCACGATGTTGTGCCGAACTTTTACCCGAAACCTAAGATCTATCTAACTTCCTTATGCTATCATCCATATGCCTATCTAATAGCCGCTTAAATGCCCCTAATGAGGCCGACTCCACTAACCTCTCTGCAATGCATTCCATGCCCCCACCACTCTCTGAACAAAGAACCTACCTCTGACGTCTCCCCGATATCGACCTCCTTTCACTTTAAAACTATGTCCCCTCGTAAAAGCTACCTCCACCCGAGGAAAAAGTCTCTGGCTGTCTACTCTATCTATACCTCTGATCATTTTGTACACCTCTATCAAGTCACCTCTCATCCCTCGTCGTTCTAAAGAGAAAAGCCCCAGCTCTCTCAACCTTTCCTCGTAAGACATTCCCTCCATTCCAGGCAATATCCTGGTAAATCTCCTCTGCACCTTTTCCAACGCTTCCACATCTTTCCTATAATGAGGTGACCAGAATTGGACACAGTACTCCAGATGTGGCCGAACCAGGCTTTTGTATAGCTGAAGCATAACTTCACGGCTCTTGAACTCAATCCCTCTATTAATGAAAGCTAACACACCATACGCCTTCTTAACAACTCTATCCACCTGGGTGGCAGCTTTCAGGGAACTGTGAACATGAACCCCAAGATCCCTCTGCTCCTCCACACTGCCAAGAATCTTTCCGTTAATCCTGTATTCTGCTTTCAAGTTTGTCCTTCCAAAACGAATTACCTCACACTTTTCAGGGTTAAACTCCATCTGTTACTTCTCAGCCCAGCTCTGCATCCTATCAATGTCCCTTTGTAACCTAGAACAACCCTCCGCACTGTCCACAACGTGACCAACCTTCATATCATCCGCAAACTTGCTAATCCACTCTTCCACTCCTTCTTCCAAATCATTTACAAAAATCACAAATAGAAGAGGACCCAGAACAGATCCTTGTGGTACACCACTCGTAACTGAGCACCAAGTTGAATATTTTCCATCCACTACCACTCTTTGTCTTCTAAGGGTCAGCCAATTCTGAATCCAATCTGCCACATTTCCCCCTATATCCCATGCCTCCTTACCTTCTGCATGAGCCTACCATGGGGAACCTTATCAAATGCCTTACTTAAATCCATGTACACCACATCCACTGCTCCACCTTCATCCACATGTTTGGTCACCTCTTCAAAGAATTCAATAAGGTTTGTGAGGCATGATCTACCCCTCATTCAATATCCTAAATTATCCTCAATTAGATATCCTAAATTAATCTTGTCCCATTTGCCAGCATTTAGCCCAAATCCCTCTCAACCCTTCCTATTCATATACCCATCCAAATGCCTTTTAAATGTTGTTATTGAGTCAGCCTCCACCACTTCCTCTGGCAGCTCACTCCATACACGCACAGGTCTCTGCGTGAAAAAGTTGTCCTTTTTAGATCCCTTTTAAATCTTTCCCCTGTCACCTTAAACCTATGCCCCCTAGTTTTGGACTCCCCTACCCTGGGGAATAACCTTGCCTATTCACCCTATCAATGCCCCTTATGATTTTATAAACCTTTATAACGTCACCCCTCAGCCTCCTACATTCCAGGGAAAATAGCCCCAGCCTATTCAGCCTCTCTCTATAGCTCAAACCCTTTAACCCTGACAACATCCTTGTGAATCTTTACTGAACACGTTCAAGTTTCACAACATCTTTCCTACAGCAGGGAGACCAGAACTGAACATAATATTCCAAAAGTGGCCTAACCAATGTCCTGTACAGCCACAGCGTGATGTCCTGGCTCCTGTACTCTTAGCTCTTCCCTTGTTGTATAAACTGTGGAATTTTTTGAAATTCATCCTTTAATTTTATTTATTGTAAATTTAGTTTCTGTTTTTTGAGTTGGCAACCACTGGAGTTTTTGAGCTTCTGAAGTTAGTAATGAACCCGTGAGTATTTTTGTTGACGTGGTGATTTCTTTTAAAACAGAGTTTTAGGCCTGGTTTTAGAGTGAACGAGCACCACTAATGGACTTCTGTTTATTTTAGATTGTTTTGTGATCCACAACAATCCAGACCAAGAATGGGGCCGTAAAGTTTATTAGAAATGTCTAGAAATCCTTTTAAACTTAGGGAAGTGGCTATAGCCAAAGAGGGACTTTTGATTTTCAGTTTTTATTTTGAATGGAACAGTCCTGTGATGTTCAATAAATAGGATAGCTGTATAAACCCATACTCTCCAGAACGAAGAATGTGAACTAGATTACCTTAGAGGGAGGACTTAGTGTTAGTCCCAGACCAGAAGTGTTGGGATAAAATCCTGAACAGGCTACTTAAAGTTGAATATATTGAAGCTTAAATGTATGATAGCTCCTGAAAGAAGCTGTCTGCAGTTCTGGATTAATAAAAAAAAATGAAACCACAGGTAACTTAAACTTACCAAGGTGTTGGGCACGGAGACTTTGATGTGAATATTGTATGAGTGTTTTTTTGGATACTGTAACAGGGGTGTGTTTTGGGTATTATTCAAAAGCTGTCATATTTTTTCTTTCAATGTAGCAAGGTATTTTGGATCAAAGCTGACATATTTTTCTTTTCAATTCATAACAATATTTTAGATCGATGGGAGTATACTTTTACTTTCTGTTTAAAAATCTTTGAATGTGTGTAATGGATAGATGGTTGGGTTTGTCTCATTTACCTTTGTTTCTTTTGTAAATGAAGTTCTGTTTTATCATTAAAGCAAAATGTGCAGCACTGCATGCTTATGTTTCAACAAGAGTCCACTTTTTTAAAACTAAAACATATCAAAATATGATCGATTAAACCAGAGTCATGTTGGGGATCTGACTTGTCCAGTAATAACATCAGTTGGGATCATAACACCGTCCTTATTAACCTTGTTGTAATTCTTTCTTTATAAAAATATTTTGCCCCTTCTTCTAATCTGTCATCCATCCTTTTATAGTAATAGATATTTTTTAATCAACCTGCTCAAAATTATTATGAAACACCTTCGGAGTAGGTGAACTCAGACAACTAGTCCAGAAGTAGGGACATTACTGTTGCTCCATAGACCCCGCTGTTTGTAACTACATGTCTTTTCTTTAAGTTTGCCACTATATTTAACTTTTGTAGTTAACCATTGATGATGGAATCTCACCTTGGATATTTTCTTTAGAATATAGTTAGAATAATGTTCATTAGAGTATATCTATTCTTTGTATTCTAAAATAGCCCCTTAAATGTTTACCATTGAGTTTCTAACTACCTATCCTTTAATCCACTGCAACTAACTCTGCGTTTTTCTCCCTCATAATTGCCCTATTCAAATTTAAAATGCTAGTCTTCTTTTCCCTCAAACGGAACATAATATTCAATTATATTAGTCAATATTATGATCATTTCTACCCGGAGGTGCCTTCACTATGAGGTCATTAATTCATAGAATCCCCACAGTGTGGGGACAGACCATTTGGCTCAACAAGTCTATACTGACTTTTTGAAGAGCATCCCACCCAGACTCACCCACCTACCCTGTTCCTGCAATCCCGCATTTCCCATAGCTAATCCATCTAATTTACACATCCCCGGAAACTATGGGCAATTTAGCATGGCCAATCCACCCAACCTGCACATGTTGGGACTGTGGGAGGAAACCCACACAGACACAAGGAAAATGTACAAACTCCACACAGACAGTTTCCTAAGGCTGGAATTGAACCCAAGTCCCTGGTGCTGTGACCCACTGTACTGCCCCAAACTAATCTTATCAGGTCTAGTATAGCCTGCTTTTTGGGTGACTCCAGAATGACTAGCCTGAAACATTCCATAAAGTCCTCATCTAGGCTCATATAATTTTTCCAGTCTATAAATCGATTGAAATCCCCTATGATTCTCGCCATACTTTTGTGACAAAACCCCATTTCTTCCTTTATTCTTTATTGTACAGGTATTTATTGTTTGGAGACCTGTACATCACTCTCACGAGTGATTTCTTGTCTTTTTAATGTCTCATTTCCAAATCATTTCTGCATCTTGGTTTCTTGAACTTAGATCATCCTTCTTTATTGCACTAATAAAATCATTAGCATGCTCTATTAACCATTCCTTTAAATTTTTTTTGCTTCCTGTCCTTCCCAAACGTCACATACCCTTCAATATTCATGTTCTAATCTAAGTCATTCTGCAGAACAACTCCCTTTGATGACCGCAGATTGTAGTTATTCAGTTTTATTTAGCAATTGGTTCATCTGTTCTCTTTCCAATCTACACGCATTCAGATTCGTTATTTTATTATGTTTAACCTTCACCTTTATCTGTGGATTTACTGTTAGTTTTGTCATCGCAATTCCTTGTTGTCTTGATCCATACATCAATTCCCATGTCTATCTCTCCTTTCTTGTCTCTAGTCTTTGATTTACTATATTTTCCCAAATTCGATCTGGATGATTCAAACTACACCTTAAAGCAGATTGGCAATACAAGTCTAAAGGAGAGAACAATAGTCTGAAAGCTCAAAGTTATGGCAAGACTGGAATCCCAGCTATCAGACGTGGTGCTGAAGCCAATCAGCTCATCATTGGAGCACAGAACTTTGAAGCAGGTCAAACTCTTGGAATAATAACCCTAAATACTTCAGAGTCGATCTACAGTGATTCGCAGGTTACACTTACTGACAAAGAGACAAACACACAAGTGCAATGTAACCTAAAGGAAAGAGGTAACTAAGGCAGCAATGTAATTCAGTAGAGTCAGTTGAGCAGAATAATAAAATTGTTTTGGTAATATATAAGAATAGTTATTTGTACAATGCTATAACTAGAGTAACTCACAGTTTCAAAACAATAGTGCATACAAATTTGATTTTCTTTTTATTTGTGAAAAGGATTGAAGTGAATTCATTTATAAAATGTTCTTGCTGGTCTGCCATAGTGTTGTGACATCTGCCATGAGGCACACAGACCGAAGACGGCCGTCTTACAAGCACTTCAAATAGGATAGAGTTTACACAAATAAAAACCAAAAGAACTGTGGATTCTGTAGATCAGAAACAAAAACAGAATTGCTGGAAAACCTCAGCAGGTCTGGCAGCATCTGCCAGAAGTGTTAACTCTGATTTCTCTTCACACATGCTGCCAGAACTGCTGAGCTTTTCCAACAACTTCCGTTTTTGCTTCAGAGTTTACGTAAGACTGCTATAATGATGCAGTGCTCAGCAAGAGGAATTGTGTTCTGCAGAGATATCATAATTACCTTTTAATCCTTTTAGTAAGTGACATTTTAAAACTGGAATCCAGAAAAAATGCTATTGGAATGAGGCAGATTGAAGATCCTAACACTCAAATCCAGACTCCCATGGAAACTGCTCTTCCAAATTGTTTGAAGAGTTAAAGAGAGAAAGAGCTTTATGTAACAGCTCATCACATATCCAAATGTACCATCATGATTATACATTATGTGATTGCAAATGTGCCAGCACTTGATGAAATCAGACAAAAATCAAAGACATTGCTACAAGCTGTGATACGATATCACTGTCGAGATAAATGGTACAAGATGAAAGAGACATACGACGTACCACAGATTGTAAGAGAACAAAAACAAACGGCTATTGGTGAGTTGTTTTGAGAATTGTCAACCTTTCAATGTTGTAAAATTGCACACCTTTGCGTACAGTGATAAGCAGAATTGTGAAAAGAAGAAAAGTGTAATTAAGAGGAAAGCTGAACACGTTGTAAATTCCAACATGGCTTGCAGACAGCACGTGCTGGAGCTAAAATTCATTTGTTGTTTGCAGCTACAATTCACCTAGAGGTTTAGTGTTTCCAGAAAAATTAATACAGGAGCACACTATCTATTTTAGCAATGACTTTCTGTGTCAATTGCTATTGACCAAGACTGCCGAAGACAGCCCATGTTTGGCAGTAAAGCTTTATTATCTTTCTGTATTTATTCTTTCAATGGTGGGAGAGATTATTGTATTGATATTGAAACCTCTGTTCCTGAAACCAACATTCTTTCCTTCATCACCATTTGAGACTGAACCAGGCTGTTCCCAATCTTTTTGACCTTGGGCTGAGCATCTAATTCTACATCCTCTTCATCACTACCTCTGATCTCAACTATTTAGCGTTGTCGGGACGTTTGAGACTTCAGGGGCCGGTCATCCCTGTTTAACCTCTGGGGTATTCCAAGGCACAGGTATGGGTTGAATGTTCAGAATTATGGCCATGGTCAATGACAGAACTTATGAACAATCAAAGCTGATGGTGGAAGGGTTAGAACCTTAGGGACAATAGGTCCTCATTGGTGGAAGATCCTTCAGTTAAGAAATTGTGTCTCTTGCAAGCAAACATGGATGACAATGGGAAACCACCTCACGTATTCTTTACCACGAACAAATTGTTCATTTCCCATCGAAGGTGAAAATGGGAGGTTCCAACAAGCAATGTCAGCAAAAGTTGTAAGACAATGAGGCATGGAGTATTGAGTAGAGGGCCTGTCCTTAGATAGATCTCCATCTCAGCTCTACTATTTTCATTCCCTGGCTATAACATGGGTGATGTGAGACAAGTTCTTTAACTGATCTCCCTACTAAGGCCTAATGACTGGTTATTGACTAATCAGATATGAGTTGGCATATTGCACCTGGTAGCTGGCATGAACAGAACATACAAGTGTTGATTTGGTGCGTTGGCACAATGAGTGCTCACAGAAAATGCATCTCAGAAATTTGTAGATGTACAGCCCAATGTTTTCTGTGCATTAACAGCTGGAAAACAATTAGCTGCACATGTGCACCTTTCTGAGATTTTTGTCTGCAGGACGCATCTCTGCCTAACATGACAATAATAATTTACTGTTCTAAAAACAGAAATTGCTGGAGAAACTCAGCAAGTCTGGCAGCATCTGTGGAGAGAAAGCAGAGTCAATGTTTTAGGTTCAGTGACCCTTCCTTAATTTTTGATTAATTTACTGCTGTAGCCTTGGGACCAGCTCTTTCACTTTTAGTTACAATCTTATCTGTACATTGAAATCTAGAAAAGGAAATGGGAAAAAAAATGTAAAGGTACATGTTTTAAAGCATTAGTTAAGGAATTTTTCAGTTGCATACATGGTTATCACGACAGTAACCATGTTTTCAAAAATATTTTGTTGACTGAAGCACTTTGAGATGGCTGGTGATGTGAAGAGGACTACTTATAAGTGCAAGTCTTTTTTTTATTTAATAAATGATTTTGTAAGGGGAATTACTAGTAGTAATTGAGATCTTATAGGTGAGATCTTCTTCTGTAAAGTATTATGTGTGGGTGATGGAGGTCATGGTCCACAGTGAATATTAACGCTTGGAGCAACGATACTCTTTCACTCTACATGATTCCCAGCAGGAAAGGTGCTCGACTGAATATAATGAAATTGATATTTCTTTTTTTGTATTCACTTATGGGACGTGTGTGTCCCTGGCTGCCCAGCATTTATTGCTGGTCCCTAGTTGCCCATGCAGCTCGGTGGATGTTGTCTATCTGGACTTCAGCGAGGCACTCGACAAGGTTCCACATGGTGGACTGGTTAACAAGGTTAGATCACATGGAATCCAGGGCAGCTAGCCAGTTGGGTACAAAATTGGCTGGAAGATAGGTGACAGAGGGTGGTGGAGAGTTGATTTTCGGACTGGAGGCCTGTGATCAGCACTTTGCAGCAAGGATCGGTGTTAGGTCCACTGCTTTTTGTCATTTATATAAATGATTTGAATGTGAATATAAGAGGTGAGGTTAGTAAGTTTGCTGATGACAACAAAATTGGTAGTATAGTGGACAGCAAAGGAGGTTACCTCAGAGTACAAGGGGACCTTGATCAGATGGGCAAACAGGCTGAGAAGTGGCAGATGGGATTTAAATTAGACAAATGCGAGGTGCTGCATTTTGGTAGGGCCAATCTGGGCAGGATGTATAGACTTGATGGCAAGATCCTGGGGAGCATTGCTGAACAAAAAGACCTTAGAATGTAGGTTCACATTTCCTTGAAAGTGGATTTGCAGGTACGCAGGGTAGAGAAGAAGGTGTTTGGTATGCTTGCCTTTATTGGTCAATGCATTCTGTTTAAGAGTTAGGAGGTCATATTGTGGCTGTACAGAACATTGGTTAGGCCACTTTTTGAATGCTGCATTCAATTCTAGTCTCTCTGCTATAGGAAAGGTGTTGTTAAACTCAAAAGGATTCAGAAAAGATTTACAAGGATGTTACCAGGGATAGAGGGTTTGAGCTATAGGGAAAGGCTGAATAGGCTGGGGCCATTTTCCCTGGAGCATCGGAGGCTGAGGGGTGACCTTGTAGAAGTTTATAAAATCGTGAGGGGTATGGATGGAATGAATAATCAACGTCTATTCCCCAGGGTAAGGGGATCCAAAACTAGCGGGTATTGGTTTAAGGGAAGGGAAGATTTAAAAGGGACCTAAGGGACAACTGTTCCTAGTAAAGGGTGGTGCGTGTATGGAACAAGCTGCCAGAGGAAATGTTCGAGGCTGGTACAAGTACAACATTTAAAGCCTTCTGAATGGATATATAAATAGGATGGGTTTAGTGGGATATGGGCCAAATGCTGACAAATAGGACTAGATTAATTTCAGATATCTGGTCAGCATGGACATGTTGGACTGAAAGATCGGTTTCCATGCTGTAAATTTCTATGACTCTATGACTGTGTATTTCTAAGCCAGGATGGTGAGTGGCTTGGAGATCAATTTGCAGCTGGTTGTTCCCATGTATCTGCTGCTCTTGTCCTTCTAGATGGAATTGGTTGTAGGTTTGGAAGACGCTGGCAGGTTATGACAGTGAACTCATGGAACAGATGTGCATTTTTTATCCCCTGATTTGAAAATCTGTTGGAATGTGTGATTATTGTCCATTTTATGTCATCGTCAAGTGTTTAAAATTGCTCTGTTTTGAATAAAACCACTCTTTATTTTCAAATAAAAGAATTCTTTCCTCACCTATTGGCTGCATCTATCCTCACAGAACTACTTTTTAGCAAGGTGTCCCTAATGCTGGACTTTACAAGATGGTTATATCTTAAAATATTTCATTTAATGTAAGGTGAAATAGAATCTTCCAAAAAGGGGAATTATTTTTAGAGACATGCCCATATGATATGGTTGTCCGAGGGAGAGAATCAAACGAAGCCTTTTGACTGCTAAACGAAGAATAGTGTGAAATTTGAAAGGGTTCAGACAAGATTTACAAGGATGTTGCCCTGTTGGAGAGTTTGAGCTATAGGGTCGGGCTGAATAGGCTGGGGCTATTTTTACTGGAGTGTCAGAGGCTCAGGGGTAACCTTATAGAGGTTGATAAAATCATGACGGGCATGGGTAGGGTGAATAGATAAGGTCTTTTCCCCGGAGTGGGGTAGTCCAAAACTGGATTTAAGATGAGAGGGGAAAGATTTAAAAGCGACCTACGGAGCAACGTTTTCACGCAGAGGGTTGTGTGTGTATGGAATGAGCTGCCAGAGGAAGTGGTGGAGGCTGGTACAATTGCAACATTTAAAAGGCATTTGGATAGGTACATAAATAGAAAGTGTTTAGAGGGTTATGGGCCAAATGCTGACAAATGGGACTAGATTAATTTAGGATATCTGGTCAGCATGGATAAGTTGGACCAAAACATCTGTTTCTATGCTGTATAACTCTATGATAGCATGACTGTAAGTGCCAAGCCTTCAAATCTTTACATAACTCACAGACAAAGAAAAGCTGTGTTTCTTTTAGAGAAACAGAAAGAAGGGAGATATTGCTGTAAAGAAGCTGACAAGGACTGTTGTATGTTAACAACCAAGCAGAAAGCTTGTGAGAATTTGTTCTTTTTTGAAAGGAAGGGAACAGAAACAGATGTAAGAAGCAGGGAATCACCCATGGAGACCTTGCTGGTGTAAATTGGTTCTGGAAAACTTAGGCGGAGTGGATGATCTTTAACGACACTCAAAGTGTTGACCTGACACGGCAGGGAGAAGTGAGCCTGCTGAAGAGTTAGGAGATGCATTGGAAGTGTTCCTGCACTGCTGTTCCAGAAAAGTAGTGCACAGCAAAAAGTGCAGCTCAGTTAGGTTAGTTAGCTAATGTGGAAGTGCCTTTTCATTACACTGTGAAAACTGTGAACAGTTTTGATCTCCTTATTTAATAAAAGATATATTGGCATTGAATGTCATCTAGACAAGGCTTACTAGGTTGATCGTGGGTTTGGAAGGATTTTCTAATGAGGAGAGGTTGTGTATGTGGCTTTGTACTCATTGGAATTGAGAAGAATGGGAGGTGGCCTTATTGAACATATAAGCTTCTTTGGGGGATTGACAGGGTAGATGTGGAATGGTTGTTCCCTCTTGTGGGAAATTCTAGGACTAGAGAGTGTAGTCTCAGAGCAAGGAGTCACATATTTAAGAAAGGGAGGAGAGGAATCTCTTCTGATAGACATAGTGAATCTGTGGAATTAATTATGGCAGAGAACTGTCCTGGCTCTTATTAATCATATTAAAGGCTGAGATAGACAGAATTTTAATCAGTGATGGAATCAAAGTTTATGCAGAAAAGGCAAGGAAAATGGAGTTGAGGATGATTAGATCAGCCATGACTTCATTGAATAACAATGCAGACTGGATGGGCTGAATGGCCTACCTCTGCTCTTACATCTTATGGTCTTTGGCTTGGTGTGTTATTGGCCTGTGGAGTGATGTTTTGTCCATGTTTATTATAGTTTATTACAGCAAAAGTCTTTCTTTGTCACTGGGCATTTCATCTCTTCTTTTAAAGTTATCAATCTCGATGTGGATCACAACAAAGGGATATGGTTCCATTAAGAATGGGAAACCCAGACTGATTTCTTTTCTCTCCTCTCGAGGCTCAGGTGTTGAAGCTCCTGTGTTATTTTTCCCACTACCTTTACATGTGGGAGCAATTAAGTGCATGAATATGAAATCATCCGGGGAGCTGTAGGTGAGTGGCTATTAAAAATAAAACAATGAGAAAAATATCTACATTTCTTGTGATGGAACTGTAAAGTAATCTGAATCTGATATTTACTAAAAACTCTGTCTGGATTTATTGGATGTAGCCTCTCATAATCATCCTCACTGGATTGTATGACCTTTCATCTTCTCATTGAAAGGACTTGTTTGATGTTGGCAGTGATATTAGGTTGACCACCATCTATATTCTTGCTGCACTGGGAATATTTACCTTGGGGCAGTTAAAAGGACGCCTTTCAGATACGAAGCCTAAAGAGGTGTTTCGCAAAACATCTCCCTTTTTCTCTCTCTTTCCCTGTTTTTCTTTGTTCCCTTTCCTTTCAGGCAATGTTTACATGAGCAGACAATTCAAGGAAAACCCTTATTTTCTAACTTCATTGCAGGGAGTCTGTTCTCAAGAGTACTGCATACTGCAGCTTGACAACTGACAGACTAGAGCATAGTTTTTAAAATTAAGTCCTTTACCATGGAGTTATTTGCTTTTTACCTCATGGTAATGTTTACCTTCTGTTCCTGAAAGATTTTTTTAGTGTGCAGTGAGGGGATTGTGTTTTCTGCTTTCCTGTGGTAATGCTTTCACAACTTTATGTAATTTAGTGGCTCAAGTGGCAATTGCAAAAACATTGATAATTTCTTCACTGTTCAAAATTTCTATCAATAGTAAATAAAAGCTTTCCTGACAGCTCAGCTGAAAATTGCTGATAGTATCGGACTGAGTCAGACAGACCGATTAGTGCCCTTGTTGACTTATTAATTTGAGCTAGATGGGAAGAGTTGCTCAGGGGAGGCGATGGCCTAGTGGTATTATCGCTGGACTGTTAATCCAGAGACCCAGATAACATTCTAGGGACCTGGGTTTGAATCCTGCCACGGCAGATAGTGGAATTAGAATTCAATAAATATCTGGAATTAAGAGTCTAATGGTGACTGTGAATCCATTGTTGATTGTTGGGGGAAAACCCATCTGGTTCACTAATGTTCTTCAGTGAAGGAAACAGCTATCCTTACTTGTTCTGGCCTACATGTGACTCCAAACCCACAGCAATGTGGTTGACTCTTAACTGCACTGTGGGCAATTACAGATGGGCATTAAATGCTGTCTAGCCAGCGATGCCCTCATCTTGTGAATGAATAAAAAAAAGGATTTGGCCTCAGTTCCCATGTTATTGGTGGGGATTGTGAAGATGCCCAGAAGTGCTGAGGGCCAGAGACAGGTTAGGCTTAGCTCTTATGCCTCTACAGCTGAATAGCCTGCCAACACTGATTGCCCATTATGTCATGAAATGGTGACATAGGGCAGCAGTACATCAGTTTATAGTAATATGGATCTTATAGTAACCGAATGCTGGGCCTCTGTCCCATAATTATGTTGTATCAAGTTAAATAACTTTATAGCAGCTAAGTTGGAGCTGTGGTTATTTAGTCTACAATCTGTATTCCCACTCCACTCTCTGAAATGAACAGATGTATCCCTACACTTGGTTAAACAAAATCAGAGAGACCGTGATATGAAGAATTATGATGTGTATTTATTGACCATCAATAGCCCGTGGAAAAAAAGGACAGGGATTTTAATGTTAAGGATTCCACAAATCCAGATCAACGTGTGTTCATCTAGACAATAGCTATCTCAGTCTGGGAGCTATGAACTGTCACGAATTTGTCTGGGATCTTAGCCAATTCCTCTGTCCTAGCTCTCCAAATTCTGCACACTTCAAAAGAGACCTGCCGAAGTAAACTGTGCTGCTTGGAATGTGAACCTTGAACAATTAGTACCTTCCATGTTCAGTACAGCCAGACTATAAAACAACTGCATCAACAAACCTGTGAGTTTTGTGCTTTAAAGAATTTGCTTCTTGTTGTTTGTATTACATGCATTCACTGTGCACAGCAGAAGGATTTCTTCAACTGCATCAGACAAAGAACCAAAGCTTGCAGACCTCTCAGTGTTATTTTTCTGGCAACAAATCCCTTGCCCATCTTTATATGAAAGTGCTGATGGGAATTCAATGCAAACATGTCAGGCAATGTGTGAAACTTGCTGCTCAGTCCTCACATCCCATCTCGAGCAATGAATGAGTTAAAGGTTCCTGGTTTCACAAATATGTGCTGACAGGCATTTTAAAGGGAACCAAAATCCAACTGCTGAAGTCATTGCTTTCACTACTCTTATTACTTTGTTTCACTCTGATTGTTTGGCTGGTATTTCATTTTTTTATTTTTGGCAACCGAATGTTTTTGTGCTCATTTGCGCCTTTTAGGCTTCCAGGACACCTGCTTCCGGCTATAAGCCTTCTGGATAAATAATGCTGTATAAAACTCACAGGTTCCTGCATCAAGTGTATCCCCAGGACATCATTTTGCATTGAATCACAAAATGAATCTCAGGGTGCTGAGGCTGAGCATTTGAACTCACTACAGGATGCATTTTCTCATCCGAGAATTGGTGCTTGGAGTGTGGTACTGCAGTGGTCAAGGAAAGGGATGTACACAGTGTTGAAAACTAGAAGCTGAGAATGAATGGTGATACTTAACAAAAACAAAATACTGTTGATGCTGCCAACCCGAAACAAAAACCAAGTGTTGGAGAAGCTGAGCAAGTCTGGCAGCATCTGTGTAGAGACAGAAACAGCGTTGACAGTTTGAGCCCAATACGACACTTCTTCGGGTGTGAAGAGAGGCAGAAAAGTCATGGATTTCACGCGGTTGTAAAGGGGAGAATGGTAAGGGGTGCAAAAGGACAGGTCAGGGAAAAGTTAAGGGAGATTGCAGATCAGAAGAGTTAGAGAAGAAAACACAAAAGGTAATAGTTGCGGAGAAGACAGATCCAGAATGGGTGTTAATAATAGAATGAAGACGAACTCTGACTGAAAAGAAAAACCAAGATGCAGACAGTGGAGAGGGAGAGAAGGTAAATTATTAAAATGGGGCACAGAGGTCATGGCCTGAAGTTGTTGAATTCAATGCTAAGGCTGGAAGGGACAGATGTTGCACAGGCAGGTGCCATGGTTGGCGTGGATATAAGGTTGTGTGTGTGTAACCAGGGTGTTGGCCATGGAACAATCCCTTCAGAAATTGGCTAGGGGTTGATGTGTTTGGTGATGGTATCCTCCTGGGGGTGGCGAAAGTAGTGGAGGATGATCCTTTGAAATTGGAAAAAATGGGAAGAAAATGAGGCCAAGAAGAATCCAATCAGGGTTCTGGGAGGGGAGGAAAGGGGTGTAGGCAGAAGTGTGGGAAATAGGTCAAAAACACCTGAGAACTCTATCAACTACAGTCCTGGGAGAATCCGTATCAGAAGGTAGCATCATCGCAACAGATGTGACAGAGAAACGGGGAATGGAATTGAGTCCTAGAAGAAGCAGAGCGTGAGGAAGTGTAGATGAGGTAACTGAGGAAGTCTGTGGGTTTGTAATGGATGTTGACAGACAGCCTGTCCCCAGAAATGGAAACAAGAAAAGTCAAGAAAAGAGTCAGAGATGGATGAGGTACAAGTGAGAGAAAAATAAAAACTAGAATCAAAATTGATGAGTAAAAGTTTAGGAGGGGATGCAGCAGTTATAGTGAGACAAGTTAAAAGAGGAACTGTTTAAAGTCAGAACAAGTTCGGCCAGGTGGAGGAGTGTGATTGTTAATAAGGACTGTTCTGGCCTCCAGTCAAGAAGGAATTGGAGGGCCCTGAGACTCTCTTGACTGGGGACAGAGGTGTAGTTGAATGTTCACAGTGAAGGGGAGGTGGTTCCAGCAGGAAACCAGAAACTTCTAAAATGAATCAGAAGAATCGCAGATGTGGCTGAGAGGAGACTGGATGGGGGGTACAAAAGAGTAAAGCTAGTGAAGAGAAAATAATGAAAAGGAAAATTAATCTTCATTTAGAGAGACAAGGTTTGATCAGGGATAGTCAACACAGCTTTGTCAGAGGGAGGTCATGCCTAACAAATCTGGTTGAATTTTTGAAGAGGTGACCCAGTGTTGGATGACTGTACGGCAGATGATGTAGTTTATATGGATTTCAACAAGGCCCCACATGGGAAACTGATAAAGAAGGTAAAAGCTCATGGGATCCAGTATAGATTGGCAAGATGAATTGGATTAGTGATAGAAGACAGAGAATGATAATGGAAGGCTGTTTGTGTGACTGGAGCCTGGTGTGAAATGGTGTACCTCAGGGATCAATGCTGGAACCCTTATTGTCTGTGATATATAAGTATAAATGATGTAGATGAGAATGTGGGAGGATGATAATAAATTTGCAGAAGACACAAATATTGGCCAGGTGGTTGACAGTGAGGAGGAAGGTGTTAGGTTACAGGAAGATATAAACAGATTGGTTGGATGGGCAGATCAGCAACAGATGGAATTTAACCCTTATAACTGTAAGGTGATGCACTTTGCAAGAAAGAATAATACAAGGGAGTACTCAATGAATGGTAAGACACGAGGAATCTCAGAGGAACAGAGCGATGTTGAGATGCTTGTCCAGATGCCTGAAAGTGACAGAACAAGTTAATAGGGTAAGTAGGAAGGCATAGGGGACACTTTTTTTTATTTGTCGTGGCATTGATTGAAAGAGCAGAGAGGTTATCTTGGAGCTGTACAGAACTTTGTTAGGCCACTGCTGATGTACTATGTGTAATTCAGGTCACCATGCTTTAGGAAGGATGTAATTGCACTGGGAGGGATGCAGAGGAGATTCACCAGGATGTTGCATGGGATGGAGTGTTTTAGCCATGAAGAGAGGCTGGATAAGCTTGGATTGTTTTCTGTGGAGCAGAGAAGGTTGTGGAGTGGTGGTGGTGGTGGTGGGGGTGGGAGGGGGGGAGGGGGGAAGGTGGGTGGCAGCTGATAGAGGTGTATAAGATTATGAGGGACATGGCCAGGTGAAAAAAAAGCAGCTATTCACTTTACTTGACGGATACATAACAAAGGGATGTGATTTTAAAGTGAACGGCAGGAGGTTTGAAACCTCACATCTAAAACATACTTGGATGGGCACTTGAACCATCATAGGAATCAAGGCTATGGGCCTAGTGCAGAAAAGTGAGATTAGTTTTGTAAATTTTTGGCATTACAAACTGGATAGGTTAAAGGGCCTCTTCTGTACTCTATGATTTGATGATTCTAGGAGGAAAGAAATTCATTTTGGCAGGAGGAGGCTGAAATGATGGTCCTGCCAGGACAGTATTGTGTGTGGATTTTGAGAAGGAGGTAGAAGCGAGATGTATATGTTGGGGAATTATGAGGATGAAGCTGTGGAGGGAAGATCTCAGAGGAGATGAGGTCAAGGACAGTCGTTGAAGCAATGGCTTGATATTCAGTTATGTAGTCATGGCCCGGGGGGAGATAGGAGAGCTGGCACTCAGCCTCTGCAAGATGGATGACAGCAGCACCACACTTACCTGCAGGTTTGACGGGCCGAGTTAGACCTGAAGGAAGGGAGTACAGCAGCTTCAGAGGGAGACAGGGTTGAGTGAGTGATGGGAGCAGTTCATATTCAAAGACCATACGAAATAAGAAAAGGAGAAGGCCATTCAACCTCTCAAGCCTGCTCCACAATTCAATAGAATCATGGCTGATCTGACATTCCTCACGTCCACTTTCCGGTGTTTTTACTGTTACCCTTGATTCCCCTATTGATCAAGAATCTCTCTCCCTCAGCCTTAGACATACACAAGGACTCTGCCTCCACAGCTGTCTGTAGCAAAGAATTATAAAGACTCACAACCCACTGAGAAAAGAAATTCTTTCTCATCTCAGTCTTAAATTAGTGCCCCCTTATTCTGAGACCATGCCCTCTGGGCCTAGACTCTCCCATGAGGGGAAACATTCTCTCAGCATTCACCATGTCAAGCCCCTTATGAATCCTATACGTTTCAGTTAGATCACCTCTAATTCCTCGAAACCCCATTGAGTTGAGTCCCAACCTGTTTAGCCTTTGCTCATAAGTCAATTCATCCATAGCAGGAATCATCCTAGTGAACCTTCTCTGAAGAGCTGGTGTGAGGCCAGAGGGAGGAGTTTAGGTGGAGGGAGAGTATTGGAGATGGGTGAAAGGATCTGTTGACTGGAGAGAGCATTCCTGCCCAAAGAAGTGAGTGTGGAGGCACAAGTGATGAAAGAAAGGCAAAACCTCGTGTCTTGTCTGAAGTTCATTGAGATGGTGTTGTAAAAGGATAAAACTGAGTCAATGCTACAAAACAAACTTTCAAGGGAACTAGATTTCCTCAAAGACAGGCAATATGTGTGGCATTGTTGGCATATTCCGTAAAATAGGTCAAGTGAAAAAAGCCAAAAAATGGCCCAGCAGACTCAGTAACTTAAATGGAATTTGTAATACAAAGAAAAGATCCTGTGACCACCAGCAGGATTTAAGTCAATGAATGCAATGTACACTGATCACAGAAATTGAAAATCTGACTATCACAGTAATTAAATGGTGAGTGAAGTAAATAACATAATGGAAGCCGTGACTTTGCCATTGGGAATTAATGGGAGTACTATTAAGTGAGAACAATTATAAAGTTTCTTTATTGCCATTCATGCCACCACATGCATGCAGCTAGAAAACACAAGAATTCCACCCTGCCTTGGGCAGGGTTCAACACAACTGTATGCAATATATCGCATCTGAATGATCATCAACTGAACAGGTCCTGTCTTATACTGTCATCAATCTCTGTCACACACCCTCTTAAACAGCGGTTGTTACATCTAACAATATCAAAGAGAAATTTGGCACTGAAACTATTATGATTCTCATTTGCCTACAGCTGATCCTTAAATGAGATGTAACAAGGAGATAATGAGAGAGAGAAGATAATGAGGAGACTTGGAGAAGTGTAAGATCAGCAAATTTGTGCTGTTTCCACTTAATTCATTGAGTCTGATGGAACATTTTTGGCGTGTTTGTCATTAACCTTTTATATTTGTTCTAGGGATGTGGAGGGCTATTCCTTTGACAAGGTTAATATATTGGCCATCTCTTACTCTGAGAAGATAATGAATGACAGAGCAATTATTTTTCCTGAGTGCCAATTACACTGGGATCTGAAAGACAACCTTGTGGTATGTTCCTATATGCTAATGTAGGCCAGGCTGAAAATAATGGGATGTAAATTACACATGTTCTACAACTAGCACATTATCTATTCACTCAGATGGTCATTTGGATGGCCAACTGTGAACTTCATCACAAGGTCTCTCTGTTCAACATCCTGTGGACACAGCCTTTCTCCCCCTTCCCACTTACTTGACTGTCTAACTATTATGACCAAGAATCAGAAGCATTCAACATAGTGACAAATGCACACAATTTCTTTTCTGTGCCCTTCCAATTTTTTCATCTGGCTGTTCACAGCAGTATTGAGGAGATTCATCTTTGATTTATGAAGGCTACAGAGCAGTCCTGGAGAGCCAGTAACTCTCACTATCCCCCGAGCAGTAAAGGTGGAAACATCTTCCCCGCAGTGCTACATATCATACACTGTGATATTGTTTGCGAATTTTGCTTGTATTTTATTGAGTAAATGATTGAGGAATGATCTGATCAATGCATTTAAAAAGCCATGCAGATTTGATAGGGTAGAGATGGAAGAACATTTCCACTTGCTCAAAGATGATGGGCAATCATTTTGAAGTTCAAGCTGAAATATTCAGGAGTAAGTTCACTTTTCACATAGAAAAGGCCGGAGAAATCTGGAACTCTCTTCCTAAAATGTTGTGGTTAGTGGGACAATTAAAACTTTCAAGGCTGAGATTAATCGAATTTTGTTACGTAGGGATATTGAGGATTTGGACTACAAGTTGCAGATGGGTCCTGACTTGATGAAATGGTGAAGCAAGCTCGAGGACCTAAATGCTCTCCTCCTAATTTTCATGAACTTTTCTCTTCACTTTCCTCTTTGCATGTGTCCACCATGGTTGGATTAATGAGTTGCAAGTCCTCCTTCCTGATGTTTACTCTGTGTCTCATTCTCCAGTCCACACCCAAACTCACCTTCATGTTCTTGGCCTTCTGCATTATTTTAATCAAATTCAACACAGGTCCTCATTTTTTATTCAGGCACCTTACGGCCTTCAAGATTCAACAATTTCAGGCCGTAGCATCTGGCCCTAAATTACCTTGCTTGAGGGCTTTTATTTGTTTTTGGACGAAATCTGTAGGTGATGATTCAGCTTTCCCCAATTTCCCATTGACCTGTTTGCTCATAACTATCTCTTTACAGCTTGCACTACCATCTCATTTAGAACCATAGAAAACTTACAGCACAGAAAGGGTTCATTCAGCCCGTTATGTTTGCATTGGCTAAATGATCTGCTTGAATCTCACTTTCGAGCATACAGTCTGCAGCCCTGCAGGTTATGTGCTTCAGGTGCAGATCCAGATTCTTTTAAACTGAGTTAACAGCTCACACCTCAACCAAACTGGGCATCGAACTTCAGATACCCTCTGGGTAAGAACATTTTCTCTCTTACCTCCTCTAATCCTTTTCCCAATCACCTTAAAATGTCCCTCTCTCCACTGCTAATTAATCGTTTACTCCTGGAAACAGGTCTACCTTTCCACTCAGTCCAAGCCCCTCATTATTTTGTACATCTCAATTATATCAATCTCCCCTATTCCAAGGAAAACGAACCTCTCCCTTCTGTCATTTAATCTCTTTCTGATTTCCACTCTCTCCAGCTGCCAGAGCATGTGTTTGTGCCAGACGCAATCCCAGCAATGGCCAGCACTCCTAGTGGCGCTGCTGAAGCTGCTGAATGTTCGTCCTCAGTTTGACTGGCACTTCCTGGGGCCAGGCTTCTATCCTTTTTAAAGGATGATTACCCCAACAGCTTTTAATTTGGTGCTAGATTGCCAAAAAATGCAGCTGGGACGGGGGTCCCCTATAGGCTGAGGAAACGCCATCCCAGCTTTCTGACTAATTGCTGCAGTCCCTGTGATGCCATTAAATCCTGTCCATTGACTCCATTACTCTCTCCAGAGAGCTGCCAGACCTGAAGAGCATTTCCAATGTATTCTATTTTGATTTCCGATTCTCGGCATCCATAGTGCTATTGTTTGAACTCAGTGGCTGCAATTATAACAGTGGCCACGGTGATCCAAGTTGCTGGGCCTCTTGCTCGTTAATAAGGTAATCTTTCACCCTTAGTTTTCTCTGTTTACTTCAGTGCAGTGCACCAGCTTGCTGAATGCTTTTCCCACACAATCGGCTTACAATTGTTGATAAGCTCATTTTTACTTCATATTCCAGTGAGTTTAGAAATTGTACCAGATTACTATTAAATCTGTGTTAAGTTATTTGATTGTGACCATCTGTTTTGTGTCCACTAGATTCACAAAGTGGATCAACAATTCATGTCAAACATTATTGATTGCACAAATATTAGTGCAGAGTAAAATGTAAGATTATGCTATCTCTAAGGAATTGACTCAGAGTTAAATCTAGCTTTTTGTCAGTGAAAGAATAAATATGATATATACCTTAGTATAAGTTTTTAATGAATTGTGATGTGTTACCTGTCCGACATGACTAATCTATAATCTGAAGCAATACCCGCAGGACATAATGTCATTAAAGAGCTGAGGTACTGTTTTTTTAACCTCCTTTTGTGTGATTCTATAAAAGTAAGAATCGAAGAAAAGGGAGCAAGGATGCATCATTCATTATGACCAGAGCTAGTCAATGGCCTCAACATTGCTTACCAGCCTAGTCCCTACATCTCTTGCTTCCCTGAAAGTCAAGATTCTGTCTGTTTCGGTATTGTCTACAGAAGAAGGGGCAGTCAAACACATTTATCCTTTGATATTTATTCTGCATTATACTTTCTCGAAAGCTTTCTGATTAATTTAATTCTCATTAAAGTGAAGGCAACTACAGTTGGCAATTGGAAACATTCCTTATTACAGAAACTGAGTGTCAGCACCAAAATATTAATGTCAGGTACATGGTAGTTAAATGCAGAAGAAAACTTCTTTCACCTTTCACATGCCGGTGTTGTATTTTCCCATTGCACGTACTAACTGCTCTGTGTGGCCTCCCTAAGTACAAATTGTCGATGTTGTGTCAATTATTGACTAACCATCCAGTTTGTCCCGCATTTTTAACACATGTTGGGCGGCCCACAGCAAATGCTATTGTTCCATAGTTTCATTTCTACTCTACAGTCTAGCATTGTTGACAGGCTGAATAGTTCGGGTTGCCATGGCAGCAAGGCTGGTGCTCACCCCTTGTCACTGCCCTTGTGCCTTTATCACCAGCATGGAAGTGCACTGGTTCATGTGTTCCAGCCACAAAGGGAAGATATGGGGATGATGTGAGAGAAGGCTGTGCAAGCTCAGCTTGTGGCAGTGATGCAATCAAACTGGAGCTGCAGTGGGGTGGGGAAAGCTAAAGGTCTGATTCCACCAGCCTCTTTGGTCGCATTGAGTTGACTGGTCCAGGTCTCTGAAATGGGGGAAGATTTTGCATTTGCTATTTTCACCCTGCAAAAAGTTAACCATCTCTCAAACTTTGGAATGCATTGCTCTTCCATTGCTATCTCATCTATTGATGGCAAGTGTAGTATCAGTCCTGGAGTGCACAATCAATCAGTTCATCAGAGTTGCATTAATACCTTTTAACCATGTAGAAAACAATTTGTGTGGGTTTCTTCGCCATATTTTCAAATCTTGACTTCATTAATATTTTGAATGAAAATAGGGTAAAGGAATGGACAAGGCAGCACTATGGAGGTTAGAAATGCTTTTGCAACCATGCTGTCAGAGAGGGAACACCTCCCTCTTCTCGCCTCACCTGTTCGCTTTGCTCCCTTCTTTTGCTTTGGTCTCTGCAATCCCTTGCATGGTCCAAATGTCCCTTCATTTTAAGAGTGGGTCACCCTGTTTAATTGTTCTTTGCCAAGCCTTGGGTCTTGCCCACTATGTAGTTATTTGATATTGCTTCAGAGATAGTAGGAACTGCAGATGAAGGAGAATCTGAGATTATCTAAGGAGTCCAACTTTCCTTTCCACTGCCACAGTCCAAATGATTGACCACTGTCACAGTCATGTGTGTGCACTTTTTGATCCGGTGGCAGGTGTGGGAATCTGATTGAAGGGATCCAGGCATGAATTATCTACAACGCTGGGTGATAAACCTCAGGAGCATCTGGTTAGAGACAGCAGAGTCCATGCCTTCTATGCCTGAGCATTCTGGAGAGAAATGTCAGTGATGATGTGAGGATGGTTCAAGAGCATCTTTAAGACTGCTTGCCTGTTGAGAAATGCAAGAGAAGCGTCAGTGCCATCTCTAAAATATGCCAATACGCCAGTGCAGTACTTCCCAAATATTTTCCCACTGTGACTCCTTTTCAAGGCTTGAATGTTGTCACAAAACATCAGTGAAAGCAAAGGCAGGAGAGGTGAAGACCAAATAGGGAGAAAGGAATAATACAGTGAGGTAACAAAGGCTGGGAGGAGGCTCAAGTGGAGCATAAGTGAAAATATAAAGAGGTTGGGCTGAATGGCCTGTTTCTGTGCTGTATATTCTCTCATTGTAAAGGCACCACCTTCTGATTCTCACAACTCATGTGAGCATGGTGACCCTCAACTTAAACTCAGCACCAGTCATCTCCTCATCTAATGAGGGTGCAGTCTATGATCCTCTATAGGACTATATTAACTTCCATTTTCCACATACTGTAATGAATTCTCTGTAGATATTGTTGGTTCATAAAGCATGTCTCAGATTCAGCAGGAGACTGATGCTGTTGGGAGTAGGAGAATCATGTCAGTCCAAAGCACTGCTACTGACAAAACCTGTAGTGTGTTCAGTGATTGCTGATTAAATTCCTGCCAACTTGTCTGTTGCTCGGCTCTTTTCACCGATGGGAGAGAAAGACAGATCTCAGATGTTCAGAGAAGGCAAATATGAAATAAGCCAGTGCAATATCAACGCTTCCACTGTCTTTAAATTGTCTGATTGCTTTTCTAATATCCATTATTGAACATTTAAACAATCCTTTCAACTAAGCATTAAGAAAACCAAAGTCTGTCTAAAAATTTCATCTCTTAGTTGACTTTCAAATGAACTTGACTGTTTGCAACTTTGTTGTGATAACTGATCTTGAAGTGAGTTTCTACCACATGTTCATGCCATCACTTAAACCATCAATTTTCACTTCCATAATGTAGCCAACTCCATCCATGTTCACTTCATCTGCTACTGAAATGCTCTTCCATACTTTAGCTACTTGACTAATTTGATGACCATCTAATTGACAATTGCAAGCTGGAGGAACAGGCACTTTACAGCCCTCTGGACTAGAGAAATTCACTCAAAATCCTGAGACAGCACCTTCCAAACCCACGACTGCTTCTATTTAGAAGGGCATAGGCAATAGATGCATGCGAACACCACCATCCGTAAGTTCCCCTCTGAGCCACTCACCATGCTGACTTATAGATTCATGGATTGATAGATTCATACAGTGTTGAATAGGCCCTTCGGCCCATCTAGTCTGCACCAGCATGACTACGACTAAAGGTGCGCTAATCCTTATTTCCTTCACTTCTCTAATTTCCTTGAATGTCGTGATATTTAAAGTACTCATTCAAATATTTTTTTAAATGTTGTAAGGTTTCCAGCCTCCACTACCTTCCAAGGCAATACATTCCAGATTCCCAGCACCCGCTGAGTGAAAAGGCTTGTTCCCCAAATTCCCTCTGAATCTCCTGCCCCTTTCCCTAAAACTATGTCCTCTTGTGATTAACCCCTCTACCAAGAGGAACAGCTGCTCTCTATTCACCCTGTCCATCCCCCTCAATCTTATACAACTCAAACATATTCCGCCCTCGGACTTCTCTTAGCTAAAAAAAGCAATCCAATCCTATCTAGTCTCTCCTTATAGCATAATTTCTCCATCCCAGGCAACATCCTGGTAAACCTCCTCTGTTCCGCCTCTTGTGCTCTCACATACATTTTGTAGTGAGGTGACCAGAACTGCACACAGGACTCCAGCTGTGGCCTGATAAAACTCTTCACCTTTCCAGCTTGCTCTTACATTCTGAAGATTGATTGTATTGGGTCGACTTGAAACATTTTCTCAGGTTTTCTGATGACCAGACAGTTGTTATTCCAGAATACATGGAATTATATCATAGAGACCTATATCATAGGAATCCCGGGTTAAAATTGAATCAGAGATAGTAGGAACTGCAGGTGCTGGAGAATCCGAGACAACAAGGTGCAGGGCTGG
>NC_063333.1:29520821-29681562 GCF_021869965.1 Rhincodon typus
AGACCCTTCATCAGAAGGGTCTAGGCCCGAAACGTCAGCCTCTCTGCTCCTATGATGCTGCTTGGCCTGCTGTGTTCATCCAGCCCTGCACCTTGTTGTCATAGGAATCCCTGTTGTCACAGACTCTGAAAGAATTGGCCAGGAAATTGAAGATTCTACTGAGCAATTCCTCTACGCCTGGAACCCTCCAAAGGTATCCAATTAAACTGGAGAATGTGGAAGGTTCCAACGAAACTAAATCAATAATTGCTCAGGAAAGATTAGTCGATTAAATACATAGTCTAATACCTGAGTAACTACTCAAAACCATACTTATCAGATACCCCAGTCCTCCCACAGATTGCTTACAACTTATACCCAGTTCTAGAACCAACACACTCATTCCTCCATACCTTGCCTCCCCCTTCCCTTGCTCCAGACCTGCTCACCCTGCCCCTCACTGTTGACTCAACTCGTTCCAGATATGTGCCTCCCTCTCCCAGTTCCCCAACACTGCACTCACTCTCCCCTATCTCAGCTCTGGTCCTGGTCTGCCTTTTTGCCCTGCACTATGTTGGAACCTGACAATCCCCATTCCCTGGTCCAGACTGTAGCACCCTGGTTCCCAGGACCCATTTCTCCCTTGTCCTACTCCAGACAGTATCCCACTCTCCCTCTGTGCAGGACCTGTTGACCCTCTTTTCCCTGATCCAGACTTGATCTGCCACTGCATACTAAATCCTGCCAAGATCTCACCCCCGGCTCCCCTACCTCCAGTGCCAGCTAAGGCCTCTTCCACTTGGATCTCAATGTCCACCCTCCCTTGATCTTACCCGACCCAACGTCTCCCACTCAGCCTTATATACCCTAAACACTGCTTCACTTACCTGGCTTCCTTATCACCTTGCACTCTACTTCCTTGGTATCCACCCCACCTCGCACACTATCCTGCGACCCTCTTGGTTACCCTATCTTATCTGGTATCCTACTTACCTGGTACTTTACCTCCTTTACCATCTGGAAACATTCGTTCCTGACATCCTGAACCTCTCTCTATGTTATGTACCTACCAATTAACAATACTGTCAATGGCTTTTTGTGATTCTGGACCTTTAAGGTTCAGAGTACAGCAGCTGACTGCTATGAAAAAGGGGACGCAGTTTGCTTTCCCCAAACAGTTCTGCACTATGAAGAAACTGTCAGGATGGTTGCACAACTATGTATTGCCGATGGAGTTCTAATCAGAATCTCCTGTCAGAAATGTGAAGCTCTCTCCTTTTGTGAATAAAGGCCAGAGTGGTAATCTGTGCGAGTTTTCCAAAGAGTGGCAATTCCACCCCATTGATTCTGTTTCTCTCCCTCAGAGGCAGCCAAAATTGCTGAATTTCTTCAGCACTTTGTCCTTAAAAGTGCAGTTTGGCAAGAGCTCCGACAAACTCCACGAACGTGGCTATAGCTTAGCATTCTATTTCCCTCTGATTGCCACTGCACTCTAACTTTGTCAAAGCCTTTCTGAATTTTAACACACAACATAAAGCTTTTCATTGTACAGTTGTTCAAAAAATGAATAACATTTGAAATAAATTTGTTCGCAGAACATGTGGACTGATTATGTTATATTTTTCTCAGACTCTTGCTCAATGTCAATGGATTGTCTGCATAACTGTGGTTTAAAAATGACAATCCTTGTATTCAGTTAGTTTATTTTGTGTGCTGATGCTTTTTTGTGGAAACAAAATTCAGACAGACAACAGAAAATACCACTGCTCTATTATGACAAACATACATTTAATTACAAACTAAGAAAAACCACACAAACCAGCATCTAATTTCCAATTATATTGTTTTCCAATAAATCATACCTTACATAAATCAGCTTCAATCTAATCCCTAAACATATCCAGGTAGTGTATTAAATATTCTGTTGTGAGAATATCATGCACTTCTAAATTTTAACACTGGAAAACACATTTCTGATGTTAAAATCCTACCAGCAGGCATCAAAACTGGACTAGCTTTCACTTCAGAAATAGCTGCACTTCAACGTGAATTTAATGTTTGGTTCTCACATGACAATACGAAGATCTGGATTATTGAATGTGTCCTTGCTAATATCACTGTTTAGTGCTTCGGCTCCTACTTCAATGGAATGCTGCAAGGTGTCTTGTGTCTGGAATATATTAAAAACTAATGGCAAGTCTATAACTTATAGTTTCACATAAAGCATGCATTATAGGATCACTCTACAGTGAATTTTAAAATATTTCATATGTTCTCAAAACTGTGTCTAGGAAGATCATCAAGGAGTTCTCAATGTTCTCATAATATTGTCTGCCCCCAAAGAACTGACTTGGTTTTCTGGGTTTTTTGGATTTGCTGGGATCTGCAGAATTTTCTATGCACTGTTAGTTAATGATAGGGTCACAGAGACGTTTGAAAGCCACTCTTGCAGTCCAATATAAAAAGTAAACTGCAGCTATTAGAAAGTTTAGTACAATTTTGAATCACAAATATTGTCCCTACCCATAAGAAAATATGGTTTACTCTCATTATCTTTGTAAACACAATGACCTTGATCTTCTATCTCCAAATTGTTGGAGACCGGACATTCAACCCAAGATGAATGTCGGGACCCTGTGGAAATCCTGACATGTTGACCTCCATATAAATTGCCTGGGAAGTTTGAACTTCCAATGGACAATTCTCCTGCTCATCAGGAGTCTCCACAAATGTCTCAGAATTGGAGACATTGGACTGTTCCACTGCATTTACCTGAATAGTGATTCAGGAGATGTTAGAAGGAAGAGAGTCTAATTCCTTCATAACTGTAGAACTAACAGGGTGGCTCAGTGGTTAGCACTGTTGCCTCACAGCACCAGGGACCTGGGGTTCAATTCCAGCCTCAGGTGACTGTCTGTGTGGAGTTTGTTTGTTCTCCCCTTGTCTACATGGGTTTTCTCCCACAGATCAAAGATATTCAGGTTAGGTGGATTGGCCATTTAGATCCGAATCAGAATCCCTACAGCGTGGAAGCAGGCCATTGAGTCCACACCAACCCTCTGAAGATCATCCCACTCAGACCCCTTACCTTTTCCATGTAACCCTGCATTTACCATGGCCAATCCAAGTAACTTGTAATCCTCCCCTGACTAACCTAACCCAATCCCTGACCTGATCTGATTCCTCCCAATGACTACCACCTGATTACACTAACTTCTAAACACTCAGTTATACCCCCTGACTAGACCCATCACCTGACTAACCTCACCCATCTGACCTGCCTACTATTCAGACTGATTACCCTCTCCCTTCAAGACTTGATTAACCACTGCCCCATCTTACCCACCTGCCAATCTTCCCATCCTACCAATCTTACCATCTTACAAGGGGTGGCATGGTGGCTCAGTAGTTAGCACTGCTCATTACAGCGCCAGAGACCTGGGTTCGATTCCAGCCTCAGGTGGCTGTCTGTGTGGAGTTTGTACATTGTCCCTGTGTTTGCATGGGTTTCCTCCAGGTGTTCTGCTTTCCTCCCACAGTCCAAAGATGTGCAGATTAGGTGTATTGGCTGTGCTAAATCACCTGTAGTGTTTAGGGTGGGAAATACAGGCATAGGGTAGTGGGTGGGTCTGGATGAGATGCTTTTCGGAGGGTCGGTGTGGACTCGATGGGCTGAATGGCCTGCTTCCACACTGTAGGGATTGTATGAAATTCACCCATTTGCTAACATTCATGGGTTATTTAAATTTTCCACCTAGCAGTTTGTGCTGTATAAAGAGGGCACGGCTTGCGTTTCCTTAACTTTACTGTATTACTCTGGACTTGATGCTTGCATGGCGATAAAAGACTTGTTTTAGTTGTATTGTGTACAAAAATTGAGATTATCCACATCGAAATTTCCAAATGCTGGTATGCATGTGTGTCTAGAGGTGGAGGTGCTCAATAACTTGCAGTGTGTGAAATAGCTTAACAAATAGTCTGTTTTTTTAAGTTCTCGTAGTTCTAAGGATCTTAAATGAAGCCCTTTAATTGGTCTGTGAGTAAATAGTCACAACAACAAGGCATAACAAGCAAGTGTAAAAATTCGCTAAAACAGCATAGATTGTCTCTTAGGAGCATGAGGCTGACCAGGAAATTTTCAAGTGTTCCCAAATCTTTAATTGTGAACTTAATTCCACTTTAGCAGAAGAAGGAATTCATTATGTGATAATTGAATGAGATGCAGATGTATTTAATAGATTATATTAGGAGATAGCTAAGATTTCTCAAAGCCTAGCTTTATGTTGATCGAGGTACTTGAATACTGTAGGCACTTAATTTGCATTTTTGCAAGTGCCTTTAATATAAGGAAGTGTTGCAAAGTGCTGCACCGAAGTGTATTCAGAAAAGAGATATCCAAGAGAATGACTAAAAGCTTTGATTAAGAGGTGGAGAAATGAGTTTAAAACACTGTATTCAGGAAGGAGAAGGATGTGGAGATGGAGTTTGAGGGAGGAAATTCCACAACGGATTGTTTACACAGCCAAAGGCACAGCCAAAGATGCTGAGGGAGGAGAATCAATAATTCACAGGAGGCAAAGTGGGAGGAAGGTAGCAATCATAGGGAATTGTGATGTTTGTGGAAGTTACAGTGAGCGGGAGTGTAGAGATTATGAAAGAGTTAAACAAAGGGATGGCTACCATAAATTTGTGGCTTTCAGCGACTGAATGCCAACGTAAGACAGGAAACTCGAGTTGATAGTTGGATGGAATGAGATACTGGCAGCAAAGTTTTGATTGGATGGAAGTACGTAAGATGGAAGGTGGGTAGCCAGCGAAAACGGAAATAACAAGCTGGAGTGATGAAAGCTCAGAGGAGGATTCCACTAGCAGATGGCCTGAGGCCAGAGCAGAGATGAGTGATATTAAACAGGTGGACGAGTAAGTGGACCAGTAAGCATCACACGGTCAGGAAGGAGAGATCATATCCCCGGTGAGACACAGCCCAAGGTGATTATATAGTTCAGGGAATTTGGAGGCAGCATAGGAACTTGATGCAGGGAGAAAGAGGTGCTTTTTGCTTGCTTTTTAGTTCATAGTATATAAGGTATCTTTAACAGGATAAATTGAAGCTCAGGATTGGCTGCCCAGCAAAAAAGAGTGACAGGAGAAAACCAAAAAATTCATTGGTTGGTAATAGCTATTCATTCTACTATTATAGATTTATTGCATATTGGTGGTGAATGGGGAAATATTTACATATTACAGGTTACAAACTAAAAGGACCAGTAGAAATTTTTCTTCAAAATCAAATTAAGAACTAAGTAAACAAAATAGGGATGCAGGGCCAGGCGATGTGTTGCATGATGTGGAGCTGATGGACCCCATTGTGGTTCATAGTGACCACATTTGCAGCAAGCATTGGTTGCTTGAGGAACTCCGGCTCAGAGTTGATGAGCTGGAGTCTGGTCTTCGAACACTGCAATACATTGTGGATGGGTAGAGTTACCTGGACATTGTGTTTCAGGCGGCAGTCACACCCCTTAGATTAACTGCCTCAAATTTGGCCAGTGGTCAGGGACCATAGGGTGTGACTATGAGTGAGGCAGGTAGAGGGATCCAGGAGGTAATACTGAAGGAGCCCCTGCCCCTGAGCTTGTCTAACAGGTTTGAGATTTTTGCTCCATGGGCTCCATCTGAATCAGTAGAGGGTAGGGAGTAAGTTCATTTGCATGGAAAGTTATGAAAAAAGTTAAGGGAGTTGGTGGTGGGGTGGTGAGTGGGGAAGGGCTCAGCAGAGGTTGTTAAAGGTTCCAGAACAAATAATAGGACAGAGAATATGGAAAGTGCCAGGAATCTAACTTCAGGCACAGCAGATAACGGGACAAATATGGGGGTGGTGGGTGTTGAGGAGGACAGTCAATGCAGGACTGAGGCTATTGTGCTTAAAAGCAGTCAGTATACAAACAAGGTAAATGAGCTTGTCGTGCAGATCGAAATTAATAGGTACAATGTTGCCAGTTTTACAGAGGTGTGCATGCAAGGGGATACGGGCTGGGAACGAAATATCCAAGGATACACATCCTATAGAAGGGACAGGCAAGCGGGCAGCAGGATAAATTTCTGGATGGACCAGTGTCCATTCCTCATTGGCTAGTAATGCGGCGGTCACCATTTCCTCATTTGTACTTTGTCTTTCAAATAATAACACTCAGGCATTGTTTCTGATTCACTTTGAGTAGGCTGTTTGATATGACTCAATTCCAAATCCATTTGTTGTATTTCTATTAAAGAAGATGGGCTAAACATATCTGCCTCATTGTTTTTACCTTCATCTATTTTTGTTAAATTTTAGGAAATTGTATCCAATAATCAAATTTTTGAATCACCTCTCTGTTTTATAGAATCATTTTCTCCTGTATAAGTCTATGGGCCTGAGATCTAGTCACAACACGGTCAGGAAATAAATGGTCCCCTTGTAAGATTTCAATTTCTTTTACTCCACTGCTTGTTCCACTTTCATTATTCCCATTACAACTTCTACATTTGCCAAGCCACTCTTTAATCATACTGTCTAAAGTGTGACTCATTCCTAACCTCCATGTATACCCTGTGTAATATTGTCTCCTTCATTAACCCCTGTGGAAGAGAAATAATATCATCAGCCAATATCAGTGACTGAATTGCCCCAATGTCTTAACATATCTTTATTGGTTTGCCGTCTTGATTTGAAGCATAAAGAAATATACCCGTTTTGAAATAAAATACTCAGAACATCCAGTGGTCCGATAAGCCTTGTTAATATTAGGAAAGGAATCTTCTGACTGTTTAGAAGCCTTCTTAGTCCATCTTAAGGAAACATGCTATCTCTGTAGTACCACAACAGTTTTAACACCTATATCCTTTCCTGATCCCCCTTTTCTGAAGATTCCTTAGACATTCCAATTATTGCAATCAGTCTTCCTTTAAACTTACAGCAATTAGCTTTGTTATGTCTAATCTTAGTCCAATGGAAGCAAGTACATTTCTTTATATCACTATTTGGCTTGAAACTTTCTTCTTTTTTACTTTGATAGTCCTTGTTTTTTTCTCTAAAAATAGTACCTCATCTTTCCACAATTTTGTTATTCCTTCAATTTCCCAGTGGATTTCTATATGACCATCTCCCCACCTGAAATTGTGTGAGATATCATGATATCCACCAGAACTTCTGCTTCTCTGGTCTTAATACTTGATGCTCATCTAAGTTCCCCAAGACAAGGTCTTCCACCACAATTACAACACTGGCACAATGTGGAAAATTGCCCAGGTAATTGGCCTCGACACAGTGCAGGACAAATCCAACCTGGGTACCTGTTGATCATCAGTAAAGTGATGCAAGGTGTCATCAACAGTGCTACCAAGCAGTACCTGCTCAGCAATAACCTGCTAAGTGACGCTTAGTTTGGGTTCCACCAGGGCCACTCAGCTCCTGACCTCATTACAGTCTTGATTCACTCATGGAAAAGAGGTGAGGTAAAAGTGACAGCCCTTGACATCAAGGCTGCATTTGACCAGCGGCATCAATGGCTACCACGGTGCAAGTTCTCCACTGTTTGAGTCATACCTTACACTTAGGAAGATGGTTGTGAATGTTGGAGGTTATCTCAGCTCTAGGATAGTCTGCAAGAGTTCCTTAATGTAGTGACCTAGGCCATACATCTTCAGCTGCTTCAATTACTTTTCCCCCATCATAAGGTCAGAATTTGCTAATGATTGCACAACTTTCAGCACCCTTTGCAACTCCTCAGATACTGTTCATGTTCAAATGCAACAAGATCTGCACAATATCTAGGTTCAGGCTGACAAGTGGCAAATAACATTCACTGACACAAATGCCAGACAATGACTAACTCCAATAAGAGACTAATTACTGCCCCTTGACTTTGTGTTACCATCACTGAATCCTCAACTATCAACATCCTGGCATCCTGGGGTTACCATTGACCAGAAACTCAACTTGACTTGTCCTCTAAGCACTGCGGATACAAGAGCAGGTCAGAGTCTAGGAATACTGCGGTGACTAACTCACCTCCTGACTCCCAAAGCCTGTCCATCATCTACAAGACACAAGTCAGGAATGTGATGGAATATTCCACACTTGCCTGGATGGGTGCAGCTCCAACAACACTCAAAAAACTTGACACTATCCAGGTCAAAGCAGTCCACTTGTTTGGCACTGCATCCACCACCGATGTTCAGTAGCAGCAGTGTGTGCTACCTACAAGATGCACTGCAGAAATTTAAAGATCCTCAGACAATATCTTCCAAACCCTAAATGACTTCTTTCTAGAACAGTAGTAGTTACATGGGAACACCATCACCTTCAAGTTCCCCTCTAATCACTCACTATCCTGACTTGGAAATATGTCGCTGTTCCTTCACTGTTGCTAGGACAAAATCCTGAAATTCCCTCCCTGACAGCATTGTGGATAGACTGCAGCACTTCATGAGGGTAGCTCACTACCACCACCTCAATGGCAAATAGGGACAGGCAATAAATGCTGGCTGGCCATCAACGCCCACATCCCACGAGTGAATAATTTGTTTTTAAAAATCTCCTCATGCCCATCCTACTATTCAAAAAGATCATTGTTTATCTGCCCCATACTCAGCTCATTTCTCCTGCCAACTCCTCATAGCCTTGACACCATGAAATTTGAAAAATCTATTGCTTTTTTAAATACTATGAGTGATCTAGCCTCCTCAACTCTCCAGGCTAGTGAATACCAGACATTCACTACCTTTTGGGGGAAAATTCCTTCCGTCTCAGCTTTAACTAATTGTTCCCTTATACTGTAATTATGTCCCATACTTTGAAATTCCCCCACTAGTGGGATCACTTTCTTACCTACCCTGTCAAGCTACTTCAGAATCTCTTATGTTTCAACAAGACCACCCCTCATTCTTCTAAACTCTAATGAATAAAGACCTACACAATTTAGCCATTATTGATAAGTCAACCCCTTCAGCCCAGGAATCAGCATGGTCAATCTCTTTTGAACAGCTCCCATGCTAGGACATCTTCTTTTAAATACCAGACCAGAATTGTACTCCACATGCAACCTCACCAACATCCTGTGCAGTGAACAAATGGTTCTTGATTTTAAAACTCCAACTCCTAGCAATAAGAGCCAAAATTCCATTTGTCTTCTCAATTACTTGTTGCACCTTCATACTAACATTTTACGTGTCATTCACAAAAATATCCAGATCCCTCTGCGCTGCAATCTTTTGGAGTCTCTCTCCATTTAAACAATAGTCTTCCTATTGAATTTTTCCTACCCAAGTGCATGATCTCACACTTTCTTCCGTTACACTCTATATGCTAAGTTTTTGCCCATTCACTGAACCTATCTATATCCCTTTGCAAATTCCTTGTGTCCTCATCACAACATGCCTGACATTTGTTTGTGTAACGTCAGCAATTTCACATACAATACACTCTGCCTCTTCTCCAAGATTAATATGGATAGTAAAGAACTGAGGCTAGATGACTGATCCTTGTGGTACTCTACTTCAACTGGAAGAAAGACCCATTAATCCCAAACTATAATTTTGTGTATTAAACAATCCTCAATCCATGCTAATACATTATCCTCAATACTGTGAGCTCCTATCTTGAGTGATAATTTTTAATGTGTTGCCTTATCGAATGGCTTCTAACAATCCAAATCTTCCACATCCAGCAGTTCCGCTTTATCAATTCTGCTTGCTTTAACCTCAAAGAACTCTGGGCAAATTTGTCAAACATGATTTCCCTTTCACAAAACCATGTTGATTCTGTTTGATTGCGTTAAGGATTTCTAAATGCGCTATTGTTTCTTCCTTAATTAATTACTTTAGCGTTTTCCCAATGATACATATTAGGCTAAATGGACTATAGTTTCTTGCTTTTGTCGCTCTCCGTTCTTGAACAGGGGCATCACATTAGCAGTTTTTCAATCTGCGGGCACTCTCCCAGAGTCCAGTGATTTCTGGAATATTTCAACCAATGCCTCCACCATCATTACAACCATTTCCTGTCAAACCCTTGCATATAGGCCATCAAGTCCTAGAGGCAGTGTCCAGGTCCTTCTCCCCCTCCTTGATGTGTTGCAGCATCCAAAGGTCAGGCTCCAGCTCATCAACTCAGAGCCAAAGTTATTTGAGTAACCAAAACTTGGTGCCAATATGATGACCATAGATAACATTAACTTCCACCAGCTCTCACATACTACAGCTGCATCACATCATCTGCCCAGCCATCACTATTCTATTCAATTAAATCATTTGGACACTAAATATTTTAACATGAATTTCTTAACTGTACTCTTTGGTTTTAATATCAAACCAATTCGCCAGCCGAAAGACATGGAAAAAAAATACCTATTAATCACCTACATGTTTTCTCATGGATGTTACACTTTGGCTCTTACAAGTTGAAAAGGCTTTCTGCCACTGTTTTTAATTTCATGCTGTCACTGTCCTTCTCAAGTAGGTATGATATTTCTTTACTAAGTGCTGACCTGTCTCTCGATGTTTGAGAAGCTGCTGACTCTGCTTTTAATGAAGCTGCTGTCCAAACTCTCTCATGATTTTCAGTAGCACAGGCTCCTTATTCCCCTTATCCAGTCTGCTTCACAGTGATGGTGACTGACTGCATGCTCCTCCCAGTCTGAGGATGTGATGGCATACCTAGAAAGATCATGGCGGTGATATATATATCCTGTTAATTAAGTTAATAAACCAGTACTCCGCACAGATAACAAAAATGTCTACACAACAGTTTAATCACTGAAAGGAAGCCCTAGAAAGAGCCATGGCAACATCATGCCTAGGCATGAAAATTAAATGTTAATTACAGGAAGAATACTGGAACCATTCAAATGACTAGTGATGGGAAACACTCTGATTACACGAATACAATTAGATACCAGGATCAGAAAACACACAATGACAGAGAAATTAAAAATAGTTTTTAAACTGATAAACCCTTAATGAGAAAGCATTTTAAAACTGAAATAATAAGGAATAAGGAATAAGTGAAAGTAATATAAAAACCTGACTAAATAAAAGCCCACAATTCCATAAGGGAATCTCCACTGATTCAGTAATGTATTTACATATTTACAAAGCACAATGACAAACTGTATAAGAAAAAGACCTCACAATTTCTCCCACTTGGCGAAATCTTCCTCTTTTGGGGCTTTAAGGTAAAAACTTTACTATAAACGTTGATGAAATGCTAATGTTAAATATTGTTGGACTGCTATTGCTCAGTCTTCTCAGATATTCTTTATTTTTGCTCAGATTCATAGACACTCACTTCAAAAATAACATCAAACTGTTTCTATTAGATTCGATATTATTTTCTGCATAGTAGAATACTTACCCACTTAAAATGTATTGCTTGTTAATTTCTGTTAATAAAATTAGCAAATTGTCTCATTTATGCTTTTCTGTTACAACTAAAATAAATCCTGAGCTCTGTGTACTCCTTAAGAGGGCAAGTATATATTCTGGAGAGTGGAATCCCTGACCCTTAAACTATCTGGGAGTTTATAGCACAGGTAAGTTTTATTAAAGTTAAGCAGACCATTTGGAGGAAAGTGGCATTCCTATGCATCTTCTTCTCCAGTGGGATGGTCATGTGAATCCTACAGACCCAATAGTAAATGTTTGTTGAATTGACTGGCTTCAAATCAAGAGGACAGAAGTTATCAGGGAAATACTCCTGATGTAAATTAGTTCTAAATAAAAGTTAAAAGCTATAAAACATTGCAACCTGCTCTTCATTAACAACTCAGAGACTGATCCACTTTCTTTGTGTTTACCTTTTTGCACTCACCTCTTATTTCTAATCTCTGTACTTGTGTCCATTGGTTACTGTTCCCACATTTAGTAATTGATTATCTCACATATTTTGTTAATGCATAAAGTCTGACTTAACTGACTTGTTTTAATATATAAGTTCATTTAGAACTGGGAGAAAGGGTAGGTAAACTTTTTAAAGTAACCTTGATGCAAGCCTTTCACTTGGGAGCTTTAATGATTTGGGGCTCCCTGTCTTGAACAGTAACGACTTGGGGAACCTAACCTGGAGACTGCTGTAATAATAGGCGACTGTGGAAGGGAAGCAAGTGTAGCCACTTATACTGAACTAAACAATGCTGGAAAAGAGGAGGTAGTTTTGTCAATTCCATTCAAACATTTACAGCAAAGTCAAGAAAGATGATAAAATATAATGCACCATTTCCACAATCACATATGAGTTCATTTTTGACTTTACTTTAGGTTATTAATATGTTGTGATGGAGGGAAACTGATTGGAGAGCTGAAGGAAAGGTGAGTATTAATTTGGGAATGTTATTCAAGGCTTTGGAGAGGAAAGCAAATTTGAAGAAATGTCCACAGTTTACAAGGAGTTGACTATGAAATTTGACAGACAGGCATAATGGCACAGTTTTAACACTAATACTTGGTGCAGAATAGAAGATGAAAAATAAATGGCAGGATAGAGGAGTTAATCTTACATGACCTATTCCTAGGCTTTCAAAACGAAATTAGTCAATTATCTGAAACAAAAGACAAAAGTACAGATCATGGGTAAGGGCAGCGGATAGGACTAGAAAAATTGCTGTTGGCCATGTGGCTGAATTAGCCTCCTTCCTGTGTAATTATTCTATGATACTATGGTGGTGATGGGAGCTTATAATGTGGAGAACCAGACCAAAACAAAGCAAGGTATAAATAGGATTGAAAAGTGAATGAATAAATGGCAAATGAAATTCAACGTAGTGAATTACAAAGTGTTTAACTTGGGGAGGTGGAAATTACAGTCAGGAATTTATTTCAAAGAAGATGAGAAAACTAAAGGAGCTGGATGAGCAAAGAGATCTAGAAATGCTGCTACGTAACTCAACACAGGTTGACAGGGACATAAAGGCTGCAAAGAAAGCATTGGGTTTCATTTCTAGAGAAATGAAATATAAAGGAATTAGTCTAGTGGGTGCAGTTCAGGTCTCCATACGATAAGAAGGATATTGAAACACTGAAGAATGTGCAATAAAGATTTACAAAAATGTTTCCAGAACTGACAAGACAACTATCAGTAATGATAGAGTGAAATGGGGCATTTCTCTCTGAAAACAGAGAACTAAGGGAAAACGTGATACAGACTTTTAGAATTATGGAAGGATTGCAAAGGGTGAACATAACTGTTTTTCCACTTGTAGATGAGTCCAGAACATGAGGACATAAATATCAGGAGCAGCTAACTGATCAAATAAAATACACAGGAGGAACATTTGTTCAGTGTTCAGTCATGGACTCTGAGCAGCTAGCTCAGAGCCAGTCTCTCGATTGAGGAGAATCCCTGAGACTCCTGTTTATATTTCCAGGACTCTCTGATTGGCCCAGGTGAACAGCCCCAATCAAGGAACTCATACTCAATGAGATCCACCTGACCAACATTTTCCAAATTCCTTCAGTTATTGGTTCCTCTAATGAATCTGTGCCTCATATTGTCCTGATCCACCAAGGTTTTCAGTGACAAAAAAAGAAATTGTTGGTGAAACTCAGCAGATCTGGCAGTGTCTGTGGGAAGAAAGCAGAGTTAACATTTTGAATCCAGTGACTCTTCGTCAGAGCCAGCAACTTCTGTTTTTGTTTCAGATCCCCAACATCTGCAGTTCTTTGCTTCATTTAAGGTTTTCAGTGAGTTGATTTCCCCTCAGATAGAAATCTGGTTCAGGAACTGAGATCTGTTCCTAGCCTTGTAGGAAATTGTATTTCCTGGGGTGCCAGGCCTTGCTGGTTCAGGGATGGCCAGTTATAATGACCTAAGGTGAGAATGGAATTAGAGTCATAGAGATGTACAGCCGGAAACAGACTTTCAGTCCAATTCATCCACGCCAACCAGATATCCTAAATTAATCCAACCCCATTTGTCAGCATTTGGCCTATATCACTCGTAAATCCTTCATATTCACATACTTATCCAGATGCCTTTTAAATGTTCTAATTGTACCAGCCTCCACCATTTCCTCTGGCAGCTTATTCCATACACACACCACCCTCTGCATGAAAATGTTGTTCCTTAGGTCCGTTTTAAATCTTTCCCCTTTCACCTTAAACCTGTGCCTTTTAGATTTAGACTCCCTTACCCTTGGGAAAAGACCTTGGCTATTCACCCTATCCATGCCCCTCA
Organism: Rhincodon typus; assembly: GCF_021869965.1. Taxonomy (NCBI): domain Eukaryota; kingdom Metazoa; phylum Chordata; class Chondrichthyes; order Orectolobiformes; family Rhincodontidae; genus Rhincodon; species Rhincodon typus. The sequence continues at coordinate 29,535,010 of NC_063333.1, forward strand.
TGATTTTATAAACCTCTATAAGGTAACCATTCAGCCTCCACACTTCAGGGAAAATAGCCCCATCTTATTCAGCCTCGCCCCATAACTCAAAGCCTCCAACCCTGGCAACATAAGCAGACTGACTCCAGAGTGGCCAAGTCCTTTCCCAATTGCATCAGCTTTAATCTTTTAATTTTAATGTATTTCCACTCAGCTCTCATTTTGCTGCAGCCATCTTTCACCCATCTCCCTCCAATTTCACTGAGTCCCCTCATGTACCCTCAACCTATTCCCCACTCTCATAGCACACCCACCTTTTGCACCAAAGCTCCACCCTCAACTTCTACTCATCCTCAACCTACCTCCCACCCTCTTTATAAATGTTTGAACTCCTAAGTTCTATTTAAAAAGATTGGATTCCATCCAAGAGCCCATTAATCCTCCAAAGAAACAATTTGACCTCAGAGCTACTAATCCCAGCTGAAGTCTAAACTGAAAAAAAGTAAAAAAAGGAAGATGCTTAAAAAGTTAGAAATTTTTACCGATATTTCTAGGCTACACTGATAGCATACGCTACCACTTAATCCATTTTGTGAGTTTTAACATTTATTTTCTGCATTTACCATGCTCACATTTTGCTTGATAGCTTCCCAGTTAATGAGGTTAAAATTTGGCACATGGTGACAATATTTTGGCTTTCAAGAAGTTACTTTGTCCTGGTTTTTTTGAAGATAGGTTGTAAGGCAGAGGTGATGAGCCATTACTGATGACCGCTTGAGTAAACAGCTTGAGAGGCCTTGGATTTTTTTTAAAAGTTGAAACAATGGAAGCCACTTGGGTGTGGCCAGCTCACATTGACCAGGCTTCCGAGTGTATTTTAAATTTTAGGTTTAGCTTTCAGCAGAAGCCTTGGTGCCTGAAAAGAGTTGGAGGCTTCAGTGAATGGCTCTTGGCTGCTATTCTCCCTGAATTTTCTCTTGATGTTTGTTCCCTCCTGGATTGGAGAATCTGCGTCTGAATTTTCCTTTTTACCAAGGAGTCTGTTATGGGATGTTACTACATTAGAATAGTTAATTAGTAATTGTTACCGTATCAATTCTTCTTTTAAGTTTCCAATAGAGTTAAATTATTCTAAATTTCTCTTTCTTTGGTTGCATTTTAAATGTTTAAATAGACTGTGTTTTGCTTAATGTCGAGTACTTTGACTAGTTGCATTGTATTGGGAACAGACTTCAAAATAAGAAAAAGTTAGGGTCTAAGCTACTGTCTTAAAATATTTTGAGGGGTCTTGTCTGGTTCATAATGACATACATTGTGTAATAGAAGTTAAATTTTCCAAACATAGCACTATCATTACAAACTTTAATTGACATTGGTACGAATCATATTACTGTGCCCAAAATATTCTGATAATCTGTAAAGGAGGTAAAGCAGTTTTATAACTCCATGAAGTTGGTTTGAAACCTGAAACCTGATGAACCATAGCAAAAATTCAGAAATCTTTCTGGAGGCAGGCTCTAATGGACCCGCCACAATGTAAATGAACTTGTTAATAGGAGTGACAATGTACAAGGCCCAGTTCCTCTTCTGCCCTCAGGAAATGGTAGAGGGTGGCAATGGAGGTCAAATTTACAGCCATACCATTCAATGGCCATTGGGAAAATCTGGACCATAGTCTATCAATCTCATTCTCTTCCCTTATGGTGGACTATACTTCCTGTTCATTCTACTGGAATCTGCATTGCCCGGCCACTTGCCTCCTGTGGCAATATTTCAAACTTAGCCCCAGTCTGTTACAATCATCATGGATAGGATCACACTTCGTATGATGAGACCCACAGAAAGGATCTAGCACTTTAGTTCTAACCTGCATTAGAAAACATGACATCTCAACCCCATATGTAGGGGCTTGTTTTTTGCTATTTCAGGATGGCTGTAAGTTACAATGAAAATGACTGATAGCTGTAAAGTAACCTTCACTGCTTCCTGAGGAAACGTATGTTGTATAGTAAATTATGTTAAACTGGATGCGTTTTTAGTATTTTAGTCATTCATGGATAGCTGAGCAGAATCTAGTTTTATGTGTAAAGGGATAAATCATTTCACAATAAACTTCCACTTATTTCTACATTATATGGATGTTTTCAATTACATAAATTTAAGAACATATCAGCAATATTTTTAGAATTAAAATGTTTCTTAATTTATAATCTGTATTGCAACCATTGTTGTATAACATAACAGTTCTGAAAGAGTTAGTGTTGAGTTGCAATTGTCTTAGTGGTTAGCACTACTGCCTCGCAGCACCAGGGGCCTGAGTTTGATTCCCCCTCGGGCAACTGTCTGTGTGGAGTTTGCACGCTCTCCCTGTGTCTGCGTGAGTTTCCTCCCTGTGGTCTGGTTTCCTCCCACAGTCCAAAGATGTGTAGGCTAGGTGGATTGGCCATGCTAAATTGTCCATAGTGTTCAGGGATATGTCAATTAGGTGGGTTTGGGGAATGGGTCTGGGTGGGATGCCCTGAGGGTTGTTGTGGACTTGTTGGGCTGAAGGGCCTGTTTCAACACTGTAGGAAATATATGGAAAGTTCCACACAATCTGATAATGTCACAAAGTCTTTGTCAGAAGAAACTGTATCACACAAGGTCTACCTCCAGCATACGGACTGCAGTGGTTCAAGAAGGCAGCTCACTATCATCTTCTCAAGGGCAATTAGGGACAGATACTGGCCTAACCAGCAGTAGCAACATCTCATTAGTGAATGGAAAATAAAAGGTCCTATTGTAATAATATGTGGCTCCTGATAGCTGTAATTATGCCTAAGTAGTTAATGTTATTTGTATCTGTTGCTATTGTGCAACAAACTATAGTTTATTATGTAGAACAAGTATCTTTCCTTGTTATGCCTCAATAGTGTTTATCCTTCTACTGATAATAGATATCGCCTTAAACTCAGCAAAGAAAGGACTGGCAGTGAAAAGACACAACATGCTGGCAACAGTATTACATGTCATAAAGAACTGTAATGTAAAACTTCTAGCTTTTTTCTTTATCTCTCTATTTTTGTACCTAATCTATTTTAGTACCTAAGATTTATAGCGAGGCACTTTGTATCTAAGATGGTGTCATGTGTTGTGACATTATACACATTTTACTGTGCTCCTACACTTTTATACCTGAGTACCCATGACAATAAGACTTAATTCTAAATACAACATGGTGAACAATGGCATGGATTCAAATTACATTTGATTCTGATGAGAAAATCATTTGAAGACATGGAAATTTGCCATTTCAAGAACTTACTGCTTTAATGAGTCACAGAAGAGACAGTCAACAGCTGAAACATGAAAAGCAACAATTAGTGGCGGACCTAGGAACACCAACAGGGAGAAAACAGCATTTCAGAAGAAGATCTTCACCTCAGAGCTGGGAGGAGGTGCAAAGCAAACAGTTTGGGTTGGGAAAAGAATCAAGTCCAATCACACAGGGAAGCATCTGAGAGAAGAAGGCTCTGTAGGGAGCAAATGAAGGTTACAGAATAAAATTACAAATCACTGGGGGAATGGGGGAGAAACTTTACAGAAATGCCAGAGAAGGAAAGAGAGTGAAATGTGAGTTCTTGTCTGTCAAACCAAGCATCATCATCATCATGAGTGGGCTCAATGAGGCACAGCTGTGAGGGACAGAGTAATGGTCCAAAAAATAAATTACACCAGCGCTGCAGTATTGGAAAGGCATCAGGCATTTTTTAAGGCTTAAAAGGGAATAATTAGCATTTAGTCTATCAGAAAAAGAAAGTTTGAACCAATTTTAAGACTTTTAGGAACTTAAGATATGCAGGATGTAAAATGGGATTTTGGTCAGAAGATATATTACAGTTGTTGAGAGTCATAGAAAAACAAAGAACAAAGATTGATTGATTTATTTGATTGATTTTATTGTCACATGTACCGAAATACAGAGAAATGCTTTGTTTATGAGCGGTACAAGCAGATCACAGCAAGCAAAGGATGTACAGATGAAAAAAGACATAGACAGGGGCATACAGGTTACATTGCAGGTTACATTATTTGAGCTTAGAGTCCAGTCAACAATCTGATCACAGCCAAAAAGAAGCAGACTGAAAATACAGTGAAAAGCTTTGATTATGAGTACAGATAAAAAAGACTTAGACAGAGGCATACAGGTTACATTGCACAGGGAGTGTGCTAGGCTAGATCAACCTTAGCAAGATCAGTGTTATTTGAGGCTAGAGAGTCCATTCATCAGTCTGATAACTGCTGGGAAGAAGCTGTTCCTGAACCTGCTGGTGCGTGTGTTTAAGCTTCTATGTCTTCTGCCTGACGGAAGAGGTTGTAGGAAGTTATTACTGGGGTGCGATGGATCTTTGATGATGTTGGCTGCCTTTCTGCGGCAGTGAACTGTGTAAATGCAATCTATGGATGAAAGATTGGCTTCCGTGATGGTCTGGGCTGTGCACCCCACCTTCTGTAGTTTCTCATGGTCCTGGGCAGAGCAGTTGCCATACCAGGCCGTTATGCTCCCAGACAGCATGCTTTCAATGGTGCATCTGTAGAAGTTGGTGAGGAACATTATGGACATGCCAAATTTCCTGAGCCGCCTGAGGAAGAAGAGGCATTGTTGTGCCTCCTTGACTGTCGCATGTACATGGGAAGTCCAGGACAGATTGTCGGTTATCGTCACTCCGAGGAACTTGTTAGATATCCATCCCACTACGGTGGTGTCGTCAGCAAACTTGTCGATAGTGTTCATTTGGAATTTAGCAACACAGTCGTAAGGTGTACAGGGAGTACAGTGGGGGTCTGAGGATGCATCCTTGGGGGGCTCCAGTGTTGAGTGTTACTGTGGAGGAGGTGTAGTTACCTATCCTCACTGATTGAGGCCTGTGGGTCAGAAAGCTGAGGATCCAGTTGCAGAGGGCTGAGTAATACAGTGACTTGAAGACACTAAAGCCTGCAGATGCTGGAAGCCAGGGTCGATAGATGTGAAGCTGGAAAAGCACAGCAGGTCAGACAGCATCCGAAGAGCTGTCCTGGTGTAGAGTTTCGGCCTGCTCCTCAGATGCTGTCTGACCTGCTGTGCCTTCCCAGCTTCACATCTATTGACAAAGAACAGTACAGCACTGGAATACGCCCTTTGGTCCTCCAAGCCTGCGCTGACACATTTTGCCCTTCCACACTAAAACTGTCTTCACTTACAGGATCCATATTCCTCTCTCCCTTCCTGTTCATGTATTCGTCCAGGTGCTTCTTGAATGCTGCTGTTGTGTCTGCTTTCACCACCTTCTCTGGCAACATGTTCCACGCCCTTTGTGTGAAAAGCTTGCCTCGCACATCTCTTTTAAACTTCCCCACCCCCACACCTTGAACCTGTGTCCCCTAGTAATTGACCCCTCCTCCCTGGGAAAAAGCCTCAAACTTTCCACTCTATCTATGTCATTCACAATCTTATAAACTTCTATCAGGTTGCCCCTCAACCTCCTGCGTTCCAGTGGAAACAAACCCAATCTATCCAACCTTTCTTCATAGCTAAAATCTCCCATAGCAGGCAACATCCTGGTAAACCTTTTCTGTACCCTCTCCAAAGCATCCACATCCTTCTAGTGGTGTGATGGCCAGAACTGTGCGTAATATCCCAGGTGTGGCCTAATAAAGTTCTATAAAGCTGCAGCATAGCTTGTTTATCCTAATACTCAATGCCCCTTCTAATGAAGGCTAAGTATGCCATAGACCTTCTTTACTAACTTATCGATCTGCACTGCCACCTTCAGTGATCTGTGGACCTACACACCCAGATCCCTCTGCATATCAATACTCCCAAGGGTCTTGCCACTCACTGTATAATTTCCAGCTGTACTTGATCTTCCAATATGCATCACCTCACATTTATCTGGATTAAACTCCATCTATCATTTTCCTATCCATGCCTCCAACTGATTTATATCCTGCTGTAACCTCTGACAATCCTCCTTACTATCCACAACTCTACTAATCTTTGTATCATGGAGTTATAGAGGTCTACAGCGCAGGAAATAAGGCTTTTCAGAACATTGAGTTTGTGCTGGTCAAAAACAAGGTGACAGCCTGGCCATTTGTAGGTACATACATTGTGTCGAGGCTTTGATATTGGGAAAATATCTATTTTACCCATGGAAAAGAAGGAAAAATCTCCATTTTGGCTGCAGAAGGCCAGAAAATCCACCTGAAGCTGGCAACCACCTTTTTGGTCATTACAAATGGTGGGAAAACCTCCAGCAAGCAGTGCAGAGAAACAATATTGCTACTTATTAGAGTTTGAATCTTGAAAGAAGTAATAATGATGTAGTATTGCTAACAGAATTTAAAGCTTCATTGGAGGAAAATCAAGCCACATTACTCACATCAGCTCAATAACTTACAATTTCAGACAGAATTTAAAACAGCAAAAAGCAACAGGAAACTGTGGATGCTGGAAATTGGAAGTAAGAAACAGAGATTGCTGGAGAAACTCAGCAGGGCTGGCAGCATCTGTGGAGAAAAAACAGAGTTAACGTTTCAGGTCCAGTGTCCCTCATTCAGTCCTAGGAAGAGGTTGGTATATGCGCTGGAGTTTATGGTTGGGGGGTGCTGGTTGTGGAGTTAGTGGAGAAGGAGTAAATGATTTGTAGATGGAGCCCAGAGAGAGAGATAGAGAACAGCAGTAAGGCAGATAAAGGAATGGATAATGGTGAGACAAGAAAAAGACAATCTATCAATGGGGACCATTAATGGGTGAAATTGGTTTGATGAAAGCAGCCCATGTGATGACTGATGACCATGTCTAGTATGTGGGGATGGGTAAAAGTCATGGAAGAAGGTGCTCAGGCCCTAAAGTTATTGATCTTGACATTATATTTATTAGACTAGATCGAGTGAAGTGCAGGTAAATCACCTGGAAGCTGTGTCTGAGGCCTTGGATAATGAGGAGGGAGGGAGTAAATGGGCAGATATTACATCTTCTGTGATTACATGGGTAGGTTCCGTGGGGGTGTGGGAAGATATTGGGAGTGGAGGAGGAGTGGACCAGTGTTTCCAAGAGGAAGCAGTTTCTATGCAATACTTTTAAGGAAGGGGAGGGGCATATGTGTCTAGTGATGACACCCTGCTGGAAGTGGCTGAAATGGATGTGGATGCTGGTGGGATGGTAGGTGAGGCCTGGAGCACCCTATCGGTGTTGTAGGAGGGAAGAGAAGGGTGAGGATGGAAGTGCAGGAGAAGGGACAGACACGGCTGAGGGCCCTGTTAACCCAAGTGGGGAATCTTTGGTTGAGGAAAAATGTAGACATTTCTGATGCCTTACTGCAGGAGGTGCCATCGTCGGAATAGATGCGATGGAATTGGAGAAATCGGAGGCATGAGATGGAGTCCTTACAGGAAGCAGGGTGTGGGAATGTATAGTCAGAATGGAAATGAGCAGCATGTGACTCTGATAACCACAGATTCAGGACAGAGGCATAAAGAAGACTTTACCTGGTCTGAACATCCAGGATACTGAAAAAGAAAGGGAACTCCTGCGCAAATCATTACAAAGACATTGCTTGGTCTCGGAAGAAAATAATTGTTTCAGTTCAGCAGCCATTTTCCATGATGGGCATTCATGAGATTAGTGGTCGCTCAGTTGATATTATGGGGCAATTACCTGAGCCAGTGAGGAAGGATTCACCCAAAAAGGAAATTTGGAAGATTAAATGTTTTCCGGAAAAAGTAAGCGTTCAAGTGCTGGATTCAACAAGAGTAACATTCTCTGGGAAGGACGTCCTGAAGATAAAGGATCCGCAAATAGAGAACTGATTAATACAGAATCAGAATCAAGGGCAACAATCCTCATGTAAAAGATCTGAGAACCTTCCATGTCTAAAGATAACATATTCTGGAAGATATATGAAATGTCCAGGTTGCCAAAATTTGAAAAGTCAGGGACGAGGGGAGAGATGTTGCAGTGGTAAATGTAAAAATACTTATATATATTAATATATCATTGTTAACTAGGACAACAAAGCTTTGGGGTGTTGTTCTGTAAAGTAATGATTCTGAAAGAATTAACATTGAGCTCTGCCCAATTTGTCAATGTAACACAATCTCTGGGTGGAGACACAGGAGTTTCCAGTGGTGACAACTGATATTCCCAGCTCCTGATAGTTGTAATCATATAGCTAATTAACGTTATTTGTACTTATTTTATATCATGCAATAAACTATATCTTGTTATGTAGGGCATGTTCCTCTTCTTGTTAAGACTCTATGGGAGTCTACCCCTCCCACTGATAATGGACAGACCCATAGATGCAGCAAAGAAAGGAAGATTTGTAGCAGTGAATTACCCCTGATTACCAGTCATCCTGTTAATTTTAAGCTTAATACAGGAATGAATCAGATCAGATACTTTTGCTGAAGGAACAGGGTTATAAGGGCCCTTTGACCCATTAATTCTATGCCGACCTGTCTACATTAATCCTACTTTCCAGCACTTGGTCCATAGCTGTAAGTTAGATCCTACAAATGATGGAGCAATGCGGTACAGGTGGAACAACTCCTAAGATTAGAGTAAAAGCAGAATACTGCAAATGCTGGAGAACTGAAATAAAAAACAGAAAGTTTTTGGAAAATGTAAGGGGTGATGGACTGTCAGGGGAATGTAGCATTGACAGCTGGGTTTCTGGTACAGAGGCTGGCTCTAATGTAATGAGAGGTACGCCAGGTTCTAAGTGATCGATTGTGATAGGGGACTCTCCAGCCAGAGGCACAGACAGACATTTCTGCAGCCAAGAGTGGGACATCAGAATGGTGTGTCACCTCCCTGAAGCCAGGATCAAGGATATCTCAGAGAGGGTATGGAATTTTGTTATAAAGTGGAGATTGACCCATCACTCCGAAAACTAAAACCGAAGCACCCAAAGCGGAGCACCTTGCCCTATGATTTGTAAAAAGAGTATGAAAAGTGGTGACTTTCAGCACCTTCTCGTGGTTAAATAAAACAAATCCCTGACAATCACTTTAAAATCAACAAGTGACAATTTATTTAATCTAACTCCAACAGTGAACAAATTAACTAAACTATTAACAAACTGAATAAACCTCTAACTACTAACTACTCCTGAATAAAACAAGATTCTAATGGTATGCTGTTCCAATAAATACAACTCTCATTAATTTAAAATAAAATTAAAAAAGAATTTAATCTCTTAAAATTACAATCAGATTATGTGTCTTCCAGAATGCTCTGTGCCTTCTCCATTGAATATTCTGTCAGGAACGCTTGGTCTATGAATTCTTCTGTTAGGAATCTTAGCTAGGAGTGCCTTGATACCGGTTTGAATAGATGGTTCTTTCTTTCAGAGCTGAGAGCTGTTATCTCTACCAGATAACAGTTTGCTCTCTTGTCTTTGGCCAACTACCCCTTCTTTTATACCCTTGATGACATATCAACTTCTGACAATAAGATTGGTCCTATGTTTTGTCAAAACCATCAGATTTAAATTTAATTGGTTTTTGGTATCTAAGTGTCTGGTTCAAACTGATTGGCTAAATTTAAAACTTGTTGTCTTGGGTATCAAAACAAAACTGCTGCTTGGCCTGCTAACTGCATGGTCTTCTGATGTAAATTTTTCACTTCAGGTGCTGTCTGTCCACCTGCAAACCCACAAGCTGCTACCCGCAGACATCCTTTTTGAATCTCTAAGCATAGAAAAAGCACATTATCTTTTAAAGGGACGACACACTGCTTTTCCCCCGAGCATTTTACAAACACCAATATTTTACAAACTTTCTGTCTTCCAATCTATATGTACTCTTCCCAATTTCGCAACACCTCCCCCTTATGAAAAAAAAATGAACCATCACTTTGAAAAGATGGCTTTTTTTCTTTTAAAACCTTAACTCCATTATATTACTAGATCCACAGCTCATTAATCCAGAGTTACACATTTCATTCTGACTCTATATGCATACAATACTGAACACTACTGTTTCTGCCTTATATAAACATTTTTCTTTTAAACCCACAGTAAAGCATCTGCGATAATATTTTCATGACCTGCAACATGTACAATCTGTACATTAAATACTTGTAACATAAGACTCCAATGAAATAATCTGATGCTCTTGTCCTTTAGTCTTTCCAAAAATGTCAAACGATTGTGATTGATATGCACAACCATCTCTAATGCATTGTTTGCAACATAAACATTAAAATGTTGTAAGGCCAGTACCAAACTCAGTAATTATTTTTCAATGGTTAAATATTTTTTCAGGTGGGTGTTGAGTTTTTGTGTAAAATAACCAATTGGCCTTTCAATTCCACAATCATCCTCCTGTAACAACACAGCTCCCAACACCTATAAAGTGTTGATGGCAATTTTAAAAGGTTTCAAGAAATTGGCCGTGGCTAAAACTGGTGCGGTGGTTAACACTGCGTTTAAATTCCCATATCCCTCCTGGCATTGTTTTGTCTAACAAAATTTTGGCTTCTTTTTAACAAATCTGTTAACAGTGCCACTATGCTACTAAAGTTCGGTACAAGTTTCCTGCAGAATCTGCTCAATCCTAAAAATTGTAGCACTTCCTTCTTCAAGGATGGTCTTAGAAATTCCTTGCTGGCCTTTGTCTTCACGTTCCTTGGGATTATTCGTCCATGTCCGATGTTGTGCCCTAAGAATGTCATTTCCACCTTCATGAATTCTGTTTTGCCAACCCCTTTATGACCAACTTCACTTTCCGTAGTCCCCCAAAAAGCTCTACCAAATGCATGTGATCTTTCCACAAATGGCTAAAGATCACTAAGTCATCTAGGCAAATGACACAATTAGGCAAACCTGCAACAAATCTGTTCATAAAGCTTTGATAAGTGGCTGGTGCATTTTTCATTCCAAAGGGCATTACTTTAAATTGTTATATCTAATCTGGGCTTACAAAAGCAGAAACTTCTTTTGCTCTCTGCAACAAAGGTACTTGCTAGTAACTGTAAAGTAAGTCCAACTTTGTGATGTAAGTGGCTTGTGCTTCTTTTTCCACACAATCTTCCAGCCTTGGAATTGGGTATGTGTCAGATTTGGTCACAGCGCTGACCATCTGATAATCTACACATAATCATTCAGTACCATCAGGTTAGGGAACCAACACAATTGGCAAACTCCACTCGCTTTGACTTGTCTCAATGATATCTTCTTGGAGCATCGCTTCTACTTCCTTTTGAACCTGCGCTGTTTTGCAAGGATTAAGCCTGTAGGAGTGTTGTTTTATCAGAACAACATTCCCTACGTCAACCTCGTGCACTCGTTAGTCCTCCCATTCTATTTCTGCATATGTCCTCATAGCTCTGTAACAAGTCTTTCAATTTGGTTCTTCATTCCCGGGACAGATGGCTCACTACCCAATCCCATTCCTTAAGGACTCCTTCATTATTCAATTTATTCTGAGGCACATCTAAATCCAAATCATCTGGATTTGATTCCTCAGTCTGAGTGCCAGTAAATAATATCTGTTTCTCCTCTTTCTCTGTCACAGTAAGGTTTCATCATGTTCACGTGACATACCTGTTAAGTCTCTTTTCATATCTGGCATCTTTACCAGATTATTCACCTGATTTAACTTCTCAATCTGAAAGGGATGACTAAGCCTTGCTTTCTAGGGGTCTCCTACCACTGGTGGCAGCACCAATACTTTATTCCCATGGGAAAATGTACAAGTTTTAGATTTCTAATCTGCTTCTTGCTTCATTGAGCGCTATGCCATCTTCAAATGTTGTCGAGCTAATTCATCTACTCGGTTTAATCTTTTTCTCACCTCAGATACATAATCCAACTGTGAGATCTCTGACTTCAGAGCTATCAATTTTTCCTTAATTCATTTGAAAGACCATCTTACTTTGTGTCCAAATATGTGTCAATTCAAATGGAATAAACTGAGTCGATTCATTTGGAGCATCTCTATGAGCAAACAATATAAATTGGATACCTTTATCCCAATCATTTGGTAATCCTGGTAATAAGATATCAGCATGGTCTTTAGGGTCTTATGCCACCTATCCAATGCTCCCTGGGATTCAGGATGGTATGTATTTGATTTAAAGTGTTGGATGTCTAAACTATCCATGTCCTCCACAAATAATTTGGCAGTAAAATTGGATCCTTGGTCTGACTAAATCTCCATTGATAATCCATAACGGGTCAAGAAAGCAAGCAACTCCTCCACAACCTTTCTTGCCTTGACACTCCGTAATGGAATTGCCTCTGGAAACCTGGTAGACACATCTATTATTGTTAGCAAATACTGGTTCCCACTTTTGGTTTTAGGGAGGGGACCTACATAATCAATCATAACCCATGTGAAAGGTTCTCCAAATGCGGGAGATGGCATTTAAGCTGCTGGTTTTATTACTACCTGAGGCTTTCCTACCATCTGACATGCATGACAGGTAGGGCAAAATTCAACCACATCTTTATGTAATCCAGGCCAATAGAAATGCTTCTGTATCTTAGCATGAGTCTTCCTCACTCGTAGATGACCTCCTACAGGTAATTGGTGTGCTACCCACAATACACCCTGTCTGTATGCTACCGACAACACAACCTGGTGAACATCTGCCCATTCCTCCTCTGCACTAACTTGTCAAGGTCTCCATTTCCTTAAGATTTTATCCTTGAGATAGTAACATTCTGGATTACATTCTGATTCATTTTCCAAGTCGGCTTTATGATATAAATCCTTTATCGTCTCATCTTTTTGTTGTAACCCCATTAATCCTTCAGAATTAAACACCTCTGCCTGATCCTTTACCTGCTTAGCTTTTTCCTTTACCATTTCATTGAACACGGTGTCAGCTAACTAGATCTCAACTCCTTCATCTTTCTCTTTTGTTTTCCCTTCTTGTTTTAGCTTATGTCTGTGGCGTCTAGTCACCACCCAATCCAGAAAAATTCCTGGGTATTTTCCTTTTAACTCCTCAGTTTTCTTTTGGCTTCTCCATTACAACGGATGTCACGCCCACCTGTGATCCTGCTATATCGTTTCTGAGAACAAACTGTACTCTCTTATTATTAGAGACTGACCAGCTCCCACATCTCTCAATATTTTTACTTCTTTACCTACTTCTCTGTTCTATCTGAGTAAACCTTACCCACAGAGGTGAAGTCTTTGAAATGATTGGGCGCTATCGTACTATCCAGTCCGTGACTAGGCTGCGCACTCTCCTGCAGTTCCTCGACTTCTCTTGGGATTTCCTTCACTACCTCAACTAATCCCACTGGTTTAGCTTCCTTTACTACATTCTTTTTCCCAGTGCCTCTCTTATTCCACCAGCACTGTGGCTTTGTGTGTCACACCTCAAGGCAGCGAAAACATTTGAGGTCTTTCACCTCTTTTCTCCACTCTTGGGTTTCTTTTTTCACGTGTGGTAAACTATTTCCAGTGTGACCTACCTTTTGTTTTTCATTGAAGGATCTCCCTTTTTCCCATTTCTATCCCTCATGGAATGAAATTGCTGTCAGAAGCTAGATATCGATTTATGCACTAATGCATATTCATCCGCCATCTCTGCAGCTCTTCTCGTTTTTTAACTTTCTGTTCCTCAACATGTGTTCTTATCATTTCTGGGAGTTTTTAAACTCCTCCAGCATAATAATATCTCCAAGATCCTCAAATGTCTTTTCTAACTTCAATGCTCTCATCCATCTATCGCAGTTGCTTTGTTTAATTCTTTCAAACTCGATAAAAGTCTGACCTGGTTCCATTCTTATATTTCTGAACCGTTGTCTACATGCTTCTGGTGCCAATTAGTAGACACTCAAAATAGTCTGTTTTACTCCTTCATGTTCTCTTGACACATCCTCTGACAGCGCTGTAAACACCTCACTAGCCCTGTCTATCAACTTGGTCTGAATTAACATTATCCACATAGTCTCTGGCCAGTTCATTTGTTTAGCCAAGTTCTCAAAGGAAATGAAAAAGACTTGTACATCCTTTTCATCAAATTTTGGTAATGTGTTAATATATTTGTATATATCTCTAACAGTTCCTTGGCTACGATGGGTTTGCTCATCATCACTCTCCTCCTCAATAAGTCTATTTTCTACCTTCATTTCCATTGTTTTAAGTCAGCTATTCTGTCTAATTTGCAACTCCGAAGTTCAAACTCTCTCTCTTTCTCCCTTTCTTATCTCTCATTTTCTTTTTGACTTTCCTCTGCTTGTAATCATAATTCAAACTGTTCCCTTTCCTGTTCAAACTGCTTCATCTGCAACTGAATTCTAGCTGTTTCCAAAGATTCTGATGGCCTTTCCAGCAAATTTAAATGGCAAGCTATTGCTGTAATTACCTTTTCTTTTCTCACAAAGGCAACCCTAACTCCAGTTTGTCTGCCAACTCCAGCAGCTTTTCCTTGCTCACTTTTTGTAAAACCCCCAAAAGTCACTTCTTCCACCTCCAGAAAAATCATGGTGACTCAAAGAGCCATTACCTCACCTTTGATTTAATCAACAATAAGCAACCAAAATTAAACAGATTAGCACTTCTCACCTAAACTTTATTTGAAGATCTAAGACACTAGTTCCCAAGTGTGTTGAAATCTGCTGGGACCTTTCGTACCCTAAAACTGTTCAAATCCATTTAGATCCGTCCAAATCCATTCAGATCTGTTCAAATCCATTCAGATCCTGGACATGAACTGGCCAGATCCTGGACCTGAGCAACCAATCTGTTATAAAGCGGAGATTGACCCCCATCCCTGAAAACTAAAACCGAAACACCCAAAGAGGAGCACCTGGTCCTATAATCTGTAAAAGGAGTGTGAAAAGTGGTGTAACCTGCCTTTCAGCAACTTCACTTTACAATCAACAAGTAACAATTTATCTATCTAACTCTAACAGTGAATAAATCAACTAAATTAATAACAAACTGAACAAAACCCCTTCTAACGACAAACTATTCTGGAATAAAACAAGATTTTAACGGTATGCTGTTCCAATAAATACAATATAAAACAAAATATCACAAAAAGAATTTAGTCTCTTAAAATTACAGCCAGAATATGTGTGTTCCAGAAAGCTCTGTGCTTTCTCTGTTGAATGTTCTGTCGGAAATGCTTTGTCTATAAATTCTTCAGTCAGGAATCTTAGCTAGGAGTGCCTTGGTACTGTTATAAATAGATGGTGCTTTCTTTAAGGGCTGATGACATATCAATTTCTTACTATAAGATTGAGCCTATGTTGTCAAAACCATGAGATTTAAATTTAATTGGTTTTTGGTATCTAAGTGTCTGGTTCAAATTGTTTGGCTAAATTTAAAACTTGTTGTCTTGGTATCAAAACAAAACTGCTGCTTGGCCTGCTAACTGTACAACCTTTTGATACAAATGTTTCAATTTGGGTGCCCTCTGTGCACCTGCAAACCCACAAGCTGCTGCCCACAGACATCCTTTTCGAATCTCTAAGCATAGAAAAAGCACATCATCTTTTAAAGGGACCATGCACTGCTTTACCCCCTAGCATTATACAAACACCAATATTTCACAATCACTGATTCTAAGTTCCTGCCTCCCAACATACAAGTACTCTGCCCAACTTTGCAACAATATTCTCAAAGGAGAGAAAGACAAGCATGAGGTCATTGTACACATTAGAACTAATGACACGGGAAGAGAAAAGGACTTAATTCTGAGGAGAGAACATAGGAAGTTAGGCAGGAAGTTAAAAAGTAGGTCCTTGAGGGTAGTAATATCTGGAATACTCCTGGTGCCATGAGCTAGTAAATGTAGGAATAGAAGGATAGTGCAGATGAGTGCGTGGCTGAGGAACTGGTGCACGGGAGAAGGATGCACATTTTAGTATCATTGAAATCTCATCTGCGGTAAAAATAACCTGTATAAGAAGGACAGAATGCACCTGAATTGGAAGGGCTCTAATATACTGGTGGGGAGACTTGCTAGAGCTGCTCGGGAGGATTTAAACTAGTAAGGGTAGGAGGAAGGTGGGGGTGTGGGAGGGACCCAGGGAGATAGTGAGGAAAGAGATCAGTCTGAGACTGGTACAGTTGGGAAAAGGATTAAGTCAAACAGTCAGAACAGGCAGGAACAAAGCAGAGAAAGAGGTTAGACTGATAAATTAAACTGCATTTATTTCAATGTACGAGGCCTAACAGGTACGACACATGAACTCAGAGCATGGTCGGGAACATAGGACTGGGATATCATAGCAATTACAGAGACATGGCTCAGCAATTGTCAGGACTGGCCACCTAATATTCCAGAGTATAGGTGCAATCGGAAGGATAGAATAGGAGTCAAGAGAGGAGGGTAATTGGTGTTTTTGCTTCAGGATAACATTATGGCTGTACTTAGGGAGGACATTCCTGGGAATATGTCTAGGGAGGCTATTTGGGTGGAACTGAGAAATAAGAAAGGGATGATCACCTTAGTGGGATTGTATTATAGACCCCCCAATAGTCAGTGGGAAATCGAGAAACAAATTTATGAAGAGATTTCAGTTATCTGTCAGGATAATATGATGGTTATGGCAGGAGATTTTACTTTTCCAAACATAAACTGTGACTGCCATAGTGTTAAGGGCTGGATGGAGAGGAATTTGTTAAGGGTGTACAAGAAAATTTTCTGATTCAGTATGTGGATGTACCTACCAGAGAAGGTGCAAAACGTAATCTACTCTTGGGAAATAAGGCAAGGAAGGTGACTGAGGTGTCAGTGGGGAGCACTTTGGGGCCAGCAACCATAATTCTATTAGTTTTAAAATAGTGATGGAAAAGGATAGACTGGATCTAAAAGTTAAAGTTCTAAATTGGAGGAAGGCCAATTTTGACAGTATTAGGCAAGAATGTTCAAAAGTTGATTGTGGACGACTGTTTGCAGGTAAAGATATGGCTGGAAAATAAGAAATCTTCAAAAATGAGATGACGAAATTCCAGAGACAGTACGTTCCTGTTAGGGTGAAGGGCAAGACTGGTTGGTGTAGGGAATACTGGATGACTAGAGAAATTGAGGTTTTGGTTAAGAATAAGATGGAAGCATTTGTCAGGTATAGACAGCAGAGATTGAATGAATCCCTAGAGGAGTATAAAGGCAGTAGGTGTAAACTTAAGAGGAAAATCAGGAGGGCAAAAAGGGGACATGAAATAGCTTTGGCAAATAGTGTTAAGGAGAATCCAAAGGGATTCTACAAATACATTAAAGACAAAAGGGTAATTAGGGAGAGAAGAGAGCCCCTTAAAGATCAGCAAGGCCACCTGTGTGTGGGGCTGCTGGAGATGGGGAGATATTAAATGAATATTTTGCATCAGTGTTACTTTGGAGAAGTATGTGGAAGATAGAGAATGTGAGGAAATAGAGTGACCTCTTGAAAAATGCCCATATTACAGAAGAGGCGGTACTGGACATCTTAAAATGCATAAAGATGAATAAAATCCCGGGACCTGATCAGGTTTACCCTAGAACTCTGTGGGAAGCTAGGGAAGTGATTGCTAGGCCCCTTGCTGAGATATTTTCATCATTAATAGCCACAGGTGAGGTGCTGGATGACAGGAGGTTGACTAACGTGGTGCCAATATTTAAGAAAGGTAGTAAGGAAAAGCCAGGGAACTATAGACAGTGAGCCTGACATCACTGGTATGCAAGTTGTTGGAGGGAATCTTGAGGGGCAGGATTTACATTTATTTGGAAAGGCAAGGGTTGATTAGGGATAGTCAACATGGCTTTGTGCATGGGAAATCATGTCTCACTAACTTGACTGGAGCTTCTTGAAGAAGTAACAAAGAGAACAGATGAGGGTAAAGTGGTGGATGTGATCTATATGGGCTTCAATGAGGCGTTTGAACAGGTTCCTCATGGTAGACTGGTTAGCAAGGTTAGATCACACGGAATACAGGGAGAACTAGCCATTTGTCAACCAACGTCAACTTTCCTACTCTTCTGATGCTGTCTGGTCTGCTGTGCTCCTCCTCCAGTTCCACACTGCGTTATCTCTGACTTCAGCATTGGCTGTTCTTACTATCTCTGAGTGAATGTGGAGGGTTGTTTTTCAGACTGGAGGCCTGTGAGCAGTGGTGTGCCATAAGGATTGGTGCTGCGTCCACTGTTTTTAAAGTGGACAGCGAAGAACGTTACCTCAGAGTACAATGAGATCTTGATCAGATGGGCCAATGGGCTGAGTAGTGGCAAATGGAATTCAATTTAGATAATGTGAGGTGCTGTACTTTGAAAAGGCAAGTCAAGGCAGGACTTATACACTTAATGGTAAGTTCCTGGTGATTGTTGCTGAACAAAGACACTTTGGTGTACAGGTTCATAGATCCTTGAAAGTGGAGTCAGAGGTAGGTAGGATAGTGAAGAAGGTGTTTGGTATGCTTGCCTTTACTGATCAGTGCCATGATTTTACAGGTCATAGTTCTCCATCATATGTAGCTATTACAGCAGATACAGGTTGGATAAGTGTTTTAAAAGATGGAATCAAAAGGATGTAGACAAGATGCTGAGAGCCTATTTCTGCAATTTATGTTCAGTAATTCTATTCACTAGTCCTTTCAATTTTACCTCTCACCCTTCAGTTAAAAATGCATCTAACCCCTGATGATCACCTCTCCTTGATAGAAAGCAAGAGCTTATCATGTGGAGAATTTTACACAGAGCAATGATCCGTGCCTTGGTGAATTAATAAATTATTGTGCTAGGCTGCTGGATGGCTATCAGTTGCTTCTTTGCAATACCAATGTCTCGTTAAGGTGCATTCAACAGTCACAAAATATCAGAGGTATCCAGATGCCATTAAGGCAGGAACACTGGTTAATTTTTACCCATTAACTGAAATTATGGATGATTGTACGCAGCAATAGGACTGAGTTATATTGCCAAGCAGTGATATTGCTCTTGACAGAAGCATTCAATGACTATCAACTCTCCACACATTAACTCAGTTGGCATGACTTGAAGTGCCACCATCAAGATTAATCATAACATGATCAATGCAGAATTACCTGATGGGCAGACAATCATATTTCTCATAAACTCTTTATTTTCCCCACTGACTTGAAACTCTGCTGGAATCTTCAGAAAGTTAATGTGTGGTATTGATTAGGAAGGTAAATTGTATACATCCATTGCAAAGGGATTGATGTACAAAAAGTATACTTCCTATATATACACAGAAGCAAAATGTGGTACATGCTGTAAATTGGAAATCAATACAAAAACTGCTCAGGAAACCTGGTAGCATGTCTGGAGAGAGAAACAGAGTTTGTGTTTCTGGTTTAGGTGAAAGATCGTCAAACATATACAATTATATCAGGTCTTGGAGAGATTACAGCCGGTGTTCTGTGTTCAGTTTCAGTCTCATTAATAAGGAAGAATAGTTATTTTTAATCAACCTTTTTGGACATGATAGGACACATCTCTGGGGCAGGTAGGATAGTGTCGCATTGTGTCACAAGGCTTCTAACAAGGAAGAATACATTTACCTGAAAGGGAATACAATAAAAGTTCACTAGACTGATAATTGGAATGAGAGGACTACGATAGACAATGGTTACATTCCAGAAGGAGATCGTTATGCTCCATTATGCTTATACTGACCCTCAGCCAGACCCATTCCCTGCCCTTTCCCACAACCCTGCAATTGTTTTACTATGCAATTACTTATCCAATTCCTTTTGAAAACCAAGGTTGAATCTGTCATTACCACGCTGTTATGTAGTGCATTCTAGACCCTAACCACTCACTGCTTAAAATGTTTTTCCTCATGTCACCATTGGTTTTATTTGCTCATCAACTTATAGGCACAGGAACACAAGAAGCCCAGTCAGTCCCTCAGGTCTGTCATTTAGTGAGACATTGCTGATCTGATAATCCTCAACCCCACTTTCCTGCCTATCCCCATACCACTTGAGCTCTTCACAGAATAAAAATTTGTTTATCTCAGCCTTGAATATACCTAATGACGCAATTTCCACTGTTCTCTGTGGTAAAGAATTTCACAGATTCATCACACTCTGAGAGAAGAATTTCCACTTCAGTTCTGTCTTAAATGGTGACCCCTTACTCTGAGGCTATGCCCTCTGCTCCTAGACTCTCCCACAAGGGGAAACAATCTCACAGCAGTCACCCTGTCAAGCTCCCTGAGAATCTTCTATGTTTCAATGAGATCACCTCTCATTTTTCTATATTCCAAAGAGTAAAGTCCAATCTACTCAACTTCTCCTCATTAGGCAATCCCTAGTGAACCTTCTCTGAGCTGCCTCCAATGCCTTTGTATCTTTCCTTAGAGAAATGGACCAAAACTGTTCATAGCAGTTTAGGTGTGGTCTAACTAGTGCCTTGTACAGTTTTAACAAGACTTCTCTATTTTTATATTCCATTCCCTTTGAAATAAAGGCCAACTTTCCCTATTACTTGCTGAACTTGAGTGTTAGATTTTTATGATTTATGCACAAAGACTTCCAAATCTTTCTGTGCTGGAGCTTTCTACAATTTTTCTCCACTTAACATAATATTCAGCTCTTCTATCTTTCTGCCAAAGTGCATAACCACACATTTTCCCAAACTACATTCCATCTGCAAAATTTTGCCTGCTGGTTAATATCCCCTTGCAGACTCTCTGTGTCATCCTCATCACTTGCCTTTCCATCTATTTCTGTGTCATCTGTAGACCCGGTTATAGTAGATTGACTTTCCTCAGCCAAGTCATGAATATATACGTAACTAATTGTGGCCCCAGTGCTGATCCCTGTGCCCTCTGGTTCCTCATCCCGATAAGGATTTACTTAAACACTTAAATATTAAACATTGCCAAAAGGAGAGATTGAGTAGATGAGGCCCTATGTTAGCATAAATATACCTAATCACCCTCATTGGTCCTGAAAGATCTTTTTATAGCTGTCAAAAATGTTTCTATTACGCTAAAAACTTTGACGTATTTTAAATTTCTTTTTTAACTTTATGGTAATGTGGCTTCTACTCTAATTGTGTATGTAAGTTCCAATGTTTATTTATCTAGCAATAAAATTAATAAAAAGTGAAGAGGTGCTAGGGGTTGTAGCTCCTGATATGCTGTCTGTGTGAAGACTTCAATCTGATTGACTGCTTATCCTACTTGATGAGATCAATCCTTAAAGCAGAGATGGCTGTGGGGGATCTGTACAAAGTAATGAAGGGCACAGGCAGGATAGACAGGGAGAAACTTTTCGCCTATGTTGAGGGGCCAATAACGAGGGGGTACAGTTTTAAGTAGGAGCAAATTACTGCAAATGCTGGAATCTTTACTGAAAACAACAAATGCTGGAGATCACAACGAGTCAGACAGCATCCATGGAGAGAGAGCAAGCTAACGTTTTGAGTCTAAATGACTTGTTGTTTCTGGCACAGTTTTAAGGTAAGGAACAGGGAGTGTCGTGCAGATTTGAGGAATTTTGTTTTCACAGGGCGGGTTGTGGGTGAATCTGAAACTTACTACCTAAAAAGGTCAAGGCAGGAACCCTCAAGACATAAAGGAGTGTTTCGGAGAGCATTTGAAATACCATACCATACAGAGATACAGGCCAAATGCTGAAAAATGGTGTCAACACAGTGGACAGAAGGCCCTTTTTCCATGTTGTAAAAACTGAGTCTGTGACTGCTGCTGGGTGCTTGAAGATCCCCTTGACTTGATGCACATTCTAGTTGATGTTAATCAAGGGAAGGTTCTTGTCAACGAGATTGCTAGATCTTTGTGGAAGCTTTTTCTGGGGCCAGTTGTGAGCAATGTTCTTCAGCACTGGCAAGAACCAACCCATCTAATGTTTAAACCAAACCAAACATTCTTTTCTAACCAGTCACTTAAAATAAATCAATTTTGATCTCTTGATCTGGATTTATCACAGTGCTGTGTAATTAATCAATGAACATGTAGTTCACCACTTTAACATCTTTACACGGTGAATTTATAACCTTGTCCAACCAGTCAAAAAGCAACCAAATGAAAGCTGGAATTCCACAATGAAAAGTACACTATAAGAACTGCTTATACAGATGGCTATTGCTTGGCAGAGACAGAAAGTTAATGACGGAGACAACACAGTGTGGAACTAGAGGAACACAGCAGGCCAGGTAGCACCAGAGGAGGAGGAAAGTTGACATTTTGGGTTGGGACCCTTCTTCAGAAATGGGGAGGGGGAAGGGAGCTTGGAAATAAATAGAGAGGAGGGTTGGGGCTGGGGAAGGTAGGTGGGATGGTGATAGGTGAGTGCAGGTAGAGAGTGGTGGGGATTGGTCAGTGGGATGGGTGGGGCGGATAGGTGGGAGAGAAGATGGATAGGTTGTGTCAGATCAAGGAGGAAGGGTTGGATATGGGATGAGGCTGGGGGTGGGGACATTTTAAAACTGGTGAAATCCATGTTTAGGCCATCGGGCCGTAGGCTCCCAAGGCGGAATATGAGGTGTTGTTCCTCCAGTTTGTGTGTGCGTCATTGTGACACTGGAGCAAGCCCAGGAATGACATGTCACCGAGGGGGTGGGAGGAGAACTTGAAATTGTTGGCGACCAAAGGTGCTGTCGTTTGTTGCGTTCAGAGTGCAGATGCTCTATGAAATGGTCTCCAAGTTTACGCTTGGTCTCACCGATGTAGAGGAGGCCACATTGGGAGCAGCGGATACAGTAGACCAAGTTGACAGATGTACAGGTGAACCCCTGTCTGATGTGGAAGGTTTGTTTTGGACCTTGAATAGAGGTGAGGGGACAGGTGAAGGGGCAGGTGTAGCACTTCCTGTGGTTGTCGGGAAAGGTGCTGGGGATGGTGGGGTTTTTGGGGAATGTGGAGTGGACAAGGGAGTCACAGAGTGAGCAGTCCCTACAAAAGGCAGATAAGGGTGGGGATGGAAATATCTCTTTGGTGGTGGCGTCCAATTGTAGGTGGCGGAAATGGCGGAAGATGATGCGCTGGATGTGGAGGTTGGTGGGGGGTATGAGAGGACCGGGGGATTCTGTCTTTATTTTTGTTGGGGGGAGGGTGTGTGAGGGCAGAAGTGCAGGAAATGTAAGGGATGCAGTTGATGGCATTTTCAATCACTGGACGGAGGTATGTTACGGTCCTTGAAATAAGAGGACACCTGGGATGAGCGGGAATGGAACACCCCATCTTGGGAGCTGACGCAGCAGTAGCGGAGGAATTGAGAGTAAGGGATCGCATTCTTGCAGGAGGGTGGGTGAGAAGAAGTGTAGTCCAGGTAGCTGTGGGAGTCAGTGGGCTTGAAATAGACGTCGGTTTCGAGGCAGTCACCACTAGACTACACTCCTCTCACTCACCCTCCTGCAAGAATGCCCACTCCTCCTCTCTCTATTTATTTCTCAGCTCCCTTTCCCCCTCCCCATTTCTGAAGAAAGGTCCCAACCCGAAATGTCAACTTTCCTGCTCCTCTGATGCTGCCTGGCCTGCTGTGTTGCTCCAGTTCCACACCGTGTTGTCTCTGACTCCAGCATCTGCACTTCTTGCTATCTCCAAGTTAATGATGGAAGTTCCTGAAGGTGGCACTAACAGCCAGACTCTTATTTGTATACTGTACCTTTGCAGCAAAGGTGTTAATCTATTTAAATTAAACTGTGCTAAACAAAATATAAAGTACTGTTAAGTGAAAACACGAAGTGTTATCTGCAACTGTTAACAAGCTGGAGGGATGCTTTCTTTAAACTTTCTCTGAACTTCAATAATTTTTTAGACGTGATCTCTTACTATAAGAGAGCAGGCTCTGGTTGCATTAGGGTCATATCCAAGTTCTTAGGTTTATATACCAATCAGAATGTATCATCTCAATAAAAAGAAGAATTCTAAAGACTGTAATAAAATAGGGTGTTTATACCTTACATGATTTACTTTCACGTGTGTTCATTTTAAACGATTCAAAGCCACAAGTAAAAATAAATCTTACATAAAGAAGGCAAATGTGTTTGCTACTGCAAATATAGTGATCAGTAAGTCTATGAAAGAAATGGCTTTTTTGCTTTTCACTATCATTTTCATGTCTGTATATACTTCCTTCTTGTGACATTTTGAGTGCTTTTTCAATGATTTGTACAACCTTCTCTGTCAGCAGGTTTCAGAGGGGAATATTTTATGAGCATTGCTGATGGTTCTAGTCAATGCTCCTGCAGAATTGCTGCTGCATCCTCAAAGGACTAAGAAGATCAGACATAAATACAAGCACATTAGAAATCCAATTGAGTTTTTAAATGTACGTCAAGTATTCATTTTTAGAATCAAATTAAAACAAGGTCACATGAAGAATATGGATCTCTATAATCAATCATATACAACCAATGCCGCTAAGTGGTTTAATGATGACTGGGAATATTCAGGTAATCCAGGTCACCTCCCCCCACCCCCAGCCCCCCACCACCCAGGTATAACAGAAAGCTGAGCATTGCAAAATAAAAGCCTCGAGTGCAGATCAATTTCTTGACAGATCTTACACTGATATCTCCTTTCATGTGCCAGAATTAACAGTTGATTGCTAATGTGAAATAGATGTGTTTCGTTTTAACTTCTGAAAGTAATGATTTCATTTTATACAGTAACATATGCATTTAAACAGAAAAGGGAGTTTGAAATGAATGAATGAATTTGTGTCTTATATTGAGCTGTGTGTATGTTTAAAGGAGGTAATTTGAACAATATGATTATATTTACGCGAACAACCCACTCAAGCATATGTGTCAAGGCTACGATCTCAACTTTTCTAATGTGTCAAAACCCACCAATTGATTCCTAGATAGATGTGAATCTATGATTTTGAAAAGCAGAGTAATTATATTTTGTCCCACTCAATGTACCAATGCAGACAATTCACTAGACAGTGCCATGCAACAATACATTGAGTGAGATTAGACTGTAGATGGGAAATCAGCTTCAAATCCGATCTAAAATCAGAAACAAATTTTCCAACACTTATGTTAATGATCTCAGTGATGTGAAATTAATCGAAATATGTATTCTCAATTTTTTCCAGGACTGGTTATTTGTAGCCTGTGGGATCAATCCCATGATACAGAATGTCCAGGCACCATAAAAATCAGGATGCATTTCACCAGATTCTGGCTCAATTGGCCTTGCAAGATCTTCCAACAGACCTCTTAGGCCTCTATGAAATATTTTAATGCATTCCCTGTGAAGATAGCATAGAATAGAAATTAATTTGATTACCTTTTGTTTGATTTTGTGATTTTGTCATGCAAAATGTGCTGTTCATTTAGCTTGCCCATAAAAGATTGAGTGATAAATGCCAAAGCTGATATGACTTTTCAAAAAATGCACAGTTAAGATTGTACAGCATTGTTACCAGAGATGAAGTATTAAAATGGACATACAATTGAAGGTAATTCTATGAGCTTTTCATGTCAACATGTAAAAGGGATAGTGCAGTGCTGGGAATCAAGCCAGACAAGTATTCACAGTGGTAGTGTGAGAGCATTTTAGTGATAATGACCAAAATATCATATGTTTTAAGCTTGTTATGGAAAAGGAGAGGTCACTGAAGGTAAGCATGCAGGTGCAGCAGCTGGTAAAGAAAGCAAATGCTATGTTGGCCTTCATTGTGGGAGGTTTTGATTGCAGGAGCAGGAATGTGTTGTTGCAGTTATACAGGGCTTTGATGAGGCCACATCCAGAATATTGTGTGCAGGAAGGAAGCTCTTGCTCTTGAGGGAGTGCAGCAAAGGTTCACCAGGCTGATTCTAGGGATGGCAGGTCTGACGTATAAGGAGAGATTGTATAGGTTGGGATTATTTTTGCTAGAGTTCAAACGAATGAGGGGGGATCTCATAGAGACTGGTCAGAGTCGATGCAGGAAGGATGTTCCCGATGATGGGTGTGTCCAGAACAAGGGGTCACGGTATGAGGATTCAGGGTAGACAATTTAGGACGGAGATGAGGAGACATTTCTTCACCCAAAGAGTGGTGAGCCTATGGTATTCATTACCGCAGGAAGTAGTTGATGCCAAAACATTGAATGTATTCAAGAGGTGACTAAATATAGCACTTGGGGCGAATGGGATCAAAGGTTATGGGGAGAAAGCAGGATTAGGCTATTGAGTTGGATGATCTGCCATGATTGTGAAGAATGGCATAGCAGGCTTGAAGGGCCAAATGGCCTCATCCTGCTCCTATCTTCTATGTTTCTATGCTTAAGGAGAAGAATTGTCTGCAAATGGGGTTTTGGATTGGGGGAAGACAGAGTGCATTAAAGAAAAGGGCAGGATCTGAGCAAAATAGACCAGGAACCGTTGATGATAAATCTACAGCAGAACAGACAGAGATATTCAGAAAGGAATTTGGGAGAGTGCAGGCCCAATATGTTTCCTTTAGGGTGCAAAGCAGGAACAATGAGCCCAGAGAACCCTGGATGTCTCGGAATATTCAGGACTGGATAAAAAGGAAAGGCGAGGAATTTACCGAGTGCAATGGAGGCAAATCAACTGAGGTGACTGCAGGGGGAACTTAAGAAAGCAATTAGGAGAGCAAAGAGGGGCCTGAAAAAACACTGATGTGTAAGTTGAGGGAGATTTCCAAGATATACTACAAGTATATCAAGCGGAATAGAACAATCAGGGAAAGTGCAGGGCCCATTAGGAACCAAGGGGGAAATCTATGCGTGGAGTGAGATGACATTTGGTGCAGCGTTAAATGAGTACTTCGCAATATTCTTCACTTGGGAGAAGGAGGGTGTTGGTACAGAATTCAGGAAGGTGGACAGTGAGGTTCTTGAGCAGATTGAATTGTATTGGAGATTTCAGCAGGCTTAAGAGTGAATGGATTCCCAGATCCGAATGAGCTGTAACCTAGGCAGTGGAAGGAGATGAGGGAAGGAATCATTGGGGCAATGACCTAAATTTTTAATTTCTCTCTTGGCCACAAGGGAAGTGCCAGAGGCCCACTTTTCAAGAAGGGTGGTAAAGATAAAGCAAGAAATTACAAACCATTAGTCTCACATCAGTGGTAGGGAAATTATTGAAGAAAATTCTGAAGGAGAGAATTAATCTCCACTTGGAGAGGCAAGATTTGATCAGAGATAGTCAGCATGGCTCTGTCGAAGGAAGGTCATGCCTCACAAAATCTCTGAATTTTTCAAGAAAGTGACCTAATGTGTAAATGAGGATAGTGCTGTTCATGTAGTTTATATGGATTTCAGCAAGGGATTTTACAAGGCCCTATATGGGGTATTGATAAAGAAGGTAAACGCACATGGGATCTAGAGTAATTTGGGAAGTTTTATCCAAAATTTGCTTGGTGTTTGGAAATGGAGGATGGTGGTCAAATGTTGTTTGTGTGACTGGAGATCGGTGTCCAGTGGCGTACCACAGGGATAGGGGCTGGGTCACTGTTTATTTGTGATATACATAAATGACATAGGTGTGAATGTCGATTGGTAAATTTGCAGATAATTAGGTGGTTGACAGTGAGGAGAACGAGTTAGATTACAAGAGAATATAGACGACTTGGTCGGATAGGCCAATTGGTGGCAGATGGAATTTAACCCGGGTAAGTGTGATGCACTTTCGAAAAAGGAACAAGACAAGGGAGTACTCAATGAATGGCAGGTCAGTCGAATACTCAGAGGAACAAGCAAGAGAGGGATCTTAGAGTGTTTGTCCAAAAACCCTCGAAGGAGGTAGGGCAGGTTACTAGGGTAATTACAAAGGCATATGGGACATAGAATCACAGAGCTGCACAGCATGGAAAAAGACCCCTTGGTCCAACTCATCCATCCCAACCAGATATCCTAGACTTATCCAGTGCCTTTTGCCAACATTTGGCCCACATCCCTCTAAACCTTTCCTATTCACAAACCCATCCTGATGCCTTTTAAATTGCACCAGCCTCCACCACTTCCTCTGGCAGCTCATTCCATACACAGACCACCCTCTAAGTGAAAAAGTTGCCCCTTAGGACCCTTTTAAATCTTCCTCCTCTCACCTTAAACCTATGCTCTCTGGTTTTAGACTCCCCACACCACCACCCCCCCCCCCCCACCACACACAGAGGAAAAAAAAACCTTGGGTATTCACCCTATCTATGCCTCTCATGATTTTATAAATTTCTGTAAGATTACCCCTCAGCATCCAATGCTCTAGGAAATAAAGCCCCAGCCTATGTAGCCTCTCCCTATAGATTAAAACCTCCAACCCTGGCAACATCCCTGTAAATCTTTTCTGAACTCTTTCAAGTTTCACAACATCTTTTCTACAGCAGGGAGACCAGAATTGAATGCAATATTTCAAAAGTGGCCTAACCAATGTCCTGTACAGGCACAACATGACCTCCCAACTCTTATACTCTACGCACTGACCAATAAAGGCAAGCATACCAATGCCTTCTTCACTATCCTATTTACCTGGGACTTTCTTTATCACATCTATAAATTATTGGTTTTGAGAGTTTGATTGCTTTTTCCTTGACTAGTCACAAAACTGAGCCTAAATTTGCTCAGCTTTACATGTTCAAGGTTCTAACCAAACCATCAGAATCTGGCAAGATGGCAGCAAGGTAAGACGCTCCAGTTGGAGTTCCTCTGCTCACCAGTTCCTTTTTCCTTTTCCTTATTTTTTCTTTCTCTCTCTCCCCTTTGCAGTACTCCCCTCCCAACCCTTCCAAACCCCCCAACCTTTAACTATTTTTAACTTCAACTATTTAACCTGAAGGAAAGAAGTTGCTTCCGGTGACCAGGTGGGAGCAGAGCACACGGGCCATGCCCTGAAGAGGCAGTGGAGTGAGCGCAGGCCAGAGCAACATTGGCGGATTGGACATGGGTCAGAGCATGTCCAGGAGAGGCCAAGTCCCTGACGTGACAGAGAGGCCAAGGTGCCACATCCTGGAGCAGCAGAGGAGGGGTGTCCCCAGAGTGACGGTGAGGCAGCATACCGGGGATCGTGGGGGCCGAGTCCCAGGGGAAACGAGAAGCCGAGAGAGCTCGTTGACGGGAAGCACCTTCCATGGGCTCTGGAGCGGCAGCGGTGTTTTTGGAGGTGGTTGCTGAGTCGGTAGGTCGGTCTGTGAGGCCTGGAGTAGGGCTCTCGTTCCCACATGGAGTAGGCCCCAGGCAGCGGCATGGCACGGACTGGTGTAGCCTGGAGCAGGACACTCTCGGCAGCATAGCGTGGGCTGGAAAGCCTGGAGCGGGACTCTAGCGGTGGTAAAGAAGTAAAGTTGGACTCTCTTTAAATTATCTTTCTATATTTTATTCTGTAAATGTGCTTATGTACGAGCGACAATGCACACTTCTCACTGTATTTTGTTTTGAATGTACGTGACAATAAAAGATATTCAATTCAGAAATTCAGAAAACACTTCAGTCAACAGATCTTCGCCAATATCGTTTCAGTAAGTCAATTTTGGTGACGAACTTTGTTTGTCCAAGTTATTCAATACAGTCTTCTAAATCACTTTACGAATCAACTTCTGTCACCATGTTGATTTTGTGATCATTACAAAATCTTTGAGACCCATCTATTTTTGTCACTTTCATGATAGGTGAGCTTCAGCAACTATGATTCAGTTTAATGATACAATTGTCCGTCATAATTGTAATCACTTTCCTCACTTGAGTGAATCTCACTGGATTGAGTCTTGATTGCTTTATAGGTAATGCATCTCCCACATTAGCATCATATATAGCCAAACTTGCTTCTCCTTCATTTTTCGTAGAAATTGATTTATGATTCTATAATAGCCTTCGAAGTCACTGTAATAGTTTTTGGGAAGATTATGCTACCTAGTCTCTTCCGCACATCCATATTATTCAATGTGATTGCTGGAGGGTCGACTTTTGAATTGTCAATTTCTGATTCATTGACCAATTTTTCTGATTTTCTATTTCACTTGTTATTTGTTTCACTACCATAAGTATACATTTCTCCTGACCATCATTCCACTTGTAATATCCCTTCAACATGTTAACATAACACACTCACTGAATCTTTCTTCTATCTGGAGTACTTACTACCTAAAATATATCATTGAGTTTGTTGTCATCTGATAAGGTTCAGTGAACGCGGCTTTTAATGATTTCCCAAAGATAGGTAACAGCACATTTTGACTCCAGCAAGAAATTTTGAACTTTGGTCTTTTTATATCTTCTAATTTTCATTGTTTATAAAGCATTTCTCACATGATTTTCTTTAGCTAACTCACATACTTTTGTTAGTTTCTCTCTGATTCTTAAAACTTAGACTGTGAGCATACTGTCTGAGCTTTGGTCTATTAAATTTTCTTCCATCAATGTAAGTGGTCCTCTCGCTTCATGTCAATGTCTTAGCTCAAAAGGATAAATCATGCAGACTCATTAACAGTGTCACTAAGAGGTAATGGGTGACAGACTTCAGGTCCCATGTAGGCACCGAACCCTAGAGAAGGAAAAGCTTGTGCAAAAGCTGAGGAAGTGTAGAAGGCAGCCCATGGTAAAGAACACAACAATCAGCAAGGAAAAGAAAAATCAGCCACAGTGAGGAAAAGAATGCTGCAGTTCAGATAGCTTTACAGGAAGGCAGGAAGCAAATGTTGCTCTTTATTGCACCCTCAGCAAATACTCTCAGGGCTGAAATAACCTAGTCTTTCCCAGACCTGCTTGAGAATGCAAACGGCATTGACCAGGCTTTGCTTTGGGTACAATGGTGCCAATGATTTAACAGATGCACACAGGCCTCAATGCCATGCCAGACAAAGACCAAGTCGGTGCCAGTGACATTCTTGCCACACAACTCATATCAAAAGAAATTGCAACATATGAATAAGCAATGGACTAACATGAAATCCCATTATAAACCATGTAACGTTTAATCAAGACAACCAAAAGCCATAAAAACCATGGACTAATTTATAAATGATTTTAAAAAACTCAAAGGTAATTGATATCATGGAAGCTTAAAAGAGGAGTACATATGAGATCACACCATACAGGGCAGACAGGATGAAGTCCTATCAGAGCTTTTACAGTTTAAGGAAGACCTTATAACCACAAGTAATGCCAAGCAGGCTAAACTTTGAAAGTAGAAGCATTTAAGTCAGATTAGCCATGATCTTACTGAATGGTGAAGTAGGCTAGACAGACCAAGTGGCCTACTGCCACTCCTTGTTCATATATTCAAAGTACAGGCTTCCTATCTGAGGGGACAGCCCGCTGACTCTGACTCAGTCCACTTTCTTACTTAGAGGTCTATTTGAAGACACATCCAAAAGGGGAGGAGGATGCAGAAAATCCACATTAGTGCCAAAACTGCCCAGCCAGCAATGCTGAATGGCATGCATGCCTTAAGATAGGCCACGCTCACATAGTTTGCTGAAGTAGCAATTTCAAGCCATTGCAAGCAAGTTGCAAAATAGATAGCCGCAATTAGCAGTTGGGCAAGAAGTAACTGTCATCGAGAATTTCATTTGGGAGAAGGTAGTAAGTCAACAATGACAACAGCCCAGGGAATGGTCTCCGGAGACAAAGATATGTTCAAGTTCAGATTCAATCATGCTCATGTTCAAAGTTCAATAATCGTCATTCTACAAAACAAAACCAATTAAAGCCAACAGTTGAACTCCAGTAACAACCTCAGAAATCTCCCTAATTTTTTCTCACCAAAGGTAAAGTGGCCCAAACTATAAACCTCCTGGAGACAGAGAAGGTCATGGCAAAATTTGAAGTTGGATGTTGAAAAGAGTTATATCAAATTTATAACAGAATATTATCCACATATCAGGAGCAAGAGGGTGCTAGGGAAAGTGTAAGTCCACTTAATGA
Organism: Rhincodon typus; assembly: GCF_021869965.1. Classification (NCBI taxonomy): domain Eukaryota; kingdom Metazoa; phylum Chordata; class Chondrichthyes; order Orectolobiformes; family Rhincodontidae; genus Rhincodon; species Rhincodon typus. Next base: position 29,566,765 of record NC_063333.1, read on the forward strand.
GAACGAAGGAAATTTATACATGGAGCCAGAGGAAGTGCGTGAGGTCCTTAATGAGAACTTTGAATTGATATTACCCAAGGGGAAAGACATGGATGATGGTAAGATTGGGGGGTGTGGCATGTGAAATTCTAACACATGTTAGTATTAATATTGAAAATATTAAAGTAAGTAAGTCCCTAGGGCCTGATGGGATCTGTCCCAGGATACTGAGGGAGGCAAGGGAGGAGATTGCTGGGCCTTGACAGAGATCTTTAGCCACAGGCTAGGCCTCAAAAGACTGGAGGATAGTCAATGTTGTTCTTTTGTTTAAGAAGGACAACAGGGATAATTCAGGAAACTATAGGTCAGTGAGCCTTACATCAGTGAGGAATTATTGGCAAAGATTTTTAGGGATGGGATTTACCCATATTTGGAAAAGAATTGACTTATTAGGGATTGTCAGCAAGGCTGCGTGTGGGGGAGTCTTTTCTCAAATTTGATTGAGTTTTTTTAAGAAGTGACAAAGGTGATTGATGAAGGTAGGGAAGTGGATTTTGCCTACATGAACTTTACCAAAGCATCTGACAATATCCAGGACCATCCTACCATAAGGCACATGGGATCCACGGTGAATTAGTAAGTTGGACACAAAATTGATTTGGTCATAGAAGATGGAGCGTAGTTGTAGAGCAGTGATTTTCTGATTGGAGGTCTGTGGCAATCATTGTTCCACAAGGATCAGTGCTGAGCACTCTGTTATTTGTGATTTAAATAAATAATTTGGATAGTGAAGAAGGCTATCAAAGAATACAGCAGGATACAGATCAGTCAGGAAGTTTGTTGGAGAAGTGCCAGATGGAGATTAATCCAGAGAAGTGTGAGGTCATGCATTTTGGGAGGTCAAATGTAAGAGGAATGTATACAGTAAATGACAGGACCCTTCGGAGCATTGATATACAGAAGGATCTTGGAGTGCAAGTACATAGCTCCCTGTAAGCAGCATCATAAGTGGATAAGGTGGTAAAGAAGGCATACAGCATGCTTGCCTTCATCAGTTGGGGCATTGAGTATAAAAGTTGACAAGTCATGTTGCAGCTGTATAAAACTTTAGTTAGGCCACATTTGGAATATTGTGTGCTGCTCTGGTCCTTACACTATAGGAAGGAAGTGGAAGCTTTGAGGAGGGTGCAAAAGAGATTTACCAGAATGTTGCCTGGATTGGAGTGTGTCAACTATAAGGAGAGGTTAGACAAACATGGATTGTTTTCACGAGAGCATTGGAGTCTGAGGGGCGACCTGATAGAAGTATATAAATTTATGAGGGGCATGGATAGGATGGACAGTCGGAGTCATTTTCCCAGAGTGCAAAATGTCAAATATTAAGGAACATAGGTTTAAGGTGAGGCGGGGAAAGATTATAGGAGATGTACAAGACAAGGTTTTTATACAGAGCTTGGTAGATGCCTGGGATGCTGTACTAGGGAAGGTGGTAGAAGCAGATACAATTACACATTTAAGAGGCGTTTAGACAGACACATGACCAAGTAGGAAGTAGAGGGATACGGGCCATCTGCAGGCATATTGGGTTAGATTAGAATGACAACAGGGTTGGCACAGACATTGTGGGCTGAAAACCCTGTTCCTCTGCTGTACTGTTCTATGTTCTATGCTCTAATTATAGCAGCCTAACTACCTTGATGAAACTACTGACCTATAAACCTAATTACATGCAGTTATACTACACAATCAAACTTCAGAGACTAAAAAACAGCAGGATACAGCATATTGCCAGAAATCCTTCACATAGTCAGCCAATCTTTTCACACAACAGGCACAAGGAGATACACTGATTGAGGAAAAAAGCTCTCTTGTACAAAAATATTCAAACTTGAGGAAAACTTTCACTTGCAATTTATGTGAGTTTAAAGAAGACAATTTTGAGAAAGAGAGAAAAAAATCTTCCTTTACATTCTGAAGCCCTTGCTGAGGATGGAGCGAACCTGCAGTGCAAAGAGATTATTTAGAAATACAAGGTCCAGGATATTGTATTGCCATCCAGTCTACAGATCACAGTGCTATGCAGAAACCTTTCAGCTGTTCCAATGCAGAAGTCTATTTCTTTATCGACGAAGATGCACCTTTAATTTCTGATGGAGATTCAGAAACGTTGCAGCTTGCAAACAAGTTATCATTCTGTTCCCACCTGCACTGAGACAAAGGTATGGAGCTAATTCTCGGTATACATTCTCCAAGAGAGCTGAGAATGCTGTTGGGGATTAATACCTCAAGTCAAGGAGACTTGTGTGGTGACCGAGGTGTAGTGTGAATTAAGAGTTAAATGTACTGGCTAAATGTTCCTGGTTGAATGGTATACCATAAAATAACTTGGAGAGATGTCAAGTAAACGGTTAATTATATTATAACTCCAGTAATACCTACCAAACATGTGGAAAAGGAGCTGTGTCTTAATAATGTCAGATCACATGAAAATGGGGTCTGATTCTGAAATGATTCAGCAACATGTTTTTTTTAACCAAGCATGTAAACAGTCATTTTTAGTAAAGATTGTAATTGTTCATTCACAATAGTGTGTACTTCACATTATCACAATGCCTCTGTAAGTGCATTGTTAAGATTTCATTGATAACAGATTTCAACATTTCCTAACAACTGATGCTAAACTAACAAACCTGTAGTTCTGAGGAATGGTCACCAGACCCAAAACTTTAATTCTGATTTGATTTCATAGATGCTGCCAGACCTGCTGAGCTTTTCTACCAACTTCTGATTTTCTGAACTACAAACTTGTAGTTCCTTGTTTTCTCATTCCTTTTCTAGAAAAGCATTGCTACATTTTCCAACTGTAAATCTGATGTGATCATTCCCCAATCAAAAGACTTTTGTAAAATCTTAGATATTGCATGCATTATCTATGCAGTTAGAATCTAAAGTATATAAATCTTGTTATCTAAATGGAGAGCAGCTTCAAAATGCTTTGGTGCAGAGGGATCTCCTGCATGAATCTAGTATGCAGAAAGCTAGTATGCAGGAACAGCAGGTAATAAGGAGGGCGAATTGAATTTTGGCATTTATTGTAAAAGGAATGGAGTGTAAAACTAGGTAAAAGGGTTGTTGCAATTGTACAAGGTATTGGTGAGACCACAACTGGAGTAGTGTACAGTTTTGGTCCCCTTACTTGAGGAAGATGTAATTGTATTGGAGGTAGTTCAGAGAAGTTTCACTAAATTAACTCCAGAAATGAGGATATGTTTTATGAGGATAAATTGAGCAGTTTAGGCCTATGTTAGCCAGAGTTTAGAAGAGTGAGAGGAGATCTAATTGAGGCATATAAAATGCTAAAGGAGATTGACAAAGTAGATGAGGAATGGGTATTTCCCTTTGTGGAACAATCTAGAATGAGAGGTCATAGTTTTAGGCTAAGGGGTGGCAAAATTTAAAACAGAGATAAGAAGGAATTATTTTTCTCAAAGGGACTTGAATTTGTGAAATTCATTACCCCAGAGTGTGATGAACACTTAGACATAAATAAATTTCAGGAGGATATAAACAGATTTTTAATTAGTAATGGGTTAAATGGTTTTGGGGAGAGGACAAGAAAGTGAGATGAGATCAGCCATGATTGTTTTAAATGGCAGAGCAGGCCCAAAAGGCTGAATTGCCTACTTCTGCTCCTAGTCCTTATGTGCTAAGGTGTAGGCCATTGCTCCCATGGATTTTTCAGTTTTTCAGTCCTTAAATTTTTCAATACTTTTTCTCTCCTGTTACTGAATGTTTTATTTCTTCACTATTTGTAGCTGCTTGTTGTTTTTGGCTATTCGCTGCATTGACCTTACTTGCTAACGTGCAATTAATGTTAGGTTCTCAGCTCCTTCTTGTCCCAAGCTACAGTGTTACTTTCAAATCTTTCTGTTTGGATTTCCCATCACTAGACCCATGCCTCCATCTTCTTTCTCATCGTTTAATGCCCTATCCACTGACTTAGTTATACAACTGGTCTAGACACTGGTTACCGCCTGGTTTGAGAGCAGCCTATTGCAGTGGAATAGCTCCTTCTTCCCTGAGCATTGAACTCAAACCCCTTTCTTCCAACCCTACTCTTTGAACCACAGACTTAATTCTCTAATATGCTTGAATCTCTTTCAATTAGCACGAGACTCAAGTAACAATCCAGAGGTGATTACCTTTGATGGTCTGCGTTTAAATTTGGACCCTAACTTCTGGAAGTCTCTTAGCAGAACATCTTTCTTGGTTCTGCATGGACAATTAAACGGCCCCCACTTTCTCCCATTGCAAGCTCCCCCACCCCCAAGCCATGAAGAGATGTCCTTAACACTGCCACTTGGCAGGCAATACTCTCTCCAAAGGTCCTGATTAAGGCTACAGAAAACAGGAAATATTGCCTTTATGGACTCTCCCATGCTATCACATTTAACTTTCTTCCCACATTGAAATTCAGCAATCCAGTGGATGGAACCTTACACATACAACAAAGCACAGATTTGAGCTCTTTAGCAATTTCTCTGACTATCTGGGTTTGGATAAACTACTATCGACATAACTCTGCTCTGCCAGCCACATATCACAGTTCAGATGGTCTGACACCAGTAGCTGCATTATAACTACAGCCACACCATGATGCTAGGTTATAATAATTCAAGGGAACTTCAGATAAATACTAATAAGTGACCTGTTCTGTGATAGCTTTCTTGGGTAGCTTTCCACTAAACATTCTTGACTGAGAGGATTGATCAGGGTGCAGGGATCAAGCAATATTACTTTCTAGCAGGTTCCAAGGAAGTAGATGAGAGAGGTCCATTGACATGTTGATACTTTTTTGCCCATTATTTAAGTTGCTTTGCTATTAAGTAACCGTTGGCGCTGTCTGAACTGTGTGTTACCAGAATTTTGGTTGTTATTTCAGATTTATAGCATCACAGTATTTTATTTTTTGTGGAGTATTTGTTATAATCTCATATTTGCTCAATATTCTCTTGCTGACAAAAGGCCTAAGTGCAGAAAATTGTCATATGAGAAATCAGACACCAACCTATGTCCTACTGTTGTTCACTGGAGCAGGATACACAAGGCCACTGGTACCAATGAGAAAAAAAAATGTGGTTTGTTTCAGATTCCAGTGAGACGCACAGATTCAGCAAATTTACTTTACTGGTCGTTTCTCATTTATCTTTTCATCTTGACATCCGTAAGCTGATCACTATATCATTATATTAGTAGGAAGATAAAATAATTACACAATACTTCAACATCTGCCAAGTTACCCAATAAGATTAATGAAACTGAAACAGGTCATGTTTGTCGAATTCATATCCTCTCGGATCAGTTTCTAGGAGAACGGACAAGAAGATGGGGCGAGGTGAGAATTTCCTTCAGATAGTTGGCACTGACCCGATGGACAACTGGTCTACCTCTATGGAGATAGCAAGAACTGCAGATGCTGGAGTCAGAGTCGATACAGTGTGGAGCTGGAGGAACACAGCAGGGCAGGCAGCATCAGAGGAGCAGGAAAGTCGACGTTTCGGGTTTACACCCTGATGAAATGTCAACTTTACTACTTCTATGGAGCAGATTCTTCTCAGTTTTCCCCTCCCTCGGGTGCAGTGTATAGAAGAATGTTGCCTGGAAGGATTGCACAAGTTTCCAATGAAACTCCTCCATTTTCGGTCCTTCAATTCAATAGATGGAGAACTGTGGAAATAACAAGACTCCCTCCTCTGTCCATTTCTCCTCTACTTGCTGCACCAAAGCAACAATTACCCATGTTTAGTAACCAGAAAAGTTTCATTTTTTAATTTATTCATGGGATATGGGCATCATTGGCTGGGCCAGCATTTATTGCCCAACACTGGTTATACTTGAGAAGGTGGTGGTGAGCTGTTTTCCTGAACTGCTGCAGTCTATTTGCTGTAGGTAGACCCATAATATCATAAGGGAAGGATTTGCAAGACTTTGATACAGTAATCGTGACATATTTCCAAGTCAGGTTGATGGGTGACTTGGATCCATTGCAAGTGAGCAATAAAAAAATAAAGAAGACAAGAAAAACAAGCAATTTTTTTTTTTGTCTAGGGATCAGTTCCACTTCCACTCTAATGGTAGTTTTGACTTCATCAGCAACTTAAAATACAACCTCAGTATCCATAGTAACATTGCTATTATAATGATGATGTGGTGTTGCTATAGATACTAAACATTCAGCATAGAGCCTGCAAGCAAAGTCAGTTAATAATGAAAGACACATAATTTGACCCAACATATTTTGAGGCTCTGTAAACATTCACACAATCGTGAAGATTTGAATCAGCATCACTTTAAACTGTGTCTAATAAATATTTGTTTTACTTAATGATGCATTTGGTTGCTTATGTTTATATCTTCGTGGCAAAAAGATGGGAGTTGTAGTACACCTCTACCGCGAACAACCTTGTCCTTACCCAGTCTTCCTGAGCTCATTCACACTTCTACAAACATGCATGTGCTCCTCAATATCCCATCATGTTTTGCAGAGCTCTGTGAATTGCTGACTAAGTTTACAAACTGTTTAAAAACTATAAAGCCTTTCTGAATATTTTCAGACAGGCAACAAGAGCACGTAGAGAGCATTTCAAATCTATTTAAGAACAACAAAATAATAAGAAAATAAATCACTAATGGAAAAACCGTGTTTTACCTCCATGAACCTGAATCACTTGTTGGCTGGTTTAGTTTGAATAAGTTTGCTAGTTGTCTTGTACACTGTAATTTCATATTCAGAGACAAGAAGGAGGTACAACAAACTTGATTTGTCAATCTCTGTACTTACAGTAAACAGCTGACAATCTGTTTCTTTTCCTTTTGACCTTTTTTTTCTGGAGAAAGACAACTTGGCTGTGAACTATGATAACCTACAATATTCCTTGGCATGGTATATTTCACCACATTTTCCATATATTCACCAATGTGAGAACTATTCGTCATATTAACTACAACCATTCCCTTATCACATGATGTATCTAATTTACCATTGTCCTCTAACCAATCAACATCCTATAATATGTAAACCTTTTCATGCTGTCCATCACAGACTTTTGAATATTCATTATCCAGAGATTATTCACAGCTATCGCTATTGGAACGTGCAGAACAAAAGTAAACGACTTCTTCTCTGTTATAATATAAATGTTGTCATAGAGTCATAGAGGGACACAGTATGGAAACATTTACAATCCTATACAAGACATGAGGATTCATGGGCAACATAGTCATGGAGATGTACAGCACAGAAACAGACACTTCAGTTCGACTTGTCAATGCCTACTAGATATCCTAGATAAATCTAATTCCATTTGCCAGCATTTGGCCCATATCCCTCTAAACCCTTCCTATTTGTATACCCATCCAGATGCTTTTTAAATGTTGTCATTGTACCAGCCTTTACCACTTCGTATGGCAGCTCATTCCATACACACACCACCATGAGTGTAAAAGAGTTGCCACTTAGGTCCCTTTTAAATCTTTCCCCTCCCACCTTAAACCCATACCCTTTAGTTTTTGACTCCCTCAGCCTGGGGAAAAGACCTTGTCTATTTACCTTATCCATGCCCCTCATGATTTCATAAATCTCTATAAAGTCATCCCTGTAGGGGAAATAGCCCCAGTCTATTCAGCCTCTCCCTATAGCTAAAATCCTCCAAACTTGGCAACATCCTTGTAAATCTTTTCTGAGCCTTTCAAGTTTCACAACATCCTTCATATAGCAGCAGCGTTACTTTATACATCCAATAAAATGATTTCCCTCAGAACAATACTGTCAAGTAGAGGTGAGCTAATAGTCATTCAGTATTTTGACAGGCATGATCGATCAACTGATTGGAAACAATATCAACTAATCTCATTGTGGATCTCTATGGAAACGAAACTGATTGACATCATGACAATTTTGCATTTTTCTGGAAGTGAATATCCTTGCCTGTCAGCAGAGTGTTCTGACTCAGTACAATGCTAAGTTTGCAACAGTGTTTAATTATATTTGAAATTTATTTTGGTTATCTTTTAATTTAATTTGTAAACTTTTTGTGTCAAAAAGTACCTAATCAATGACTTCTAAAAAATTTGTTCATGAGTTGTAGATATTGTTTGCTGAGCCAGCATTTATTGCCCAGCCCTGGTTGCCCTTGAGAAGGTGATGGTGAGCTGTCTTCTTGAACTGCTGCAGCCCTTGGGGCGGAGGGTCACCCACTGTGCTGTTGGGAAGGGACTTCCAGCATTTTAACTCAGCAACAGTGAACGAAGAACAATATAGTTCCAAGACAGTTTGGTGCATGCTTTAGAGGAGGACATGTGTGTGGTGGTGTTCCCATTCATTGACTAAGCTAGGTGGTAGAGATCACAGGCTCATAAGGTGCTCGCAGAGGAGTCTTGCTAATGAAAATAACAAAGGTTCCTGACTGCTGTACTGCTCAAAAAGGCTTCATGGTCATCATTAGATTCTTAATCCCAGGTTTTCTTTTATTAAGTTCAAATACCACCATCTGCCATGGTGGGATTTGAATCAGGGTCCCCAGGATTAGCTTTGCAGATTTCTACTGTAACTGTTGAAATTAGTTTAACATACAAAGTAGCAATGAGCATCAAAAACTGAATAATAGCCTTATTGGCTCAATGGAAATGACAGCCTGTCTTTTAGTTTGGGTCTCTGGATTAATAGTGCAGTGATATTACCACTATAGGCATTGCCTCCCCTTCTCCTATGTGTTGTGGGCCAATTTTAGCAATGTGAAGTTGCATTTTGTCATGAGGTGAACTGATTGAGAAGGTATAGCCATTACTAGCAGCACTCCTGGACATATGGATGAGGTCCGGGGCCAGTTTTGGGATAAGCTTGAGCACCTTGATTGAAGTGTGTGACACTAGGAATGCAGGTTGGTTGGCTTGGGAGAGATAGGGATTGAAGGTGTTAAAGAGAGATAAAGTGTCGGGTCATGAAGAGACTTAAATACACTTCACACAAGCCAATGTTCCATCCATTGGCTCCATTTACACTTCTCACTGCCTCAGAAAGGCAGCCAACATCATCAAAGATCCTTCTCAACCCAGTTTATAATCACTTCCAACCTCTTCTGTCCGGCAGAAGATACAAAAGCTTAAACACAGATATCAACAGGTTCAAGAACAGCTTCTTCCCTGCTGTTATTAGACTTCTGAATGGACCTCTCTAATTTCAAATCTAAAGCTGATCTTGCTTTTTGTGCACCTTCTCTGCAGCCGTAGTTCTGTATTCTTCACTCTGTTCAATCATCCTATTGTCTTTGCATGTTATGATCTACCTGTACTACGTGCAAAATAAAACTTATCATTGTACCTACACACATGTGACAATAATAAATCAAGTCAAATCAAATTAAATAGGAACGTTAAATCTGAAATGTTCTGGACCACAAGTCTATGTAAAGTTAACCAGGTCAGAGGTATGGGACATGTAAATAATCACAAACAGAGCCCAAGGGTGATACATAGAAGCATTGAAACATAGATGATAGGAGCAGGAGAAGGCCATTTGGCCCTTTGAGCCTGCTCTGCCATTCTTCATGATCATAGCTGATCATCCGACTCAATAGACTAATCCTGCTTTCCCCCATAACCTTTGATCCCATTTGCCCCAAGTGCTATATCTAGTCACCTCTTGAATACATTCAATGTTTTGACATCAACTTCTTCCTGTGGTAATGAATTCCACAGGCTCACCACTCTTTGGGTGAAGAAATGTCTCCTCATCTCCATCCTAAATCGTCTACCCCAAATCCTTCTACTGTGACCCCTGGTTCTGGACACACCTACTTTCGGGAACATCCTCCCTGCATCTACCCTGTCCAGTCCTATTAGAATTTTATAGGTCTCTGTGAGATCCCCCCTCATTTGTCTGAACTCCAGCGAAAACAATCCCAACCTAGTCAATTTCTCCTTATACATCAAACCCGCCATCCTCGGAATCAGCCTGGTAAACCTTGGCTGCACTCCCTTGAGAGCAAGAGCATCCTTCTTCAGAAGGAAAAGAGACCAAAATTACACACAATATTCCAGGTGTGGTCTCACTAAGGCCCTGAAAACTGCAACAACACATCCCTGCTCCTTTGCTCGAAACCTCTTGCAATGAAGGCCAACATACCATTTGGCTTCTTTACTGCCTGCTGCACCTTTATATGAATTTGTTGTTGAATTTGTTGCTAAAAAGTCATGTTGGGTTCATCAATTTATTTAAAGGTGAATCAGATAAGTACTTGAGAAAGGGGAATGTGCATGTGTATGAGGAACAGGGAGATAGTGGGATGAAGTGCCTCATGTGGAGGAAAGCACCAGTATGGAGTTAATGAGCTAATTAGCTTGTTTCTGCGCTGTAACATTCTTTCATTCTAATTTCATATTTATGTTTTCATTCTTGTTCAGTTCCTTGCATTTCTAAACACATTTTGACCAAGATAAGAAAATGTTTTCATCACATTATTGGCTGCAAGGTGGCTAAGTGGTTAGCACTGCTGTCTCACTGCACCAGGGACCCGAGTTTGATTTGAGCCTTGGGTGACTGCATGTGTGGAGTTTGCACATTCTCCCCATGTCCTGTTTCCTCCAGGTGCTCTGGTTTTCTCCAATAGTCCAAAGATATGCAGGTTAGCTGGACTGGTCATGCTAAATTGTCCTGTAGTGTCCAGGGATATGCAGGATAGGTGGATTAGCCATGGAAATTGCAGGATTATGGGATAGAGTCGGGGAGTGGGTGTGGGTTGGATGTCCTTTGGAGGGTCAGTGCAGGCTTGATGAGTTGAATGCCTCAATATGCACTGTTGGGATTCCATTACGCTACCACAACCCTTATCTGTAAGAACCCTTACTGCACCTTCAGATCATCAAATTTCCTTGAAATGTGAATCATTATCTCTCAGGTATTTTCGACGTATGACAAAGCTGAGGGAAATTGGACTTCACTCAAACGCCATACCAAATATTAGACCTGAGAGTAGATTCTGTGAATGGATTATTAACAGAAGGCCCCCATTCTGTCAACAGATGGAACAGTGAAGTCAAATCCCACAGATTCAATTGATTTTTCTCAGTGGTTGGTTGCCAGATTCCAGAGACATTCAACTGACTCACTTTGCCTGTCTGCCAGTCATCAGCACACATCAGAAGCAGTTGATTTGTTATATTCAACACAAGTACAACAAAACTCCCATTTCCTAAATTCAGGAAAATAGCCACACCTGTCTTTTTGTGTCAAATTTATAGAAACAAATACCCTTAAAAAATATTGAATGGATTATCGCATCTCCAGCTGTTTCCAGTCATTGGTGTTTCAGTATTTTGCCTGCATTTAACAATTTAAGGCTGTCATTTCCATCGAGACAATAAGGCTATTATTCAGTTTTTGATGCTCATTGCTATTTTTGTATCTTAATGTCATTTCAACAGCTGCCAATGCCTGCAGTAGAAATCTGCAAAGATCATTCGTACCCTGTCATTCTGCAGTAATAACTCCCATCAGAAGAAGAAATCACTAGCAAGATCTGACGGAAATTAGAATGTTTTCTCCACATTCCTGTACATAAGAGTTCAAATCGTGAGATTCCAGGCTACTGACCCAAATGGCCAGAGTGGTTGAATTTCAGCAGTTCTTACACCCCTCTGGATATCATATTCTGCATTATTTTGATTCATGGTTGTACATTTACGTGTGGATCAAAAACAACCCAGTCTTGAGCACCTAATCTCAACTGATGCTCCAGTGAGTGCGTTGACAGAATGCTGCATTGATGATAATGCAATATTGAACTTTTGTCTTGGCTGCCTCTTTGAGTGGATGTTAAATACTCTAGCTTAGACTTTCCAATCAAAATGCTAAGAGTAATCCATCTAAAATACTGATGGCATTGCAGTGGAAAATTCTGGTCTCCTGATTCATGATTCAAAGACATCCATGGCATCATCTTGCTGCCTTGGCTAACAGTTGTCCCTTAAGTGATCATTGAATCTTATAACAGAGAAGGAGGGAATTTGGCTTGTTTTGCTGAACAGGCTCTTTGAAAAAAGCAATACAATTTTGTTCCACAGCCCAACTTCTCTCTAGAACCCTGTGAGTCTGTCCACTGTAAGCGCACTTTTGGGTTGCCTTTTGAAAGTTAACGTAGAATCTGCTTCTCAGACCTTTTCAGGGAACCCACTGAAGATCTAAACAAACTACAATGTAAAGAATTGCCTCCACATTCCCCCATTTGCACTTCTGCCATTTATTTTAAATTAATTACTTGTGCTTAGCTACTCACCTAATAGAGAAAACTTCTCCACATGACCATTGCAAACCCTTCACAATTTTGAGTAACTGTGGGGTTTCCCCAAAATCTCTCTACTCCAAGCTTCATCTCTTCTTGTGACTAAAGTCCTTCTTCCCTCGTCTCATCCTGGTCAATCGCCTTCACATCTATTCTAATTCTTGGATATCCTTCTTAAATGCTCAGAATTGTACAGAAAGTTTGAACTGAGGTCTAACAGTGATCTGTAAAAGTTTAGATAACTTTATTGTTTTGATATTTAATCCTCCTTTATAGAAAGCCAAGGATTCCATCAATTTTCTTATTTGTCTTATTAACTTGTTCTGCCACTTTACAAAATTCTGAATATGCACCCAAGGTCCTATGCTCTTGTACTGCCCTCAAAATGGTGTAATTTACATTATATTGCTGCTTCAGGATGTTCCTCCCTTAAGATATCATTTCACACTTACTGCACCTGCACCTGCATCTACTAAGAACCTGTTCAATATAGCAGTCTGTCTATGTCCTCCTGAAATCTGCTGCTCTCGATCTTACTAACTAGACTTTCAAGTTCTATATCATCTGAAAACAGTGAAATTATACTCTGAATATCCAGGTTATTTATATGTAAGATAAGCAATCATCCTAATACCAACCTTTGGGAGTGCCCTCTGCATACCTGTCTCTAATATTATGATTCCTGTAAACATAGATAAGTTTTAATAAGAGAGATGAATTTTCCATTGACCAACAGAAAGGCATTCCCCACAACAAGCTTTCAATTAAAGACTTTTACTGTCACAAAGAAACTAAAATCAACATTAACTAAACAATGTATTGAATTTTATTGCTGAACTAACTCCACAGAGGCCAATATCCCATCACCAACTTGCCCTTTACTTACACACGCACAGTGCATCGACTTTGACCAGTTAGCTCAGGACCAGTCCCTGGAGTGAGGAGAATCCCTGAGACCCCTGTTTATATCTATCAGCCAGGACTCCCTGATTGGCCCAGGTTAACAGCCCTAATCAGGGAACTCGTGCTCAATGTGATCCACCTTGTTCCAATCGCTACAATTGCTTTTCTCCTGAACTATCTCTTGACACCTGGTAAAATTCAGACAAGTGTCTTATGTTTTCTTTGCTATGAATTATCTTTCCTTATTAAAGTATGGCTTTAAAGTAAAGTAATTACTTGTTTTTCTATTGTGCCTGTTACACTCCAGATTTTATTCTTTGCTGGAACTGATAACAAGCAGAATCTTTTAAGCTCTCCCAGTGTGGTTTTAAATATCTATGGAATGACTTGTGGTGAATATGTTTTCTGTATTAACTACTAACTTGGGTTAAGATCAATCTGCTTTTCCTTTTCGTTTCCCTTGTTTTTCTTACTGTTAGCCTTTAACTTTTCAATAACGTTGTGACCTCATGTATAGCTGCTGTTTAATGCTCATTAAACACACCAAAGATGTGAAAAGCCTATACAAATTCTCCCAAAAAAAGCTGGTATGAATCTGCCACTTTTCAAAGGAGTACCTATTAGTTAAAAAAAAAGCTCAGGCAAAATGAATGTCTAGCGACTGTTTGAGAATTTATTCTATGTCGCAATGCTATTTGAAATTTGTTTTGATTTAGAACTATGGCTGCTTTCCTAATGTACAAATGTGGTTCTGTTTTCCAGAAGGAAGCTTGAGGCATCTATTGAATCTAACCAAGGAATTCCTTCCTAATTGGAAGCTAAGGGCTGATTAATAAATCGTTGTTATGTGTGGAACATTTTTTAATTCACTTGTGTTCAACTGCTGGCATATAAATGCTTATTAATGGGGGATATGCTAATTCATTTTATGTAGAATAAAGCCTCTAAGGACTACAGTAACATATGTACACCCACAATGAATGGAGAAAAGCGATTAATGCTTGAAAAAATACCTCAAACAGTATGTTTAGACAATAGTATTTTACAAACAGTTCAAGAATAGAACACGTGAAACTTTAACTCAAAATTATATATTTGCAATTGCATATGCAATAAAATTGAATTAGGCCCAGGAATTTGAGAAAACACATGTTACAAGGATGGTTGGTCTGTTTGACAAACTGTGACACTGCAGCATGGTATGCAATCTTACAGACCCCTGAATGTGTGGTTTCAAACATGTTTTTGAAAGGAGTCAGGACATCCCTGAGCAAATTGAAAGCAAATCAGACAGTGAATTGATGCCAAGATATTTTGTTGCACACCTTTGTTGTTGGCTGTTAGTGACAATTGCAGGAGAGCTGGAATTGGTCTTTGGTCTGGTGAGACCAGAAACCAGATAAAAACAATTTTAACTTGTGTCCCCTTTCCTCACCTAACAGAAACTGAGTGGGTAGATGGAGGTCAATTATAATGAAGACTGCATGTTGATTTGAAAGTGCTTTATCAGGAGTCAGCGATGTATTTAAAATATTGCCTCTGGGTCATAACATATCCCACCGCCACCCTCTCACACACCCCATCTCTGATCACACCCAGTGTCAATTTCTTATCATCAGCTTAAGTGCGAACTGAGCAGCTTGTGGTCAGGAGACTATGTCTGAGTGAGAGTAATGGTAAATTTGGTTCATGCCGTAAGTTCTGGTTTAGCTTTCTTGAGTTAAATTATAGATTTCTGACTCTGACATCGAACTGACAGTAGTTAAATGACTTTAAGAACAGGAGTGGTAGTCATCTGACAATCAGCTGCAAGTACATATGAACACAGGAATCAGGAGCAGGAGTACGACCTTTGGACCCTCAGGCATGCTCTGCCATTCAGAAGATCATAGTTGATCTAATTGTTCCGTGTTACTTCCTCCTTTGATAACATTTCACCCCCTTGCTTATCAATAATCTATCTATCTCTGCCTTAAAAATAATCAAAAGCTTTATTTCCATTGTATTTTCAGGAAGAGAGTCACATGGCCATCTCTTAGAAAAGACTAATTTTCATTCTGTGTTAAATAGGTGACACTTCGTTTTTAATAGTGACCCCAATTCTAGATTCTCCCACAAAAGGAAACTTCCCTTCAAAATCGACTCCAACAAGAATCCTTTAGGGTCGCATTTATCTCAATCAACTTGCCTTTTATTCTTCTAAACCCCAGTGCATATGAACTCACCCTGTTCAATCTTGCATAATTAAGAAAACCTGTTCATTCCAGGTATTAGTCCAGTAAACCTTCACTGAACTGCTTCCAATGCATTTCATCCTTACTTAAAAAAGGAGACCAAATCTACAGACAGTGCTCCAGATGTGGTCACAACAATGCTCTGTTTAACTGAAGCATAACTTCCCTACTGTTCTATTCACATCCCCTCACAATAAACGATAAAATTCCATCAGCTTTCCTAGTTGTTTGCTGTACCACTAAGTCTCTCTCTCGGTATTTCTTTGTAGATGAAGATTTTACTCATTGGTGCTAGCCTGCTTGGTGGTAGTCAGGTCCATCTGTGACCTACAGATTCTCCCACAGCGAGGACAAATGAAGGTGCAGCTCCTGGGGGCAATTGGATCTATCTTTTACCTCCTTTTCTCTTTCGTATTAATTCTTCATTCAGTCTCAAATCTGTCTATAGCTGTTGGGAGGGATTCCCACCACAAGGCTTGGTGAGTCTTATCACCGTACTATACCAAACATGCCTCCTTAACTACTTACCTACTTAGCTCCATGGAGTTCCTCACATTCAATTGCATACCCATCTTAACCCACACCATTCCCAGAACAACTTGGCACTCAGTGATTATCCTGGAGTTCACCAGCATCCTTTACACTCACACCACCTTTCAAAGCCTGTTGTGGACTCAGACAAGTACTGTCAGTCTGGAGCTACCCAGCAAAATTCTTGACATTTGCCTCAGACATGGCAGAGGGAAATTGATGGCACCACTATGTTGTCAGGGACCTGGAACTGTTGCTGGATGGAGTGGTACAGAGGTGCAACTTCCCTTTCCCCCAGTGCAGGTTGTGACACCAAACCATGCTACCTTTGTCCAATATTGCACCCAGATCAGTGCAGTCTCTGCCATATGGAGGAATGCCCATCTCTATAGGTCTTTCTATTACCTCACAGTCATTCTATTTCTGCTAATGCAACCACCTCTCACCAAGGCTCATGCTTTACTACTCTCACTAAAGCCTGCAATCTCTTCTCTCACTCCTGTAACCCACCCCTGTAAACCCTGCTTATCCTGCATGCAGAGATAGTAGGAACTGCAGATGCTTGAGAATCTGAGATAACAAGGTGTAGAGCTGGATGAACACAGCAGGCCAAGCAGCATCAGAGGAGCAGAAAGACTGACGTTTCGGGCCTAGACCCTTCTTCAGAAATGTACCCTGCATGCACCCTGCACTGCCTGCTCACTCACTCAGCACACCTCCACACCTACACCAACAGTAACCACAGTGCTGCCCACTTTCGTTTCCTTTAATACCTCCTTCTTTCTCATTGTGGAGAATGGGGGAGGAACATTTCACAATAGGACAGGAAGAAACAAGTTGGTTGGTGGGTTGTCCAAAATTCAACTCCTCACCCCTTGTGTGGAGACCATTCTGACTCTGACTATCTCAAGTGGCTGATTATGTTCAAGTCTCTGGCCCAGTGTCAGAGGCTGCTCTTGACCTACTGTACCAGGTCACCATGCGCTAGCTTTTAAGGCAAACTCACATGTTAGGATTTAAACGCCTTTCCTCAGAACATTAGTCTGGAGTTCTGGATTACTAGACCTGCAACATTACCACTATATCCCCACTTCCCACATGGATACACAATTGACTTGGTCATAGAATACAGAGAGTAGCTGTGGAGGGCTGTTTTTCAGCCTGGAGGTCTGTGACCAGTGGTGGATCAGTGCTGGGACCTCTGTAATTTGTAATATGTATATATAATACACACAAATGATTTGGTTGAAAATGTAGCTGGTTTGATCAGTAAGTTTGAAGGCAACATGAAAATTGGTAGAGTTGTGGATAGTGAAGAAGATCACCAAAGGATACAGCAGGATATAGATCAGTTGGAAAGTTGGGCAGAGAAATGGCAGACAAAGTTTAGTCTGGGCAAATGTGAAATGATGCATCTTGGGAGGTCAAATGCAAGAGGAAAGTATACTGTGAATGGTTAGACCCTTATGAGCATTGATATACAGAGGAATCCTGGAGTGCAAGTCCATAGCTCTCTGAAAGTGGCAACATAAGTGGCGAAGGTGGTAAATCTAGGCCCAAAACATCAGCCTTTCTGCTCCTATGATGCTGCTTGGCCTGCTGTGTTCATCCAGCTCTGCACCTTGTAGTCAAGGTGGTAAAGAAGGTGCCTTCATCAGTCGGGGCATTGAGTATACAGTTGGCAAGTTATGTTGCAGCACTATAAAATTTTAGGCCACATTTGGAGTTTATGTGCAGTTCTGGTCACCACACAATTGGAAGGATCTGGAGTCTTTGGCACAGGTACAGAGAAGGATATTTATTTTTTTTCCTTTATTCATTCATGGGATGAGGATGTCGCTGGCAAGGCAGCATTTCTTGTCCATCCCTAATTGCCCAGAGGGCAGTTAAGAGACATCCACATTGCTGCGGGCCTGGATTCACATGTTGGCCAGACCAGGCAAGGATGGCAGTTTCCTTCCCTAAAGGGCATTAGTGAACCAGATGGGGTTTTTTCCCAACAATGGATTCACAGTCATCATTAGATTCTTAATTTCAGATTTTTTTTTAATTGAATTCAAATTCCACCATCTGTTGCAATGGGATTCGAACCTGGGTCCCCAGAACATTATCTGGGTCTCTGGATTAATAGTCTAGCGATAATACCACTCGGCCATCGCCTCCCCATATTGCCTGGTTAGGAGTGTATTAGCTATAAGGAGAGGTTGGACAAACTTGGATTGTTTTTGTTAGAGCATCGGAGTTTGAGGTGGGGGGCCACCTATAGAAGCATATAAAATTATGAGAGGCATAGATATGGTGGATAGTCAGAATCTTTTACCCAGGATGGAAATGTCAAATTCTAGGGGCCATTGGTTTAAGGTAAGACAGAGAAAGTTTAAAGGAGATGTGCTAGGAAAGCATTTTTTTAACACAGAGGATAGTAGGTGTCTGCAATGCACTGCCAGCGAAAGTGGTAGAAGCAGATACCAGGGTAGTGTTCAAGAGGCATTCAGACACACACATGAACAGGCAGAGAATACAGGGATATGGGCATTGTTCAGTTAGATGGGACGGTCAGTATTAGTAAGCTTTTATTGATACTTCTAAGTTTATTTGTGTTGTTAAAGTTTTTTAAGAATCAGAGCCGAAAAGTAAAAGAATGTACGGCTGCTTGAAATGTGTGTCCTGTGCTTTGTTGTAACTCCAGGACGTTTCCCATGTCCTGGGTAACCATTTGTGCAGGAAGTGTTGTCAGTTTCAGCAGCTTGAGCTCCAAGTTTCGGAACTTAAGCAGCAGCTGGTGTCACTGTGGTGCATCCTTAAAGCTGGTAGCCATGTGGATAGCACATTTATAGATTAGATCACTCCACAGCTTAAGAATGTGCAGGGATAGAGAGAATGTATGACTGCCAGACAATCAAAAAGGAACAGAGATGTAGTAGAGAAATACCCGATGGTGCATTACACTGTCCAATGAGTACTGAATACCGACAGGAGAAATATTTGAGTTGGGAGGGTTGCAATCAGAGCCAAGTCCATGGTACAATGGGTGGTAAAAGGAAAGTTTGAAGAGCTAGTGTCATTGCTGATTTGATAGTTAGGGGAACTGGGAGATGTTTCTGCAGCCACAGATCTGAATCCTGGAAGGTGTGTCGTCTCTCTGGTACCAGTGTGAAGGAAATCATTAAGTAGCTGCTGTGCACCCTATGGAGGGATAGGTGAACAATGAGCAATCATGGTTCACATTAGAACCAACAAAATATGGAGAAAAAGGAATGCGGTCCTGCAGTCAGAATGTAGAGAGCTCAGTAAAGAATTAGCCAGCAGCACCTCAAAATTAATCATCTTTCAGATTTTCCACAATTGAGTGTTGATATAGTTCAGGATAAGACAATTAATTGGATGACTGAGAACTTGTTTCAGGTGTAAAGACTTTAGATTCTTGGAACATTTGGAATTGTTCTGAGGAAGATGGGATCCGTAGAGGCAGGATGGTTTGAACCTGAACAGAATGGGGACTGAGATAGTAAGAACTGCCAATGCTGGAGTCAGAGTTAACACAGTGTGGAGCTGGAGGAACATAGCAGGCCAGGTAGCATCTGAAGAAAGGTCCCGACCTGAAACGTCAGCTTTCCTGCTGTTCTGATGCTGCCTGGCCTGCTGTGTTCCTCCAGCTCCACACTGTGTTATCTCAGAATGGAGACTGAGTTCCCTGTAGGCATTTAACTAGTGTTTTTAGGGAAGGTTTAAACAAATTCACATGGGAACCAGGACACAATATCAGAGAGAGATACCAAGGTGCACAACATATTGGGAACAGAGCATAGTAAGTGACTTATTGAGGTTTTGAATATGGACTATGTAATAACATCTGAATCAGAAGGTGAAATTGTCTGGGCTCACCCAGAGCACTCAGAAGGACAAGTGGGGGAACCTAATTGGATGGGAGATCAAAATTCTGCTTTGTGAATGTGGGATAAAATTTTGCTTTGAAGTTCTGGGAAACTTTGAGGCAAGTTCGGTTTCCCAAACTTTGTTGTCAGGGACTGTTCTGAATTCATTAGCATTCCACAAATACTCATTAACACCTCAGTTCAATGGATTAATGTTAATCAGCATAATTTTGCAAGCCAGAGAAAATGAAACACATAACCGTACATATGAATAATATGCCTAGATCCTCCAAAATCCAGCGAGTACAAACCTCATCACGAGCTTTTAGCTTCTTTGTGGGTACCACATTACTTTGTGCAAGTCCAGGTTATTAGCTCATGAGCAGACTCAGTTGTGTGCAGTCTGCCTTCCTGTGTTAAATGCTGGCATTATTAGGAGTGAAGGCTGACTGAGCCCACGAACCGACACAAGTGAGGCAGTCACATTAGCTGATTCCAGCAAACATGACTGGGCCAAACCACTGGGAATCAACTTAAAAAAGAGAAACAGAAATAATGGATAGAAAGGAAAGGAAGGGTAGGGAATGGAATTTAAAGAGTGTGTTTGTCAAGGGCACTGGAAAGATCCTGGAGAATAGAGGGAGCAAACTGGGATACAAAGGAGAGAGTAAAAGTGAAAGGAGTAATGGAGAAAACGTAGGCTGGAGTAAGGCTGGGTAATTAAATGCGCTGGGGAGGGAGTTCAAGCCAGTGAATGCAATGTAACAGTGAAAAAGATTAGCTGGAAAAAGCTTTTAGAGAGAGGTGGGCAGGGGTTACAATGTACTATTGCCCCCTCCAACTCCATTTTAATTTAGTCTCCCTACCCCACCCTCCAATTTCCCTCCCCTCCCCTAGTGTTTTCACAAACAATGTTGCACTGCCCCTGGTGAGCAGTGTCTGTAATCTGTTCATTCTTCCGTGGGTGGTGGGGTGATTGGGTAGTGGATTATTGATAAACAATTGGCTTGGCACAAGGGACAGGATGGAGAGTGACCAGGATAAGAGCATGAAAATCCTGGCCGATAATGACAAGTTCAATAGTCATGGAGGAGATTTAAGAAGGACACGGGGAATGCCAGTGGGAAGGAGAATGTCATCAATAGTTCAGAAGGGGGCAGTGTATTCTAAAGGAGGAGGGTAGAGTGTGAAAAAGTCAAACGAAAAGTTAACCATCACTACCTTTATCAGCTTTTCCAAAAGAAGGACTCTCTGAGGATGCTCAGTGTAAAAAGAAGGGATCCCAGATCTGCACAGGACTGACTGGTGCTAACCATCTCTAGCAGGTGTCACGTGTGTTATCAGTGATACATCATTGTAGCTCCCAATGTATCACCAGTTGCACTACAGTGGTATTGCTCCCACTCATCTTTCAGTGTTCACACTTAAAACATAAAAGGAGATGCAATGCTCAACTGCTCATGCACCACCAGCTCATTGATCTTTCATCAAAACTCAGAGAACATGTGCATTTTTCCATGTGTTTTTCAGTGAATGGTAAGAATATGAAATTCACTACAATATGGTGTGGATAAAACATAGAAACATAGAAGATGGGAGCAGGATGAGGCCATTTGGCCCTTCAAGCCTGCTAATGCCATTCTTCACGATCATGGCGGATCATCCAACTCAATAGCCTAATCCTGCTTTCTCCCCATAACCTTTGATCCCATTCACCCCCAAGTGCTATATCTAGTCGCCTCTTAAATACATTCAATGTTTTGGCATCAACTACTTCCTGTGGTAATGAATTCCACAGGCTCACCACTCTTTGGGTGAAGAAATGTCTCCTCATCTCCATTCTAAATTGTCTAGCCCAAATCCTCATACTGTGACCCCTGGTTCTGGACACACCCACCATCAGGAACATCCTCCCTGCATCTACCCTGTCCAGTCCTGTTAGAATTTTATAGGTCTCTCTGAGATACCCCTCATTCGTATGAACTCCAGCAAAAACAATCCCAACCTAGTCAATCTCTCCTCATTCATCAGACCCGTCATCCCCAGATTCAGGCTGGTGAACCTTTGCTGCACTTCCTCGAGAGCAAGAGCATCCTTCATCAGAAAAGGAGACCAAAATTATACACAATATTCCAGGTGTGGTCTCACCAAGGCCCTGTATAACTGCAACACATCCCTGCTCCTGTACTGGAAACCTCTCGCAATGAAGGCCAACATACCATTTGCCTTCTTTACCGCCTGCTGCACCTGCATGCTTACCTTCAGCAACTGGTACACAAGGACATCCACGTCCTGCTGCACACTGTCCTCTCCCAATTTACAGCCATTCAGGGAGTAAAAGATAGTAGGAACTGCCGATGCTGGAGAATCTGAGATAACAAGGTGCAGAGCTGGATGAACACAGCAGGCCAAGCAGCATCAGAGGAGCAGGAAAGCTGACGTTTCGGGTCTGGACCCTTCTTCAGAAAATCATTCTATCATACTACCCATTCAGGTAGTAATCTGTTTTTTTTATTTTTGCTTCTGAAAAGGATAGCCTCATATTTATCCAAATTATACTGCATCTACCATTGGTTTGCCCACTCACCCAACCTGTCAAAATCATGCTGAAGGATCTTTGCATCCTCGTCACAGTTTGCACGCCCCCATCCACCCCACACCCCCCTCCAGCCCCGGCCACCCAACTTGGTATCTTTTGCAAACTTGGAGATGTTACATTTTGTTGCCTCATCCAAATCATTAATATATTTTGTGAATAGCTGGGGTCCCAGCACGAATCCCTGTGGCAGACCTCGAGTTACTGCCTGTCAATTTGAAAAGAACCCATTAATTCCTACTCTTTGTTTCTTCTCTGCCAACCAGTTTCCTATCCATTTCAATACACTTCCCCCAATCCCATGTGCTTTGATCTTGCTCATTAATCTCTTACGTTGGACTTTGTCAAATGCTTTCTGAAAGTCCAAATATACTACATCGACTGGTTCTCCCTTGTCTACTTCTCCATAGAATTCCATTTTAGGTGAAAGCTGGCGAGTAAATGAAAGCAAACAGAGGAGAAGGAGATATTAATAAAGGGAGATGAGTTAAGAAGGGAGGAAGTTAGTTCACATAAAAATCAGCTTGTACCCATTGGGCTAGATAGCCTTCTTCTGTGCTGTAAATTTGTATAAAATAACTCTATGTAATGGTCTCAGGAACTTTGGGAGGTTGCTCTGCGCACTTTGGTCAGCAAACCTCTTTGACGATGCCTATCTGTTTTCAGTAAAAAGTCAATACAAACCTATTAGATCATTGAAACCACAAGTTGCAGACTTGTTTGTGAAATAACTCCACAGAGTTATTTCATCATCAAGTCACCTTTTATTGACACATGCATTGTACTTGATGCTGGTCCGGTTTCCTCAGAGCCAGCTCTTTGAGTGAACAGAATCTCTGACACTCCTGTTTATATCTGTCAGCCAGTCCCTGGTTGGACCAGGCTAACAGCCCCACTCAGGAAACTCGTATTATATTTGCTCCACCTGGCTGACCTTATTGTAATCACCACAGTTTGGGATTGAACAGGTTAATTCCTCACTACTGTTTATAATTTAATTGCTATAAGAGTGATTGCCAGGTGCTCAAAATCTAAATGGCCTAAAGATATTCTTTGACCTCTCCTCTTTTGAATAGTACATATTATAGAAAATTGTCATTTATTAAAGGTTATAGACAGTAAGAGAATTCTGCATGCACATAGCCTCAGGCAGCATGCATCTAGAATTAATATGAGTTCTGCAACCATCAGTAATACAAGAGGCTGAATGTATCATTCTTATTGATATTTCATTTCAATTTGGAATAGGCTTGATCAGTTTCACATCATGTTAGTTAATTTAAAAATTCCATTGCACCAAGTATCTGTTGACAATTTTTTGGCTTTCCATATTGTCCAGAATATTACTGTTAACTGTTGCAGATTCAATAGAAAATTATTCCAACTTCCAGTTAATGACCTTTGATCAATTTAATAATTAACTCTGTTAACTCCCTAGATGTTTTAAGATGTATTCCTCCATAAATATGATACGTATGAATTAACAGGATGAAATTGTCAAAGAAGTGCAGAGGCACATAGGCATTCAATTAGTGTATAGTAAAACACAGACAGCATAAATAACATATATTTACATAACATTTCCAAGATAACTTTTTTTTTAACAGGAATATAATTAGACAGCCTGGGTGTGTACAGCTCAAGAAGCTTGACACCATTTAGTACAAAGCAAACCAATTGAGTAGCACCTAACCACTACTTTAAACATTCACTGTCCTTGACCACAGGCGCACACTGGCTGCAGTGTGTATCATCTAATAGATGCAATGCAGCAACTCACCAAGACTCCATTGACAAGCACCTTCCAAACCTCCAACCTCAACACCTGGAAGGGTGAAGGATGTCGCCAGCTGTCCCTTGATTTGAGTACGCAGCTGCTCAGGGTCACAAATTTTTGCCGTGTATTTTCATGCGCTTGAACAGGCCACTGCTTGGCCCACAGATCCCACAAGGCGAGGGATCTGGAGCACAGGGTTTGCTTCCTTTCCTTTCCTTCTCAGTCACTGTTCTGCCTCGTCAGTAAGATGCCATGACTCAAAACATGATGAAGCGTGATGGACAGGATGTCCTTATTCTGGATGACTGATTGCAAGCTCCTTGCATTCATTAATGTCAATGCTGCCTAGGCTTCCAGGAGAGCTTCAGAATCTGCAACATTTCATTTGTCCTCTCCTGGAAGGATGATCATTTGACAGTTAAGCAGCAAGACTTGGACTGGGAGATGGTTTTCAGCTACCCGGACACAGTGACTAACACACAGAGGCTGATTTTGCAGGAAATTTGCATGAATTCTTGTGGAAGTGACTTCAGAAAGGACAATAGCATTTGTCGGATGGTCCTCCCATTGATCTGATGGGAGGAGCAGAGGCAATGCTGTGGAATTTCTTTTGTGCCCTTACTTGTCACTAATGCACAATCCTACTGTACAATAGACAACTGCTCTGTACACCAGAACCCAACAGAAGAGGTATTTGTTGTCAAACACTCATTGCCATTATTTGTGGAAAAATGAGCTGATGCAGTTGGTCTCCTTGTTGCATGTTGGCCTTTTGAACAAGGTGGCTGCCAATTTATGGGATGTGCTCAAAGTACACGGGAAGTGGAAGGTGATCAGTTTAGTTTTGCTATGTGTGCTTCTGAGATTAAAGTGTTTTGAAATAAGGTAATATTTAACACTGATGCAACATCTTTGTTCAGATGCCTTTGTCAGGTACATTGTAAATATGGGGATTAATGCAGCATTTTTACTGTGTCAAATTGTGTAACATGTAAATACCTTAGTTTATTTTGTTTCATCTTTTCTTTTTCTGTAATAAACTTCTGTTTTATTATTAAAACCAGATATGCAGCATTCTGTGTTTGTGTTTCAGTGAAAGACCACCCCATTAAAAAAAAATCATCTATCAAACTAGATTTCAGTCTGGGATCTGGCTTGTCCGTTTAGTAACATCAGCTAGTACTATAACAACTCTCACATTGATGGGGTTTGAACCATAGATTTTACCATAGAAAATTTAAAGCTGGTTGTATCAAATGCCATTGTGGTTTCGCAGCTGAAAAATTATTGAAAATGTTCTTTCCATCCTTGATAGACAGTATTGTCATCCCTGAGAAGAGAGACGCAATTCTGCGAGAAATAGCTGTTCATGAAGTACTCAAACAAGCTGACATGTAACCTGTAAACATTACCACAATGCCGAGCACTCAGTTAGAGTGGGAGAGTCTCTTAGTCAGCCACAATTGTGTGGTTGCTGCAAGGCAGCAATCTATCCACATCAAAAAATTCCATGGACATGTACTTGCCATGGACTGGACTCTGTGGCCAGGATCCTCCTGACTTCAAGGGATTACCAAAAACAATAACAACAATGACATTTGTGTACGAAATTATGAGAGACACGGATGGTATAGACAAGAAGAAACTTCTCCGCTTGGTGGGAGGACCAAAATGATTGGGTCACAGATTTAACATAAGGGGCAGAAAGTTTAGAGGAGATGTGAGGAAATATTTTTCACCGAGCGGATCATGGAGATCTGGGCCTCACTCCCTGTAGGTGTGGTAGATGCAGAAACCTTCGTTACATGTAATATTTATTCTAATGTGCACTTGCATACAAGGTTACAGGCCATGTGCCAGAAAATAGGATTAGAATAGTTAGGTGGTTGTTTTTGACTGACCCAGACTTAATGGGCCAAAGGACCTTTTTCTATATTGTAGACCTCTATGACTCTAATACCAACATCTTGTGATCAAGGAGGACTTTGTCCTTCTGATCTTGCTGTATAGGTTTCTCTGCTGGCTTCACAAAAGCTTTGCATGTCACAATGGTCTGCCTATTGTTGAATGTCTCAAGATTTCTCTTTTTACCACACGTTCTTTATCTTTTAGATTTATCTTTGGGCATTAGCATTTTGGAATATTCCCTCACTGAGTTGTAACCCTTAGGTTGATGCACCAGGCAATTAAGGCATTTTTCATCCAGGAGGTCACATATTTCAGCTTCATTTTCATCAATCCAGTCCTGGCAACAATCACGCTCAGAGCCAATGGAGTGCGTAGAGGAGTTTGTTATGGCTAAATAATTTGATTCCAGCATTCTAGAATTATATTGGATGCATGATAATTTTATAGATTGGAATTCTTCTCTTTGACTGAGCTGCTTTAGGACTGACATGTTGATTTTCTTGCCCCCGGAGGTTTGAACATTGCAAACGTTTTGGTGCAAGATAGATGCTCATCACTGCTTAAACACGTCTGTGATCTGTCCTGTAGGCACCAATCCCAATGGATTGAGGAATACAGATATCATTTAGATCTTTGACTTGAACAATAACACAACCCGGGGAGCAGAGGGTATGTTCCAGTTCTTTGGTCGAGGGCGTATCATGTAATTTTGTGCTGTCCTACCAGTGGAAAGGGGTATTTGTTCTAACGAGGCCATGCTGAGCATACCCCATCAGCAGGGTGACACCAGTTATATTGATTTTTTCCACTCCTTTTTCCAATGGTTCTTCACCAGACAGCACAGCCATGGTCAAACTTGGAATTAAAGTCTTCCAAAAAGATGACATTTTATTCTTTTCAGGATGGTGGTGAGGATTTCATCAAGGCCAGAACAGAACTTTCCTTTAACATCTTCACTGGGGCCAAGAATGAGAACATGAGAATTGATGACAGTGGCACAATGGTAAATGTTGAGTTTTAGGTGAAATATTAGAAGTCCTTCATGTATATAATGGAGATTTCTGGCGGTGAATCCAAGGTCCTATTCTGGATGGTAAAACTTACTCTGTGCATGCAATATTTCCTTTCCAGTAGATGGTGTATCACTTTGCTTGTTTCTTCAGCTCCCCTCGCCAGAAAGGTGGGTCTCACAGGGCAACAATGTCAATTTTGGACTCTTGATAGCAAATCTGAAATGATCACCATTCTTTCTGACTGCCACACTGGAGATTATTCATAAGTGTTCGCACATTCCAAATTCTAATATTTAAAGTTTTTTGACCACAAAGATGATAATCTCACAGTGTTTGGTATCTCAGCCAGGAGAAATAAACAAAACCCAACAAAATATTGGCAAAAGGCACATGGAAGCGCTAACCCTCGGTCCTGATTTAGAAATATATCACAATTCCTTCATTATTGCTGGCAAAATGGAACTTGCTCACTGAAAATACATGGAAATAGCTGGAAAACGTAGACTGCAAAAGTTCAAGAAGATGGCTTATCACACCTTCAGAAGGGCTATTATTCAGTGATGTCAGTGATGACTATATGCAGGAACAATTTAAAAAATCAATTGCCACTGAACTATAAAAGTTATGATTATTCTCCATTAAAATTAATGGATGTGATGAGTTACTAAAGCAGTGTATATTAGCTTTCTTTAGGTTGTGACAGGATTATTTGAAGGCATGGTTCTAACCATATATTAGGCTAAATTGAGAGGCTATGCAAAAACTTAAGAAGAAAATAATAAAGAAATTGAAGAAAAATCATGCCATAATGTAATTGATATCAAGGCAGTCACGTTTAGATCTTTCACATAAATTAATGTCAAAAATTCTGACTCCAGTTGTGCATGACAACAGCTACCTCACAAACCAATTTGCCTGAGTCTAACAATGCAGGGCTTTTTTGGTAAATTGGATTTTAATTTTTTTTCAACTTTTGCACAATAAACTAAAATTCATTTTTTTGACATTTATGTTAGGTGGCTGGTCAGCTGTTGATTTATTGTTAGCAATTCTTATGTTAGATGTTCCATGATCAATTTTTTTTGACATTCCTAATGGATCACCTTCTTGGTAAATACATACTACCTGTGTTTTTACGGGCAAGTTATTAATTGCACGGGCATTATTCTTGGTTTTCACTGAAAGAAGATCTTAACCAATTGTGGCCTGGTGTGAGACTTTGAATGACAGAGCAAGCTGAGTGACCTGAATGCCCTTGTCTCACTCCTATGCTCTTATGTTGTTAATTGAAGGTCCAAATCTCTTTGGAGGAAACAGCTTTATTTGCATGTGCGCAGAGAATCAGTTCTTGTGGTGTATACCGCTGAGGAGAAAATAAAGTTGCACAGTGGAGCACGGACACAGACTTAACAGCTGTAAATTATTATCCTTTTTTATACAGAGGGTGATTCTTTACACAGAGGGTGATCAACAGCTGGAACAGGCTGCCAGGAAGGAAGACCGAGGTCAGGATACTGATCTGTTTCAGTAACAGCCTGATGATGTGTTGTGATGATGGTAGGGTAGGTGCTCTGAGATATGGTTCTTCTTCCTCCAAACCTACCTTATGATATGACGATTGCTATAGGTCTTATATGGAAACATACTTTCCTGAATGAGATGTGATTGAGAAGAATGCTATATTTTTAATTGTTTGCTCAGTTGTGGGCCAATCCTGATTGTGGTATAAAATGGTGAACCTTCTTCTACACTTTTATTTTTTCTTGATATTAGCAACTGCAGAAAGTGTAGCCTGCATGTTGTCTGCAGCAGCAGAAAATAATGAATTAATAAAAAAGTTCTAGTTAGAAGCAATTTCCTTTGAAGCCCATATATAATAATATTTTACAGAAAGATATACAAATCTCAGATCATCTTGAATACCAGTTCACAATGATAATGCATCATTCCTCACCAGTAGACTAATTTCAAATTATTTTATTTGTTCAAATATAATGCGTATGAAATTTATAATAAAGGATATTTGCACTGAATATGAAAAATCTAACAATGGCATTTTGTAACCTTATAAATTGATGATCATTTAAACGGTAACAAAAAAAAAACACGTCTCTTAGATAGCTACATTGTTGAATATGAGCTCTGAAGTGGCACGAAATAAAATCCATCAAACATTAATAATGTATTTCTCAGCAGGCAGCCTACTGCTTCCTGATTTAACCATCCAGAAGTAATGCAGAGTTGGCAGCCAAATATCATCTTAGTTTTTTTGTTCAGTAAACTCCAGATCTACAATTTTACTCCGCAACATTCCAAAGGTATACAGTTACATGTGTGCAAGTGCAAAATAACAAGAAAAGTTCAGTCACAAATGGAAAACTCAAACTTCTTTTGTGCCTGTAGTAAAACACTCAGGATGAAAAACAAACGAGTTTACTCAAAGAAAGGATAATGCCCACCTAGAGATGACAGTGCAAATAGTTACAATGATTAGAAGAGTTCCACAATAATCAAGCACCAACTACTGAAAGCCAAATCTTTGACTTTATCCATGTAAATCTTACTCATCCTGTCTAAGAGTTCTTCTAAACAGTCCTTCTGTTCTTCTGTTATTTAGAGAAATTGAACTATTTAGTACTTGTGGCTTTGAATAGGACACATTCACAACAGTAACGCTTTGAACACATTTGGAAATGATTAAATTTATGGCAGCAGGTAGCTCCATAGGTGCTCAATACCAAGACTAGTCAGCAGCTCACCAACACATTAAAATACACTGCCATTCACAAATATTGGCAAGTACATTCATGTGACACTCTGGTAGTGGATTTTTAAATCGATTCTGCCTTCAGTAATATAGAGCTCATTGTGTTTGTTATTAACTGGAGTAATCATTGAGCTACTAAATTAACTAGGTGTCAGCTGCGTCTCAGTTGGTAGCACTCTCGCCTCTGAGTCAGAAGGTTGGACTTGATCACAAAATCTAGACTGTCACATCGATGTAGTCATGAGGGAGGGCTGCACACTCAGAGGTGTCATCTTTTGGTTGTCATGCATTGCCTCTGTATCCTGGCCAATATTTATCCCTCAATTGGCATTACAAAAACAGATGATCTTAATGCTGTTTGTGAGTCCCAGGTGTGCACAAATTAGCTGCTGTATTTCTTGCATTATAACAGAGACTAAAATTCTAAAGTACATCAATAGCTGTAATGGGGAGCGGGGTTGGGGGGGAGGTGGTGGTGGTGCCTGAGGTTGTGAATTACATGATAGAATTGAAATGTTTTTATTAGTTTACTGTTTGAGAGTGGGAGCAGGGCTGTGGAACTAAGATTGGGGTTGATTTTAATGGACTGTCCTGTGTATAAAAACACCATGCAACATTGTCTCCTAAATTGAGTTAATTGATTACAAGTTTCCAAAACTTTAAATTTGCCTTCTAGCATTCATAACTGAGCAGTATAATTTTGATGATTCATTCCTCATTCTGATGTTTGGTTTTTCCCAATCCGGTATTTACAAAAGTATTTATAGCTGGCTGCAATACAATATAATAAATATCAATTAGGTTGTCATTATTAATATATGTCTGAAATAATACCCATCCTTTAGCATCAGGTAAACTTCTAAATACAGTTTAGACAATGATTTTTCAAAACATATTCTTAAGATGGAACAATCAAGCAACCATTGTTGCTTTTTTCAATTGATATGCAATGGTTCAGGCAGAAATATCAACTAACAATATTTCACCTTTGTGTGAAGGAGTTTCATTCTATGTTCTGTATTTAGATTTTATTGATTGCTAATCAAAGGTTTCTGCGTTTCAAGAAACAAAGCAGCATATTACTACCGCAATACAATTGAGCACTTAGCGCTGAACTAAAATGTCACTGGTTCAAGCCCTTTGACTGCCTGTCACTCAAGTTGCATTGCTCTGGTTAAATGCAATTTATCAATTTGAAACCAGGCAGTTACAGAGCACACTATGAGGTGGAGGAAGAATGGGCATTCCTTTGCCTGAATCATGGTTCCTTTTGGTCTATTATCAAACAACATGGGCTGTGAAGTTCAATGTGGACAGAGCCAACGGAATTTAGTGATAAGGCACAACAGGATCAATTTTAGCATACAAAAATGGATGGGCTAGGGTGAGTTCAAATGCTGAAGTTTTAAAAATCTGCAATCTAGTCCCAATCAGGTTCCCATCCACTGACTTCTGCCCCCATGATAGCTTGGCAATTTAATTATTTTAATGAGTCTTGGTTATCTCTAACTTACCTGCTTTTCAGGTATTACAGTGGGCAATGACTAATGCAGTCCTCAGAGGCCTGACAACTTAAGGGATGTGGGGCACACTCAGAAACAAGAGAAGCACCTTTAGAGCATGGCTTGCGGGTCAGGAGGAGTAAAACTGTTTCTGACTGTATCCATAAAGCTTCCTGACAGACAGAGAGCTCTAGGGTTAGGAGGTGAATATTGGATACTATAACCCTAACCATAAGATGTAGGAGCAGAAGCAGGCCATTCTGTCCATCAAGTCTACTTCATTAATCAATCAGATCATGACTGATCTGATAATCCTCAACTCCACTTTCACGCCTCATTCCCCAAACCCTTGATTCCCTCACTGATTAAAAATATGTTGGACATCGGGCCCCCTCCTCTATGGGATTGGACATGTATTCACGCTCTCTACGGAATGGGGGATCAACATGTCTACGCACAACTCTGTGACTCTGCTAATAAATAATTAGACAATCAGAGTCTTGACGTTCAGCCATTCTCACATCAATGAGTGAAAATGTACACATTTTAACAAATAACTTACTTTATTTTTAAAATTTTCTAATCAACCCTGTTCAAAGCTGCTACCAGACACCTCTTGAGCAGTTGGGACTTGAACCTAGGCTACCTGGTCCAAAGGTAGGGACATTATCACTGTTTAGGTTTTTGAGAAGATTTGCAGCTCGGGTTGTGGATGAGGTTGGAGACGTGTTCACCAAGTTGGCATGCAACCAAACCCACTGGCTCGGCAAGCATGTCTACAACCACACTATTGCTGTGCCACAAGAGCCCCTCGTATTCTATTTTTAAGGCAGGAAGCTTAACAACTAGAACAACTTTGCTTGGCTGATGCTGTACCTGCGGCACCACAAAGTCAAAGAAACCTGTGTGTGTTTTTAGAATTTGCTCTTGTTACCTTGCTTGTGCCACAGAAAACCTCAGTTCACCGTGGAAGAGTCCCTACGAATGTGCCTGGTGATATGAAGTAGATAGATCTCCATAACCAGTGACATTAATTACAAGTGTCTTCACCATTTAGTCTTCCAAGTGTTATCCTTGGGATCCCCCCACACATGTTCCCATCTAAGGCGGCAGGCAAGATCCTTCAATAAAACCGCTGTCAATGCAACTCTTTGTGAAGTGACATAAGGTTTATATTTCTTTTAATTCATTCATGGGATGAGGGCATCGCTGGCCATGCCAGCATTTATTGGCTATCCCAGAGGGCAGGTAGGAGTCAATCACATTGCAGTGTGTCTGGAGTCACATGTAGGCCAGATAAGGATAGCAGTTTTCTTCCCTAAAAAAGGCATTAGTGAACTAAATGGGTATTTCCTGGCAATTGACAATGGATTAATTTCCCAGTTCCAGATTTTTACTGAATTCAAATTCCACTATCTGCTGTGGCAAGCACAAGATCATAATAGCACAGAAGGAGGCCATTGTGCCTGAACCAGCTCTGTTACCCAGTGCCAATCTCTGGCCTTTTTCCCCATATCCCTGGACACTATTTACATCCAAGTAATCATCCAATGCCCCCTTCGAATGCCTCAGCTGAACCTGCTTTTGCACATTTACAGACAGTGCACTCCACACGCTATCTAATCTGGTGCAAGAAAGGTTTTTCTCATATCACCCCTGGTTTGTTTGCACATCACTTTAAATCTATGCCCTCTCAGTGTTTCCTTTTGTGAGTGAGATACAAGGGCACACTGGGACGGAGGATTGAGCTCTAAAATGTCACTGCTGGCTCAATCAGTGTTGTACAATGATTGACATAATGAGCAGCCTGGCTCTGCATACCTCTGCCGGATGTTCACTGTACATACACCAACTTCCTCACCAACATGTTGCTGCCTCAAAAGTGCCTAAGGGAACTTATAACACCCAAAAAGAGCCCAATTTCTTGCCTTTTGTATCATTCAAAGCGAGAAGTTTAAGAGCGGCTATGATAAATGTGTTCAAATTTATGAGAGGTTTTGATCTGTGAAATAGGAAATATATATTCTTTTCACCCATCAGTAGCTAATGGGCTTGAAGTTAAGATCACCGTTGAAAGAAAGAAGTGGAGATTAAGATAAATGTTTTTATACAGGGGGTTGTTAAGGCATGGAATAACCTACTAAAAATAGTAATGGAAACAAAATCCATAACAGCTTTTAAAAGGGAAATAGATAAATATTTTGAGAAGAATATCATGAAAGGGCATGAAGAAAAGCTGGGGAAATGAGCTTAAGTGGATAGCTCTTTCTGAGAGGCCTCCTTCTGCGCTATTTAAATCAAAGGCTCTTTAATTCTATAAGAATTCTTCCCGTTAACCATTCATGTGAGCTGTGGATTGGATTTTTTAGACCCAATCTTGTCGATTATTCTGTAAATGCTTTATTCACTCCATAATGTCATCAGAATGGGCTGTCAGGAGTTACCCTAAAGGGAAACTGCTTTAAGATCAAAGTGGAACTCTGAAGATAAATGTTATTGATCTGGCGATTCTCACTCAGTTCTGTTTGTCTTACCATGATGCATGGTATGAATTAAGCTCTGTAGCGTATGTTTATGTAAATCTTACAAAAATGATATTCTGTTTTCAATCAGTCCCATTTTCTTTCTGGGAAGTGCTTCATCTCAAATTCAAAATTGAAAAGGATTCAAAGGGTCTTGTCCAAATCTTTGTTCGATTAACTCCTTATTAACTTGCTCCTAGACTTAGTGCTCCGTCACACTATTCAATAGTGCATCAAATTCTACTCATAAATAGACCAGCTAAATAATTTAGACCATCACAACAAAATGTTGGACATGAACTGCAATAGAAGATATCAAATTGGACTTTGAGTGACATTACAAAGCATAAATGTGTTACAACTTGGATACAGTGGGTGAGAAAGCTTGCTGTTTGTAATTGAACAATATAATTAACTCATGAGAAGCAAGCATGGACGTGTTTAAGTACACCACCAATGGACTACAATCCCCTGCACTGGAGAGTGAAGCAATCAGCCAATGTTTTCCCACTTGAATTCTATCTAGGTATGTCTATCGGAGAATCCATACTGATGGGGGAGAAGGAGGTGATAGGATCAAGCTTTACAAACAAAGGTTCATAAGATCAGAAAAATTAGCCCAACTTTCCTCTCTCCTCAGATCATTGTTGAGTATTGTTATTACCTGTTGATTATTTCCCAGAACTTTCTATTTTTGTTTCAGATGCCCAATCATCAGGATCATTTTGCTTCTCTTTTAGGATTTAATTGTAATATACTTGGGTGCAAACATCCGGCTAAAATATCCTGTTTAAGCTCACATATAAGAAATGGCCACTTTAGTAGAGCTAATTTCATTCTGTGTCATAGCTTCAGAACCAAAACAAGGCCAGTACCAACAAGCAGGCTATACTTGAGATCAAACTGGATTCTTTCCCCGGAAGACATGTCCTGCCTTGCCCTGGTTCCTTGATCCACCATTTATACTTTATGATCTCCTTATTCAAATTGCTCAATCTTCAATTCTTGCTTTTGTGAAGAAGTCTTGCAAAGCCTTCAATTGTCATCAGCTTTCTTATAGATTAGCAAAGAACTCAGCTTAATTTGAATTCCAAATAAAACACTTTACCGACAAACGTCACACAATGAGTTTTTAAAGGAGTTTGCATTTCTTCCATGAAATGTTAATCAAAATAAATCAAACAAACAATATTTAAGCAAACAATAAAACTAGATTTTCTTTTAATAATAGCTATCTTCCTTTGGTTCTTTTAAAATGTCAAGTGTAGGCCTTTTCTTACACTTCCTCTTATTTATGAAGGGACCACTCCCCCTCCATGCCATTTCATCATGTCAGACGAGCAACCTGTGTCGAGGTTCAGTTTGAATGCATTTCTGTGTTTAGCTGAAATTGTGACTCATTTTTGAGACAACCATTTTCAGTCAGCTAAAAGCTTGCTGAGAAAATTGTACCGTACAGAGCATTAAATTGACACAGATTGAACTATGTGGATCTGTGGGTTTCATGAGCCTCAGTATTTGTTGCACCCTCATACGACTCACCATAGCAACCACACTACTTAACCCTAATATGGACTGGTCAAAATTGAATGTCTCCCTGATAACAAAAACAGAAATCACTAGCGAAACTCAGCCGGTCTGCCAACATCTGAGGAGAGAAAACAGAGTTAATGTTTCAAGTCCAGTGACTCCTCCTCAGAACTCTTCATCACAACTCTCTCTGATAATTTGCAAGCAAATTTTCTGATTTAGTGCTCCCCCAATGTAACAGTTCATAATTTTTAATATCTATCTAAATATGTCAAAGCAAATGCGATCACAAGAATAAATGTTGATAAAACCAATGTCGTCTTCTTTGCATCTATTAAGACAACTCGAGGTATTTAGTATAGCAGTGCAGAATATAAGTAAAACTAATGCAGTGAATAATACAGTCAGGTAGATGGATTACCTCCAGAAAGGGTAGGAGATGGAGACAGGTCCAGCAGGAGTCTCCTGTGGCTATCTCCATCTCAAACAAATATGCTGTTTTGGAAAACGTAAGGAGTGATGGACTTTCAGGGGAATGTAGCACTGATTGCCAGGTTTCTGGTACCGAGATTGGCTCTAATGTAACAAGAGGTACAATGGTTCCAAGAGATCGATTGTGATAGGGGGCTGTCTAGTCAGAGACACAGACAGTCGTTTCTGCAGCTGACGGCAAGACTCCAGAATGGTGCGTTGTCTCCCTGGTGCCAGGATCAAGGATATTTCAGGGAGGATACGGAATATTCTCAAAGGGGAGAGGGGCCAGCAGGAGGTCGTTGTACACATTGGAACTAATGACGTAGGAAGAGAAAAGGACGAAATTCTGAGGAGAGAATATAGGAGTTCAGACAGGATTTTAAAAAGGAGGTCCTCGAGGGTAGTAATAACTGGATTACTCCCCGTGCCACAAGCTCGTGAGGGTGGGAATAGGAGGATAGAGCAGATGAGTGGTTGGTTGAGGAGCTGGAGCAGGGGAGAGGATTCACATTTTTGGGTCATTGGAATCCCTTCGGGTGGTAGAACTGACTTGAATAAGAGGGACGGATTGCACCTGAATTGGAAGGGGAATAATATACTGGCGGGGAGATTTGCAGTAGCTGCTCGGGGGGATTTAAACTAGTAAGGGGGCCAGATGGGACCCAGGGAGATAGTGAAGAAAGAAATCAGTTTGAGACTGGTACAGTTGGGAAAAGGATAAGTCAAACAGTCAGGGCAGGCAGGAACAAAGTAGAGAACAAGATAGGACTGATAAATTAAACCGCATTTATTACAATGCAAGAGGCCTAACAGGTAAGGCAGATGAACTCAGAGCATGGATGCAAACGTGGGACTGGGATATCATAGCTATTACAGAGACGTGGCTCAGGGATGGACAGGACTGGCAGCTTAATGTTCCTGGGTGTAGATGCTATAGGAAAGATAGAAAGTGGGGGCAAGAGAGGAGTGGGAGTGGCATTTTTGATTAGGGATAACATTATGGCTGTACTTAGGGAGGATATTCTTGGGATATTTGGGTAGAACTGAGAAATAAGAAAGGGACAATCACCTTACTGGGATTGTACTACAGACATCCCCAGTAGACAACGGGAAATTGAGAAACAAATTTGGAAGGAGATCTCAGTTTATCTGAAAGAATAATGGCTGGTTACGGTAAGGGATTTTAACTTTCCAAACATAGATTGGAACTTGGATGGGGAGGAATTTCTTAAGTTTGTACAAGAAAATTTTCCGATTCAGTATGTGGATGTACCTACCAGAGAAGGTGCAAAACTTGACCAACTGTTGGGAAATAAGGCAGGGCAGGTGACTGAGGGGAGCACTTTGGGGCCAGCCACCATAATTCTATTAGTTTTAAAATAGCAATGGAAAAGGGTAGACCGGACTTACAAGTTAACATTCCAAAAGTTGATTGAAAACAGATGTTTGCATGTAAAGGAATGGCTAGAAAATGGAAAGCCTCAAAAATTAGATAACAAGCGTCTTGAGACAGTATGTTCCTGTGAGAGTGAAAGGCAAGGTTGGTAGGTGTAGGGAATGCTGGATGACTAGAGAAATTGAGGTTTTCGTTAAGAATAAGATGGAAGCATATGTCAGGTATAGACAGCAAAGATCAAGTGATTCCCTAGAAGTGTAGAAAGGCAGTAGATGTAAACTTAAGAGGGAAATAAAGAGGGCAAAAAGGGAACGTGAAATAGTTTTGGCAAATAAGGTAAAGGAGAATCCAAAGGAAATCTACAAATACATTAAAGACAAAAGGGTAATTAGGGAGAGAAGAGGCCCCCTTAAAGATCAGCAAGGCTGCCTACGTGTGAAACTGCAGGAGATGGGGGAGATACGAAGTGAGCATTTTACATCAGTGTTTACTGAGAAGGATACAGAAGATATAGAATGCGAGGAAATGAATAGCGATATCTTGAAAAATGTCCATATTACAAAGAAGATGATGCTAGATGGCTTAAACGCAGAAAGGTGGATAAATCCCTGGGACCTGATCAGGTTTACCCTAGAACTCTGTGGGAAGCTAGAGAAGTGATTGCTAGGCCCCTTGCTGAGATATTTTCATCATCAATAGCCACAGGTGAGGTGCTGGAAGGCAGGAGGTTGACTAACGTGGTGCCACTATTTAAGAAAGGTGGTAAGGAAAAGCCAGGGAACTATAGACAGTGAGCCTGACATCGGTGGTTGGCAAGTTGTTGGAGGGAATCCTGAGCGACAGGATTTACATGTATTTGGAAAGGCAAGGACTGCTTAGGGATAGTTAACATGGCTTTGTGCGTGGGAAATCATGTCTCACTAACTTGATTTGAGGTTTTTGAAGAAGTAACAAAGAGAACTGATGAGGGCAGAGTGATGGACATGATCTATATGAGCTTCAGTAAGGCATTCGACAAGGTTCTTCATGGTAGACTGGTTAGAACAGTTAGGTCACATGGAATATAGGGAGAACTAGCCATTTGGATAGAGAACTGACTCAAAGGTAGAAGATAGAGGGTTGCTTTTCAGACTGGAGGCCTGTGGCCAGTGGTGTGCCACAAGGATTGGAGCCGTGTCCACTGTTTTTTGTCATGCACATAAATGTGATGTGAACATATGAGGTATGGTTAGTAAGTTTGTAGATGACACCAAAATTGTAGCTGTAGTGGACAGCGAAGAAGTCTACCTCAGAGTACAATGGGACCTGGATCGGATGGGCCGATGGACCGAGGAGTGGTAGATGGAGTTTAATTTAGATAAGTGTGAGATGCTGCATTTTGGAAAGGCAAATCAGGACAGGACTTATACACTTCATGGTAAGGTCTCGGGGTGGTTTGCTGAACAAAGGGATCTTGGAGTGCAGGTTCATAGTTCCATCAAAGCGGAGTCACAGGTAAACAGGGTAGTGAATAAGACATTTGGTAAGCTTGCCTTTATTGGACAATGAGTATAAGAGTTGGGATTTCATGCTGCAGCTGTATAGGACATTGTTCAGGCCACTTTTGGAATATTGCGTGCAACTCTGGTCTCCATGCTATAGGAAGGATGTTATGAAACTTGAAAGGGTTCAGAAAATATTTACAGGGATGTTGCCAGGTTGGAGGGTTTGAGCTATAGGGAAGGGCTGAATAGGCTGGGGCTGTTTTCCCTGGAGTGTGAGGGGTGACCTTATAGAGGTTTATAAAATCATGAGGGACTTAGATAGGGTAAATAGACAAGGCCTTTTCCCCATTGTGGGCAAATCAAAAACCAGAGGGCATAGGTTTAAGGTGAGAGGAGAAAGATTTAAAAGGGACCTAAGGGGCAATGTTTTCATGCAGAGGGTGGTCCTTGTATGGAATGAGCCGCCAGAGGAAGTGGTGGAGGCTGGTACAGTTACAACATTTGAACGGCATCTGGATCGGTATGTGAATAGGAAGGGTTTACAGGGATATAGGCCAAATGCTGGCAAATGGCACTAGATTTATTTAAGAAATCTAGTCGGCATGGATGAGTTGGACCAAAGTATCTGTTTCCGTGCTGTACATCTCTATGACTCCATGAATGGCAAATTTACAGCACACCTAAAGCTGTTGTAAAGTAAAACGATCAACTTGTAGACTGGACCTCTGGGTTCGGTAAGGACGACAAACCCTGAGAAAATATTTGGATGCGAGAATTGACTGAGTGATCTACTTCGCTCATGTCTATCTTGTACCTCCTTGAACTAGATTCAGGCTGACTTGGTAATTTTGGATGAACACTGGCCATGACTACATGCCTGAGGTGAATTTTTTGCAAGTCTGCTTTTGGTGTGGATCGTTCTAAGTGGAAGTGAGGTTTTGGCGTCAGAGACATTACATTATATAGAAAATGTACAAGCTGAGCTTCTAACTAGCACACTGCACACAGAAAATGGACCACCATTAAAATAACTCCTTTGTTGTTAAGCTTTGGCTTTTGTTACATTGGTCTTTTGACTGAATGAGTTTATCAGGCCTGTTCCTCTGGTTAAGTAATTTTAAAAAAAAATTCATTATTAGGACATGTGTGTCTTAATGGAATAATAACAAATTTATTTTTGTTCTGCTTCCTAACATGATAAATATTCTGACAACAGAAGCAGGGTCTTTGCCTGAAGAATCTGAATCACTGTTACACTCCCCAAGGAAAAAAGAAATGCTCAGAAAATTATATCAATTGCATTTCCTTTCAAGAAATACTGAATAATCCACAGCTGAACCATCTCATCTTGATTCTTCATGGCCTGACCTAGGCACGGAACACAGGGGAGGTGTTCTACACAACTTCCTTCTTCCCAGATCTCTCCATGATGCCACAGTAATGATATTACTGGACCACCCCAGTGAAACCACATTCCCACACACACTAACTCTTTGATACCAGGTTATGCTTGTCTACTGGAATTCAGTAATAACTATTGCCTCAGATTGGCCAGGTAACCAAAAATTGATGAAAGATTCTCTGTATTCTTAAGGATTATCCCTTTTTCATGATTACAATATATAGTAGAGCCCCCCCAAAGACATTTTGGAAACAAGACTCCACAGTTACTCAATCTATCCATGTATCTACGAACAGAGAGTCAAATGATCATATTACACAAAATTTCATGCTATAACATGTTGACACTTAGCAATCAAAAAATTTTATGTAAAAAAAGGTCAAAATCACCTTTATGTTCCTTTACAATCTGTTTCCATTTTATGGAGAAACTAATATTTCCTGAGAAACTTAACAAATAAGGTCTGATGCAGCACAGAACAAAATGCTAGTCTTATCATCCAGTCCGTAGGTATAGCAACAACAAGTTACACAGAAATCCTCTGCTTCCCATGAATCTGATCCTTTCATACTAAGGCCCACAGCAATTCAAACAGCAAGGCTCAATTATTAGCTCAGTCTGCGTTTTCAGAGGTCAGGATGACATCTGCCTATATTCAACATCTCATATTCTTTTCTTATGAAAAACAATTAAAGGCACATATTTCGGGTGGATATTTCCACTATTATACTTCCGGAACAGCTGGCATACACAGCTTGGAATTCTTTTGCAATTGCAATCGTTACTGCTGTATCCAAATGATGCATTCTTTTAATCATTTATTTGATGCTCAGAGGCAAACTCAGAAGTGGTAAAGGATAGATACTGCTAGGTTGCAACCTGGGGCAGACAGCACATTCTGAGTTCCTCTGTGAATGACTGCTGTAGTATTTTATAATGAATGCTCCAGGTTTTCATGAGAATCCTGTGCCTTTGTGTGGAAACCAAAAATAGCCTCAGTAATCGTTTAAGGTGGACCAGTTTGGATAGATGGAATGTAATCCTGTCTTGGGTGAGGACATGCATTAGTTTCCCGGTGGCTGGAAAATCTCTGGCAATTAACCAGGTGGCGGGAAGGGGCTGGTACAAGAAACTTACTCCCATACAGCCGGGTATCAATTAGGCTCATTAAATGATCCAATTGACAATTATTGCTGAGCCCACTGGAATTCCACAGCGGCTCAGGGTTTAAATGAAGTTGGACTCCTTTCCTGGGTGTAAGGAAGGCTGCTCAGTAAACTCTTGTCAGAATTGAGCAGGAACCCAGCACCTGGAAAAAATGGTTGCAGTGCTGTAACTATCTCATACCCTACATCCAGAACTAGGAGTCACAGTCTGAGGATATGGGATAGACCACATAGGACTGAGAATGCAGAGAAATTTCTTCACCCAATGGGTAGTGAGCCTGTGGAATTTGCAACCACAGAAAACAATTAAGGCCAAAACATTGAATGTTTTCGAGAAGGAGTCAAATGCAGTTCCTAGGGCTAAAGGAATCAAAGGGTATGGAGGAAAATAGTTGGATGATCGACCATGATCATATTGAACGATGGAGCTGGCTCATAGGAACAAATGGCCTACTTCTGCTCCTATGACTAGGTTTCTATGTTTAATTCTGACCTTGCTGATACCTAGCCCCTGCCACCCCTACTTAATGACCCTGTTGCAATGACCACCACTACCAGCCACCCCTCCATTGACCTCTCACTGCCCTCAGTCCAGGGAACTAGTGATGATTCTCAGTGAAGTTCTCACAGCAGTACTAGCAGCAGCTACTGCCATCAGTGGCACTACAAGCAATACAGAGCTGTCAGCCTCTCCTTGGGATGCCAGCAGGATTTCTGCTGCTCAGGCTGTCAACTGCAGAGAAAGCCTGATGCTGGCCGATTGAACATCTGAAAGGCACGTAATTTGGTTGGTCCTCCTCCACGGAATGACTCAGATTTCCCACTACAGCTCCAACTGGTGTGCGAGACTCAGGTAAAGGGATATCAAATTCTGCAAGATATAATGTTAGCTATCTAGACTATTACACTCACTAAATTAAAAAGACGTAAGTATAACAGCAATTAATTTCTAATTAGAAAACTTCCTCACAGGAAAATGATGCTTTAAAATACAATGTTTATCAGTCATCGCTTAAGTCTAACATACCTGAGAGGAACAGGTAACTTTCGATCGTTGACTCCCAAAGCTTTCCATCACTCGGGGTTATCTCACCTCATGTCTGGGTCTGCGTCGGCTAAATAACAGAAATTGATTGTCAAGATGAGTTGACAACTCTGTCACCATATTATGCTAAATCAAGGAGGGTAGAAGAGGGTCTCTTTCATCCAGCAGTTCCTATTATGTTCTTAAGAGCTACATTCTATCCATTACAGGATACAAAGGTTCCCTGAGTATTGCATCTGATCTGGAAGTGTTTGTAGGATTGGTAGTTGTGTATGTAGCTGGTTGAA
Source organism: Rhincodon typus (assembly GCF_021869965.1). Taxonomy (NCBI): domain Eukaryota; kingdom Metazoa; phylum Chordata; class Chondrichthyes; order Orectolobiformes; family Rhincodontidae; genus Rhincodon; species Rhincodon typus. The sequence continues at coordinate 29,609,494 of NC_063333.1, forward strand.
GAGGCTGACCACCATACAGCATGCATTTTGAACATCTAATTATCTTATCTGCTTTATGAGACCATAAGACAATAAGACATAAGAATCAAAGTAGGCCATTCAGCCCATTGAGTCTGTTCTGCAATTCAATGAGATCATGGTTGACCGGATAATTCTTAACTTTACTTTTGTGCCTCTTCCCCATAACCATTGACTCCCTTACAGATTAAAATTCTGTCTATTTCAACCTTGAATATCCTTAACAACTCAGTCTTGACAGCCCTCTGCAGATTCACTCCTGTCTGAGAAAAGGACTGTCTTCCCATCGACCCTACCAAGCTCCCTAAGAACCCCAGCACTCCACTCCTCCAATTATTGCATAAATGTTGCCCCCTCCCCACTTTGCTTCAGCTCTGATAAAGAGTTATCTAGACTCAAAACATTAGCTTAATCTCTGCCTACAGATGCTGCCTGACCCACTATGATTTCCAACATTTTCCAGCATTCCCCTCTAAGAATCTTTCAATAAAGTTGCTTCTCATTCTTCTAGACTCCAATGAGTACAGGTGCAAAGTACCCAACCTCTTCTCATAAGAAAATCCCTCTAAACCCCAAATCAACCTGGTCAACCCTCTCTGAACTGCTTCCAATACCACTATACCTTTCCTTAGATGAGGGGACCAAAACTGTTCATAGAGTTCCAGCTGTGATCTAACTCGTGCTGTGTATGGATTTAGCAAGACTTCCTGATTCTTACACTCCATTACCTTTGAAATGACAGCTAATTTTTCAATTGCCTTCCCCATTACATGCTGAACTTGCATGCTAGTTTTTTCTGATATATGCATGAAGATTTCCAAATTGCTCTGTGCCACAGTGTCAATGGGATGTTAGACTGAGGTTGCATTTGCTCTATCAGAGCGCAGAAGGTCCCACAACATGGAGCATGGGGCAGCATGGTGGGGTAGCATGGTGGCTCAGTGGTTAGCATTGCTGCCTCACAGTTCCAGGGACCTGGGCTCAAATCCAGCCTTGGGTGACCGTCTGTGTGGAGTTTGTACGTTCTCCCCATGTCTACGTGGGTACGTCTCCTTTGGGTACTCTGGCTTCCTCCCACAGTCCAAAGATGTACAGGTTAGGTGGATTTGCCGTGCTAAATTGCCCATACTGTGCAGGGATGTGCAGGCTAGGTGGATTAGCCATGGGAAACGCAGGGTTATGGAGATGGGGTGGGTGTGAATGGACTGCTGTTCCAAGGATGAGTGCAGACCCGATGGGCTGAATGGCCTAATTCTGCACTGTAGGGATTCTATGATTCTATGAACATTATGCAAATACTAGCAATAGACATCATGCCGGCCAATAATGTTTCATCAAACACCAACTAAAACAGCTGATCTGGTACTTTATATCATGTCTCTTTGTGGGAGCTTGGTGTGCACAAATTAGCTGTTTAATTGGCAGTTAAGTATGTTTGATGTTGTGAAAGATTCTATACAAATGTATGACTTTCTTTCTTTTATATAAAATGACAGCACTTGTCATGACTGATTACCCTTCTCTACATGAACCGAGGAACACACTAAAGTCAAATTTTCTTCAAATGCCTGCTCCAGTTGAGATCAGTGAAGCTAACGAGATAAGATAGCTTAGAGAGTCCTCCAAGACAGAGGAGTGGTGTTCCTGATGATGAGAGAGTTCAGAAACCAGGAGTTACATTCAAAGGATATGGGTTGAACTATTTAGAGTCATAGAGATGTACAGCATGGAAACAGACCCTTTGGTCCAACTCATCCATGACCAGATATCCTAAATTAATCTCGTCCCGTTTGCCAGCATTTGACCCATATCCCTCTAAACCCTTCCTGTTCATATACCCATCCAAATGCCTTTTAAGTGTTGTAATTGTACCAGCCTCTACCACTTCCTCTGGCAGCTCATTCCATACATGCATCACCCTCTGCATGAAAAAAGTTAGCCCTTAGGTCCCTTTTAAATCTTTTCCCTCTCACCTTAATTCTATGCCCTCTCATTGTGGACTCACCTACACTGAGGAAAAGACCTTGTCTATTCACCCTATCCCATGCCCCTCATGATTTTATAAATCTCTATAAGGTCACCCCCAGCCTTTGACGCTCCAGGGAAAATAGCTCCAGCCTATTCAGCCTCTCCCTATAGCTCAAACCCTCTAACCCAGCAACATCCTTCTAAATCTTTTCTGAGCTCTTTCACATTTAACAACATTTTTCCTATAGCAGGGAGACCAGAATTAAATGCAGTATTCCAAACGTTGCTCAACCAATGTCCTGTACAACCGCAATATGACCTCCTGACACCTATACTCAATGCACTGACCAACAAAGGCAAGCATACTAAATACCTTCTTCACTACCCTGTTTACCTGGGACTCCACTTCTAAAGAACTATGAATCTGCACCCAAGATTTCTTTGTTTGGCAATACTCTCCAGGACCTTACCATTAAGTGTATAAGTCCTGCCTTGATTTGCCTTTCCAAAATGCTGCAACACACATTTGTCTAAATTAAGCCCCATCTGCTAATCCTGCGCCCATCAGCCCATCTGATCAAGGTCCCATTGCACTCTGAGGTAACCTTCCTCGCTGTCCACTATGCCTCCAATTTTGGTGTCATCGGCAAACTTACTAGCCCATACCTCCAACAATCACTTCCAAATCATTTGCATAAATGACAAAAAGCAGTGAGCCCAGCACTGGTCCATTTAGGACTGAGATGAGAAGTCTCTTCATCCAGAGGGTGGTGAGCCTGTGGAATTTGCTACCACTAGGGATAGTCAGGGGTAGAACATTGTGTGATTTCAAGAAGGTGTTGAATATAGTTCTTGAGACAAAAGGGATGAAAGGATATGAAGAAAAAGCAGGAACAGGTTATTGAATTGGCTGATCAGTCAGGATCACAATGAATTCCCTCCCTAACAGCATTGTGGGTCAACCTATAGCACATGGACTGCAGTGGTTCAAGAAGGCAGCTCACCACCACCTTCTTAAGGACAGCTAAGATTAGGCAATAGATGCTGACCAGCCAGCAAAACTCACATCCTAGAAATGAATAGAAAAACAGGCAGAGCAGGCTCAAAAGCCCAATGGCCTACACAGCTCCCATTTTCCAAGTTTCAATATTTATTGACATTGAGGAATAAGTTTCCAGAAGACAATGGACATTTGGATGGTCCAAGAAAAAGCTATAGCTAGGGTCAATACAATTGTCTGACTATGTTTCAGTCATAAGTTTAGAAATAAAAAATGGTAAGACAAGAAAAATAAAAACAGCTATAATCAGACATTCAAACTGGACTTTTGTTTCCATTGTAAACTACAGATACCATGTCCAGTTTATTTTATCCCAAGCTGTATAACTGCTGTTCATGCAGCATCAGATGCTGTTCAATTGCTCTCAACAAGCATCGTAGCATCCACTTATTGTACAATTTGGACATTCTGCTTTGATTTTCGAGCCACCCACAGTTTTTCCACCTCTGACACTTTGTTCATTTCTCTTCCTCTGAAATGTGGACAATGACAGACAGTGATGGAAGGAGAATCAGAAAGTGAAACAAAAATTACAGTACTTTGAAAGACAATGTGAAGAGAAAAGCAAAAAGGACCATGAGGGAAAACAAATGGGGAAGGGAAAATGAGAAAGCAATATTTGCTGAAAGTTGAAAATACAGATGTAAAATACTTAGAAAGCTAGACTGGAAATGTAGCAATAGACAAGGAATCAGATTAACAAAGGAAAACAAGTAGGTGCCATGTAGGTGTGGCATATTCAGGCTCCTGTAAATTGCTCGTAGTGTTTGGTTAAGAGTTTACAGCGAAAATTTCCCAAAAGAGAGGCAAAAACCTAAATCAGATGAACAATTACCACACAGATGACTGCTTATAAATCATGACTACCAGAGAGCTTGAAGCAACTCCAAACTGTTTCTAAACTGGATAGAATATATAAACTTGAGGGATAAAACAGGGTCACTAGCCTTCATGATTATTCTTATTGTGCTATTGAGATACATAAGGCAGTAAACATGCAACATCATTCCATTCTATCTTGGGTACATACTTAGAGATCACATGATTCAAAGTGCACTTCAGCAGCATCCATTGTTATCTTGATGCATAGAGTTCCTCTTGATTGGACTTGATCTCTCTTCATTCATGGTTTTCAATTCCACATTTGCTCGGGAATCCTTGTGTCAGGTATTCTCACAGAACATAGAACAGTATAGCACAGGAACGGGCTCTTCGGCCCACAATCTTGTGCTGAACATGACACCAAAAGAAACTAATCTCTTCTGCCTGCCCTTGGTACATATCCCTCCATTCCTTACATTTTCATTATCTAAAAGTCCCTTAAATGCCCCTATTGTACCTGCCTCCACCACCACTCCTGGCAGTGTATTCCAGACTCCTACCACTCTCTGTGTAAAAAAAACCTGCCCCTCACACCTTTTTTAAACTTTCTCCTTCTCACCTTAAATGCATGTACCCTAACATTAGATGTTTCAACTCTGGGGAAAAGATTCTGACTGTCAACCTATCTATGCAACTCACAATTTTATAGACATCTATCAAGTTTTCTTTCAGCATCCACCGCTCAAGAGAAAACATCCCAAGGTTTTCTAGACGCTCTTTATAGCTCATTCCCTCTAATCCAGGCAGCATCCTGGTAAACCTCCTCCGCACCCTTGCCAAAGCCTCCACATCCTCCCTGCAATGTGGTGATCAGAATTGAATGCAAAACTGCAAGTGTGGCCTAACCAAAGTCTTGTAAAGCTGCAACATGTCATCCTGACTCTTGCACTCCATTTTTTGACCAATAAAGGCAAGCATACCATCTGTCTTCTTTACCATCCTACCTACTTGTGTCACCACTTTCAGGGAGCTATGGACTTGAACCGCAAGATCCTCCCATACACTAATGCTGTTCAGGGTCCTGCCATGAACTGTATACTTTTCCTTAAGTTTTGATCTCCCAAAGTGCAGCACCTTACACTTACCCATCTGCCATTTCTCCGCTCACACCTGCAATTGATCTATATGCTGCTGTATCTTTTGACAACCTTCTACACTATCCACAACTCCACCAATCTTTGTGTCATCTGCAAACTTACTAACTCACCCACCTACATTTTCATCCAGGTCTTTTATATATATCACAAACAGCAGAGGTCTCAGTACGGATCCCTGCAGAACATTACTAGTCACAGACCTCCAGCCAGAAAATCACCCTTTCACCACTACCCTCTGTGTTCTATGGGCAAGGCAATTCTGAATCCATGTGACCAAGTCACCATGGATCCCATGTATCTTAATCCTCTGGATGAGCCTACCATGAGGGACCTTGTCGAAAGCTTTACTAAAATCCATGTAAACAACATCCACTGCTCTACCCTCATTGATCACCTTTGTCGCCTTCTCGAAAAATTAAATAAAGTTAGTTCACAAAGCCATGCTGACTGTCCCTAGTTAGGCCATGCTTTTCCAAATGTGCATAAATCCTATCTCTAAGAAAGTTATACCTCAGACAATATGTCCAACTCCTTTCCAGCAAATTGGAGTCAGCATTTAAATAGGGCTTTCTGAAATTCACCATTCTTTACTTTGTTAAAATACCTGGTATTACAGATCCAACACAGGAATAAACTGGAAGCTACTGGACAGTTGTTTAAGACTGAAACATTTCTGGTCCAACAGGAACACAGCCAGAACGTTGATCCTCAACTTTCTTAATGTTGTTATATTGTCCAATCATATTCTGACGTGTAGTTTGAAATGGAGTGTTTGAAAAGCTCCGTCAATTTTGTCAATGATAGCTTTGATTTCAGCCTAGGAGTCTTGCATTGCACTGGCTAAACAGTTAAAAAGATACAGTTTCCAGTAGTGTACCTTCTGGATTTATTTATTCATCAGATTCAACATTATCTTTCATAACCTGGGCTTTTGAATCATTGATGCACAACCCAACATTTCTGGCTGAGAGGTTGCTTGTCTTTCTTTGCATGTCATTGATTTTCTTTATTTATGAGGCATGTTTACCTGCAAAGTCTAGGTTCCTAACTTCTCCATTGGTCTGTGCAATGTCTAATTTGTTCAATGGATGTCTGATCACAACTTAAACCACAACGCTAAAAACCATCAAGGACAAGATGCAGCCTCGTCTGACACCAGTTGTGATATTGAGCCAGCAGAGAGCTCATTGTCTATTCCCATCATTCACAATGAATCCTTATGCAGAATATTAACGATGTTGCAGACATCCTACGGTAGCCCATACATTCATTATGAATTTCTTCCCAAACTATTAAATAATCCCTGAAAGTCAACAGAATTTTACCATCTCTAGTAACTGCCAATTTTTGGCCTACTCAATTAAATTGCAAAGGGGCAATGCAAAATTTAATGTGATGAGAACTGTCATGCTCTTTTTACAGCTTCCATCAATAGCAACTCAAGTCTGCTAAGAATAATGTCTGGATTTGCTGATGGCCTAACAGTCTGATTCCAATGTAGATAGGAACTGCACCTGGGGACCCTGCATTGAAGGAATTGCCTGGGCAAATGAAAATTCTGTTGGCCCATCGCTCTAAACTTGCAATCCTCCAAAAGCATCCATTTAAATTGAAGATTGCGATGACATGAAAGAAGTAATCATTCAAAAAAAGTTAGACAATTAAATGCATAGTCTAACTCTTGAGTAACTATTCTCACACACTCCTAACGGCACTTTTCCCAGATCCTTTACACCTCTTCCCCCTTACACCATGACCCTTCCCATACTTCCCCACTACAGACATGACATCCCCATCCTCCACATACCCCCTTCATCTTCTCTGGCCTGATCTGCCTCTGATCCTCAGTTGGGACCTGCCCCTCTTCCCGCACAATGGACTCATTCTCCTGGCATCATACCATACTAAGATAGTAGACAGAGGTATGTCTATGGATGTTGTTTATATGGTTTCCAGAAGGCACTTGATAAAGTGCCACATAAGAGAATGTTCACTGAGATAGGGGCCCATGGAACTGAGGCCAAGTTACTGAAATGGCTAGAAAACTGGCTGAGTGGCAGACAACAGAAACCAGGGATTATGGGTAGGCACTCACATTGGCAGGATGTGACCAGTGTTGTCCCACAAAGACAAAAACAGAAACAGAAATTGCTGGAAAAGCTCAGCAGGTCTGACAGCATCTGTGGAGAGAAATCAGAGTTAATGTTTTGGGTCCAGTGACCCTTCTTCAGACCTGCTGAATTTTTTCAGCACTTTCTGTTTTTGTTTCTGATTCTGATTTCAGAACATTTACAGTTCTTTTGGTTTTTTGTTCAGTGTCCCACAAGGATATTGTTAGGCCCTCAATTATTCACATTATTTATCCATGATTTAGATAATAGCATAGAAAGTCATATATTGAAATTTGCAGATGATATAAAAATATAAAGCATTGTAAACAGTGTAGACAATAACATAAAATTACAAAGGGGACACTGATTGACTGGGTGAAAGGGCAAGACTGTGGCAAATGGAGTTCCGCATAGGCAAGTATGACGTTATCCATTTTGGACTGAAGAAGGATAGATCAGGTACTTTCTACATGGTATAAAGTTAAATACAGTGGAATGTTCATAGAGACTTGGGGGTTCTGGTGCATAGGCCGTAAAAATGCCATAGTCAGGTACACAAAATAATCATAGGTGCTAATGGAACGCTGGCCTTTATATCTAGAGGGAGTAGCAGGATGCAAAAGTTATGCTACAGCGAAACAAAACCTTGGTTAGACCCCATTTGGAGTACTGAGAGCAGATTTGGGCACCACACTTTAGGAAGGATGTATTAATCTTGAAGGGAGTACAATGTAGATTTACAAGAATTATGGAATCTCTAAAGTATAGGAGCAGGCCATTCAGTGCATTGAGTCCACACTGACCCTTCAAAAAGCATCCCACACAACTCCACTTACACTATCCCTGTAATTCTCATGGCTAATCCACCTAGCATACACATCCCTGGAGACAAGAGGCAATTTAGCATGAGCAATCGACCTAACCTGCATATCTTTAGACTGTTGAGGAAACTTGAGCACCGAGAAGAAACCCATGTAAGACACACGGAGAATGTGCAAACTCCACACAGACTGTCGCCGAACGGTGGAATCAAACCCAGGTCCCTGGTACAGTGAGGCATGCTGCGACTGATGTTAGGAAGCACTTCTATACCCAAAGGGTGGTAGATGTTTGGAGCTATCTTTCACAAATGACAGCAAATGCTAGATTAGTTGTTCATTTTAAATCTGAGATAGATAATTTTCTGTTAAGCAAAGATATTAAGGGACATGGGACAGGTCTATGGAATGAGGCCACAGATCAGCCAGGATCTCATTGAATAGTGGAACAGGCTGAAGATGCTGAATGGCCTACATCTGTTCCTATGTTTCCATATTCCTCGTGGGTATGCTGTGGCTGGTCAGAAAACTTGTACAATCAAATTTTTTTAGCTCTAAGACTGTAATAGATATTGAAGCAGATTGTGTCATTTTTCTCCCTTGCTAACACTAAACAGTTTATACTTTTTTTTTGGTTTCGTCCTTATTTTCTGAAGTTTATACTGTTTTCTCTTTCTACAAAGTTATAGCTACATCATCAATCAAATTTGCGATGATAAAGTGGGATTTAGCTCAGCAGCAATGTGTGTAAATCTTGGAAAACTCACACAGTTTATATCAATCTGACAAATCAGGTTATTTTCAGTGTTCAAAATTTAAATTTAAGTAGAATATGACTAGCTTGGTGTAATAAAATTTCTTCATCATATAATTTTCATTTTAAGACTTGTCAATGTACCGTTGAGCTTATTAGGAATTCAAACTTAAATTTGTGGAATTACATGTTCAAGGCTGCAACTAAAAATCCACAGTTGTCCATAATTTGTCTATTTTAACTTTCACTCTGTTCTCCCAAGCTCTTTAGCTGACCTGAAAATAGAGGACACTGTTTGAAATAAACTCATGCGAGCCATTTATTAGAGTTAAGCATTAAACTAGAATAGTTCAAGGAAGAAGTAGATGAAGACCAGCATGAGACTCAAAAGCTTTGGTTTTTTCATTCATTCATTGGATGTGGGCATTGCTAGATGGACCAGCATTTATTGCCCATCCCTACTTGACCTTAAGAAGAGAGCTGCTTTCTTGACCTGCTGAAGTTTATTGGGTGTAGATAGGCACACAATTCTGTTAGGGAGGAACAGCCAGGATTTTGATCCAGCAACAATGAAGGAACGGTGGTATATTTCCAAGTCAGGATGGTGAATGGCTTGGACGTGAACATGAAGGTGGTATCCTATGCATCTGCTGCGCCTGTCTGTCTAGATGGTAAAGGTTGTGGTTTTGGAATTTGCTGTCTAAGGATCTCTATTGAATTTCAGCAGTACATTTTGTAAATGGTACACGCAGCTGCCATTGTGTGTCAGAAACAGTGAATGTTTGTGGCTGCTTTGTCCTGGATGGAGTCAAGCTTCTTGAATGTGGAGTCAAGCTTATTGGAGCTGCACCCATCCAGGCAGTTCTATCACACTCCTGAATTGTACCTTGTAGATGATGGACAGGCTTTGGGGAGTCAGGAGGTGAGCTATCCACTACATGATTCCTAGTCTCTGACCTGCTCTTGTAGTCGCTGCATTTATTTGGCTGGTCAAGTTCAGTTTCTGGTTAATGATACATCTCAGGATGTTGACATTTGAGGATTCAGTGATAGCAATGTCATTGAATGTCAAAGTGTGATGGTTAGATTCTCTCTTGCTGGAGATGGTCATTCCCTGGCACTTGTGTGGTGTGAACTGTGTGAGTTTTCCAGCATTTACATACATAGAACATAGAACATAGAACAGTACAGCACAGTACAGGCCCTTCGGCATACATTGCTGCCTAGCTAAATCCTACTTAAAGTTCTATGTCTGATGGTTGATGTAGACCGGAGTAAATGAGGAAGAAATAGAAAATTAAAAATAAGCTGTTTAGTTTTAGAAAAGGAGAAAAATTTTATAAGCTGTTCCAATATCTGTAAAAGTCTTAATTATTTGCCACTTATCAGCCCAAGCCTGGATATTGTCTTGCTGCATTTGGGCGTGGACAGCATCAGTATCTGAAGAGTCACGGTTCTGAATATTATGCAATCTTCACTGAACTTTGCCACTTCTGACAGTGGTTAGCACTGCTGCCTCACAGCGCCAGGGACCCGGGTTCGATTCCACCCTTGGGTGACTGTCTGTGTGGAGTTTGCACATTCTCCCCGTGTCTGCGTGTGTTTCCTCCGGGTGCTCCGGTTTCCTCCCACAGTCCACAGATGTGCAGGCTAGGGGGATTGGCCATGCTAAATTACCCATAGTGTTCAGGGATGTATAGATTAGGTGGGTTATAGGGGGACGGGTCTGGGTGGAATTCATTGAGGGTCGGTATGGGCTTGTTGGGCCAAAGGGCCTGTTTCCACACTGTTGGGAATTCCATGATTCTATGATTATGATGGAGGGAAGGTCATTGATGAAACATTTGAAGATAGTTGGACGAAGGCCACTGTGTTAAGGAACTCCTGCAGAGATGTCCTGAAGCTGAGATGTCTGGCCTCCAACAACCACAACCGTCTTCTTTTGTGCAAGGTATGACTCCCACCAGTCAGTTTGACAGCCACATTTCTCCACATTCTTATAATGCCCTGCATTGTTCGGCAGTGATGAATGTATTGGTGAGGTCTATGAAAGTAAGGGCAAGTATGAAGTAGCTGTTCCCTACAATTCTCTTGCAGCTGGAGAATGAAGAACAGCATGCCCACAGTAGTTTTGTTGTCATGGAAACTGCACTGCACTCTTGGATACTTTCAAGTAGATGGAGTCTTTTAAGTATGACCCTGGAAAAGGCCTACCCCTGTGACATTCCGAGTGAGGTACCCTAGTTTTTGCAGTTCTCCTCTGTTGCTTTAGTTTCTGTACAGTAAGATGGCTATGGCATCATGCATCCCTTGTGGAATGGAACTCATTGGGCCTATCTCAATGGAGGTTAGAAGAATGAGGAGTGACTTTATTGAAACACATCAAGTTCTTAGGGGGCTTGACAGGGTAGGTGCAGAGTGGTTGTTTCCCCATTGTCAGAGAGTCTACGATCAGAGGGTGTAAACTCAGAATAAGGGCCTTCTCCATTTAAGATGTGAGAAGGATTTTTTTTCCTCTCAGAAACTAATGAATTTGTGGAATTATTTACTGCAGACCGCTGTCGAGGCTGGGTCATTGAGTTTATGCAAGATTGAGATAGTCAAGATTTTAATCTGTAGGGAATCAAGGATCATGGAGAAAAAGCAGGAATGCAAAATGAAGGATTACCAGATCAGCCATCATTTCATTGAATGGCAGAGCAGGCTTGATAGGTTGAATGGACAACTTCTGCTCCAACCCCTTATGGTCTTACGGAGCCTACCCTCCAGTAGAAAAGGAGAAGTGGTTCATGAAGGTGTGGCAATAGATGAAGGTTTTTGTGCTTCAGCAGTTCAGCTTGAAATCTAATCTTGCCAAGTGGCCTTGTTGTTTGTTTGGTGGTCTGCAACCTTCCCAGATGCAAGTGGTGAGGGCTCGTTATCGAATGTATCCGTTATAAAAACCCATGAGTGAGCAGCCAGTGAGGGCTAGGAGGTCTCCATCTCACACGAGACAGCAGAACTGTTCAGCCGGGGAGACATTTGTTTACCTCTGCTGCTAGTTACTTCAATGGAATGAAACAAGGCGATGTTCTGGCCCCCACTTTGTTACGTTCCTCCCTGTGGTCATGACGATTCCGTATGGGGACGTAGCCAGAGTTAGGTGAGCAGTAAGACACCAAAAGCTGTGTTTCAAACATGATGAGAAGGTCCTAAATGTTAAGGATTGTGCCTGGGGTGACTAATTGACAGAAGAGGAATCTGGTGACGCCTCTTGTCAGCTGGTGACACCATCACAATGATAGTGGCTGCAGGTCTTAGTTGCAGATCCCAAGACCAGAAATAATAAGCCCCCACAATACTACTTGATGGATTCATGTTGGCAATTGTAGCTGAACCTGGCTCTCTGGGACTGGTCTCCTCAGCCATCAGGATAGGTGCGACATATGAAGACACTCTATCTGAAATAGATCTTTTTAAAAGCATTTTTCATGCACGTCACTCACTGTACCAGCGTTTATAGCCCAATCCCTTGAGAAGGTGTTGATGAGCTGCTTTCGTGAACTGCTGCAGTCCATGTGCTATAGGTACAATGCCCTTAGGGAGGGAATTCCAGGACTTTGACCCAATGACACTAGAGGAATGGCTATAAATTTCCAAGTCAGGATGGTGAGTGGCTTGTAGGGGAACTTGCAGGTGGTGTTGTTGTCATGTATCTAATGTCCTTATCCTTCCAAATGGAAGTGGTCATGGCTTTGGAAGGTGCTGTCTGAGATGTTTGGTGAATTTCTGCAGTGCATCTGAGTGTCGGTGGTGGAGGGAATGGATGTTTACAGACGCAGTGCTAATCTTTGTCCCAGATGGTGTCAACCTCCTTGACCATTGCCGGAACTGCATTCACCAGCACTCACCTGTTTATAAATACACATATGTCTGTATTTCAAAAGTGTGTTGTCAGAGTGAGATAGTCACTTTGATAGAACATTGACATTATTAAACTGCAAACACCCATCTTGTTAAAGTTCAATCTGTATATAGCGTGTGCCTTACAGATGACCTTTAACCTGACTAATATTTAAAGTGATTTTATAAAGTATGTGATGAACTTACAAAACCATTTATCATCTGTTTTGTCCCTAATTAGCCCAATGAATCAATACCAGACCTAGAGATAACATTTGAAAAAAATGTACCACATGAATTCTTGGCTTCATGAGAGCACTAATTGTTTCTGTATTCATTTATAATGCATGGTAGGGATTATTTTATGAGAATGTAAAATGGTCGGCCACAGGCATCAGCCTGATTTAGACAGATGAATGGTTTTTCTGTAAAATGCCAGAAAAGGAAAAACACAATTGTAAACCAAACAAAAAACAGAAATAGATTAAAAAAAACCCAATAAGTTTGATTATACTATACCATAAATTTGCGCTTGAATTTTTATAGGCTGATTGGAACAGGATGAGTTGAAAAACAGAAAGCAATATAAAATGAAGAACTTTTATCACATTAGGCCAGACAGATGCTATTTAATTTTAAACTATAGCTATCAAAAAAAGGCCAAATTTATATAGCTCTTGTGAACTGTGTGAGTTTTCCAGCATCTACACATATTGCTGTCTGGTTAAATCTCACTTTATAGTTGTAAATTTGATGGTCAGCGTTACTACGAAATTATAGAAAAGGAAAACAAGATAGGTTGCAAGGAATGAGAAATAAGCGAAAAATAAGTTTTATGGTTTAAAAGGCAAGAAAGACAATAAAATATGCTCCAGTTCATTGTGCATGTATGTGCTTAAAATGCTTAATATGACCATTTATAAATCCTTCTTCATTATTTGAACTCAAACTGACTGGAAGTGGGATGTAATCAGGCATCAATGTGTGTAAATGCAGAAAACCTCATATAGTTCATAAAATCTATATGAATTTAGATTACTTTGATGGCTAAGTATTAAATTCAAGTCACATTTACTTGACCTAATGCAATGAAAGTTCTTCACTTTCTGCTCCAGTATGACAGAATTTAAAGGTAGATTGAAACAAACTGGAAACAGATCTGGTATGCAGACTTAAAAAATGAACAAAGGCTTAAGATAAAATTACACAGTAGTACAGCTTCTTTGAAAGTTGTAGGACACACATCTGTTAAAATAGAAATGGGTTCAACAGGTCTGGTTCATTTGCTTGGTTAAGTGAATCATCTCAAAAGCAGGCCTTAATCTCACATCGAATAAAGCCTGAAAAATAACGTTAAAAAATTTCCAATTATATTGCACTGTTCATAACCACCAGCCACATCAAAGTACTTTACAGCTAATGAAATAGTTTTGGTGTGTCGTCGCTGTTTTAGTTCAAGAAAAACAGCAGCTAATCTGTGCACAGCAAACCTTACAAACTGCGGTGTGATAATGACCAGATAATCTGATGTTAATTCAGGGATAAATATTGGTCAGGATGCCGGGGATGACTAACCCCGTTCCTCATATTAGAAAATGTGCCATGCAATCTTCTATATCTACTACAACATTAGAAGTAGCCTCGATTTAACATTGCATCTGGAAAGCAGCACCTTCAATACCATCAGTACTGCACTGAAGTGTCAGCCTTCATTCTTGTGCTCAGGTCCTGAAATAGGAATTCAACCTGATATCCTTGGACTCAGGGATGAAAGTGCTACAAACATTAATAGACATTCCCCTGTCCACTACCTCAGTCACCTCTTCAAAAAAGCAGATAAGGGAGGATCCCCAGCAGAGGCAGATCAGGTCTGCAGAAGTTGAAGGGGCGTCAGTGACTCCATTGTGGAGGAAAGGAAGCAGGTCCTGGGGGGATGGAGGATTAGAATCAGATTTGGTTCAGAGACAGGCATGGATTAGGGGGTGTGGGGGCGTCAGGTCTGCAGTGGGGAAGTGTGGGAAGAGGGTGTCAGGTCCAGATGGAGGGGTGAATGGGCTGTATCTAATCATGGTATTGGAGTGTAGGGGTGACAGAGATCCGTGAGAAGTGCTGTTAGGGGTGTTTCAGATAAGTATAGGGTCAGTTGGATAGTTACTCAGAAGTTAGATTACGTATTTAATTGTCTGAATTTTTATGAATGATTATTTACTTGATCTTAATTGAGTACCTACCCATTATCCCTAGTTCCTGTCACCTGCAACTTAATCAATTTTCCAGCCATAATAATTTGACCTCAATGCTGTTCTGTGGCCTAACTCCATTTACCTGCTTTTGGCCCAATCCCTTAATACATTTGCATAACAAAAGTGTATCTATTCAGATTTAGAGTTAACAAGTGATGTAGCATCCACTGGCATTTGTAGAATTTGTAATGTTGTAATTTTCTGCTATCATCTTCACTGTCTACAATGCTACCTAACTTTATATCATCAGTAAAATTGGATATATGATTTTCTGTGCCATTATCCAAGGGGTTAATAAGTAATGTGAATAATTGTGGCCCTAACACAGATCCTTTTGGTACACAACTGGTGACATCCTGCTAATTTGAGTACCTACCCATTATCTCTACCTTCTGTTGCCTGCCATTCAACCAATTTCATAGCCATGTCAGTATTTTGCCTTCAATTCCGTGGCCATCTGTTTTAATTAACAGTCTCTTATGTGGATCTTTAGCAAGTCCTTATAAACAACATCTATAGACACTCCCCTGCCCACTATCAAAGTCACCTCTTCAAAAAATTGGTGAGTTTTGTCAAGAATGACCTACTTGTTATGAATCCACGCTGGCTCTCCCTGATTAACTGAACATTTTTAAGATGATCAGTTACCCTATCCTTGATTATAACTTCCAGCAATTTTTCCTCCACAAATGTTAGACAGAGACAGAGAGATCAGCCCAGAACAGGCACTGGTCTCTTAATCTGACATGTGCAATCCACCAGTGCAGCCATTAGTACTACATGTACATTAGAGGTTAGTGTAGATTGACAAGTTGCTCATCAGAATTGAGCTGCAGCTAGCTCAAGTGGAAGGGATTGCTCCTGTGACAGCTCATTCGATGGCAAAGACACTGACAAATTCTGCTTAAGGAGCCTCAGCTAAGGGCTTCAATGGGGTGGTATATTGGGGTATGCTGAAATGTGAGCACACCAAGATGCCTTGGACTTTCAAAGGCCAGCTAGACAACCTCTTGTCACTGTAAAAGAGGTGCCCATCTCCAACATGTGGCAAAACATGGTACAGAGCTTGGCACAGACCCCTTCCACTCTAGAAATGGTGGCCAACTCCATTAGCTGCACTAATAAACCCTAGTCTATTGGAATGGCTGGTGAGTGCGGTCTCAGCTTCCATTGCAACTTAGGCAGGAAACACTACACGGTGCGGTAGAAGGTCAAACCGAGATCACGAGATTTAAGCTTGCTGACGTCATAGCTGTGGATCTCAGTGCTCAGGGTGGATCTAGCAACTGGCCCTCTAACTCGGATTGCTGAGGCTTTGCCATGTTGGAGAAGCAGTGGTGGAATAGTGCCCCCCAATCTCAAGATAACAGCATTCATCATCCCACTCCAGCCCTGCCAGTCCACCAGTGCCCTTACTGCTGTCTCTCAGCCAGCCAGCCCACACTGCTGCCTTTTCATATCAAGGTGGCACAGGACAAAAGCCAGGCCTTTCAGACTTGGGTTGTTGAGGCTGCCCTACATTGTCCACATGAAGTCTCCTCCAGTGAAGGTCAGCATCTTTCCAGCTGCCACACTGCATAGGACACTGAGCCAGGATAAAGCACGCACCAGACTGGAGCTCAAAGAATGCACAAAGGTGTTTAAGAGTTCAATAATTTTAGAACCTGAACACTGCCTTCTATGTCCTTTACCCACCCCCACACCCCAGGCCCTGCCATGACATGGGCTGCTTTCAGCACATCCAACCCATTTTCACCGATTTTTGGTCCCCACTATCAGCCTTTCTTTCTCCCTGGCTCACCATTATCTATCCCTTTGTCTGTCTAACTGTGATTCTCTGTGTGTCTCAGGGTTCCATCCCTTCCTATATCCTCACTTCCTTGCCCTCACCTCCACTTTCCACAAACCCTGTCTATACAGCACTCCCCCACCCCCACCTCCACTCTTCATTCAACAAACCCTGTCCATACAGCACTCCCCCACCCCCACCCCTCTACTCGTCAGCATGTTCAACACGTTTTCCTAGGTACTATCAGCTCTGTGGAAGGGTCACTTGACTCAAAACATTAGCTCTGCCTTTCTCCACAGGTGCCGTCAGACCTGTTGAGTTTCTCCAGCAATTTTTAATTTTGGTTCAGATTTCCAGCATCTAGAGTTCTTTGTTTTATTTATTGCAGAGCTGATTAGTTTGTTTCTGTTTATACAAATGGGCATGTTGTTGGCTGAAAATGTTAAGGATTGGTGGGCAGTAGAGGTCCCATTTAGTAATGGGGAATTTATATCACCAAAATCAGAGACTGATAGTCCACCCTCTCACAGCCTTGAAATGACTGCACAGAGACGGGTATCCTATCACCCAGCCATTCTTTTATTTACTTGTGCATAGTACACTGGCTGTGGCCAGTCAGCTCAGAGTCAGTCCCTTGAACTGAGGAAATTTTAAATCCCCTCTTTATATTGGTCAACCACGGCTTCCTGATCGGCCCAGGTTAACAAGCCCAGTCAAGGATCTTGTGGTCAATGAGATCCAACTGGTTCTAATCACTACAATCCCAACTGACCAAACAGGCTCCAGGATGCCAACTCCCAGTTTCTCCCTATTCTACCTCCTCCTCCTTCTCCTTCTCCTCTTCCTGAGTTGCCCTAGGAATTCCCTGGAATAATGGCTGCACCTATACGATAGAAGCTTTGTGGAGGATGCAGTAAACCACCATGAACTTTGAGAGCTGCTCTGACATGTCCAACAGAGTTTCCCATGAATTCAAGACATTGAATCTGTTATTGGAGCAGGTCCAACTTGCCTGTTTGAAATTGGTGCGGGAAGCTCCATGGCAGTTGTTATAGGGTTGCACCACTCCTGCAGTCAGATGGTGGAGGAGGATCTTTTGTTATTTCCAGGAGATGTTCGACCTTGTTCCTGAGCTGCTAGTCTCTGGTTCCAAAGATGATGAGTTGTGCTGACTGGCGCATTATGAATATGTTGTAACTACAATGTTAGCAGACAGTCACCATCATGGTAGAGGTAGCACTCCAATGTATATATGTCAGAGGTTTATGTACCTTCTTCTTTTAGCATGGGAGCCTTAGAGTGCTATAAGTATGGGCTTAGTAAAGTCACTATATTTTGCAACATTAGCTTTAAATTTATCGTAAATGAAGAATGTCATGTGATTTATTCAGTGGTCTGCCTGACAGTTTGATTATTAAGTAAAAGGAAGACTTAAATTGTTTTACTAAGAAGAAAGTCCAGGCTATTTACAATTAGAGATAATAACAGCAGTCTGTGAGCTTATAAAGAGTATGCCTAAGTCTTCCAACCTGCCAGAAAGATGTTGAAAGTACCTGCTGTAAACAATCCATTTATTTTGCAGATGAAAGGGATTTCTAATCAAAAATAGCTAATTTGCTATTTTTTGCTAAGAATAGCTAATTCTTCTAAGATACATGGTTAACGTGTTTCAAGTTGCCATACAGAAGTGAACAGAGGACGTCATTTTGAGATTGGGTTACAAATTTCCCTATGAATGCAGTATCACAGACATAAAGCAGAGGTTCTGTATGTTAGCACAGAGAAAATGCTGCTTGATTCTGTGAGATAATGTTGCTGGATATAGAAGGGAGACAGAGAAGATGACCTAAGCTTTACTTCTACTGATGGATTTCAGAAATTCTCAAAAAACTGCTGAACATGCCTGGAGACAGTCACTTGAAGTTTCTACTTAATGAAACAGGGATATTGAAATCCATTGGAAGCCATGGCATCTGTAGACTGTGTAATTCCATTGAGATTATGACAGGTGATAAAAATAAATAGGGAGTGTTCCTCTCTATAGTCAATAGAGCTTTTTGTCACTTGTCACAATAAAAATTTTAAAAGTTTAGGTCATTCTATCAGCTATCAACCAGAAATTTGAGTTTCCTTTTAAATGTCATAAGTCTCTATGAAATGATAGCAAGAGTCATAGGATTGGCCCATCAAGTCCACACAGACCCTCCAAACATCATTTCACCCAGAACCCCCCTCCCAATCTTATTCCCTGTGATCCTGCATTTCCCATGACTGATCCGCCTAACCTTCACATCCCTGGGCAGTTTAGTATGGCCAATCCACCTAACCTGCACAGTTTTGGACTGTAGGAGGAAACCCACACAGACTGGGGGAGAATGCCCAAACTCCACACAGACAGTCACCCAAGGGTGGAGTTGGAACTGGGTCCCTGCCATTGTGAGGCAGCAGAGCTGACCATTGAGCCACCATACCACCTCTGCCATTAGGATTCCCAGTATCCCTGTAAAATCATGAGCTCTTTCATCCTGTACGTCTCCCCTCAGTAAAAGAAAAACCTCACTTGGAAGGAGCAGATGCCTCCATTACCTCCTGTAACAGACGGTAATATTGATGATTCCCACTTTTGCCTGAATAAGCCCTAAATGGTCAGGGTCAAGCTTAGCTCGTGCTCCCTCTGCCTCTGCCCTTGCCTCTCTGAATCCTCTGCTGCAATTCCTGGCAGACCATGAGGCACTGTTAACACAAACTTTGTACCAATGCCATGTTATTCCTTTGTTTTCTGTGACTGTAAGCACCAACTCTCAAAAATCAATTCCAAACACTCAGCGCAGTGTTTCCACAAACTCAGTACAATCAAGTCAAAAGCACTTGCAATTTGTTGACTGGCCTTGTAAGTAGCCCTGGTACAGAAAAGTAATGCAATTGAATGCTTGACTTTTATTGAGTAACACAGGAATTTGTTCAGTGGACTTGCATTTTTGGAAAATGGGCATCTTGCAGACTGTGTGACACAGTGATATCACCGGTTTCATTGCTTCCAGTGTTTGTAAGGAAAGCCAACGTGAATGCCTTTCTCAAGTTGAATTGCTGTGCAGACCATACCTCCAGTGGTGCTTCACATCCGAATTTCATGCCTTAATAGTCACTGTGGACATAATAGCTCACAGATGCTTAACGTGTTCATTTACGTCTAATTTTCTTCCCATTTTAACTTAAGTATTAAGTCATTTATTACAACAGCAGGCAAAGAAATCACATCAAAACATATTAGATGTCTGTGTGCAAATATTTGCATAGGGCACTGAGTATTGGTAGGTATCACTGGATATCGCACTAGTTCTTTATGTTCTGAGGAAAGCACTCTGAGGAAAAAAATAGACCAACAAGAAAATACTCCTGAGTTGGTCTCCTATTCAATTGTAGCTCCCAAAGATCAGAATTTAACCAATAGCCTTTTGAAACCAACCTCTTGTTCACTTTCGTGGGAACCTATTTCAATATGCAATAATAAGATGCGTAAGAGTACAGGAGCAGGGATGTGTTGTTGCAATTGTACAGGGCCTTGGTGAGACCACACCTGGAATATTGTGTGCAGTTTTGGTCTCCTTTTCTGAGGAAGGATGCCCTTGCTCTCGAGGGAGTGCAGCGAAGGATTACCAGGCTGATTCTGGGGATAGCAGATCTGATGTATGAGGAGAGATTGACTAGGTTGGGATTGTTTTTGCCAGAGTTCAGACAAATGAGGGGGGATCTCATTGAGACTTGGCTCGAAAGGCTGAATGGCCTCCTCTTGCTCCTATCTTCTATGTTTCTATGTTTCTCAGTGTATTCTTGTAGTCCATTGGCTTATCCTCACAATTAGGCTAACAATCTGTTAACTATTAATATGCCAAAGACTCTAGTTTCCAATCCACACTTGTGAATAAACCTCTGTGTTACTAGAAGAGTTCATTGTTCCAAATATATCTCTGTTAACCCCCAAAAAAGGGGCTCTGGTAGTGAAATGGTCATGTCCTTATCTCTTGACCAAGAGGCCCAGGTTTAAGTCTGACCTACTCCAGAGATAACATCTCTGAACAGGTTGCTTAGAAAGTATCTGCATCAATCATTTCCTTGAGTAGTATTGTTTTTAAATATAAAGCAATAACTGGTTGGAGGCAATGGCCTAGTCGTATTATCACTAGGCTATTAATCCAGAAACCAGACAACGTTCTGGGTACCTGGGTTTGAATCTTGCCACAGCAGATGGTGGAATTTAAATTCAGTAAGTATCTGGAATTAAGAATCTAATGATGTCTGTGAACTCATTGTCGATTGTCGGAAAAACCCATCTGGTTTACTAATATCTTTTATGGAAGGAAACTGCCAGCCTTACCTGGTCTAGCCTACATGTGACTCCAGACACACAGCAATGTGGTTGACTCTTAAGTGCCCTGTGGGCAATTAGGGCTGGGCAATAAATGCTGCCTAGCCAGCGACGCCCTCATCCTCATGAATGAATAAAGAAAACAACAAGGGCAGTACAGTGGCTCAGTAGTTAGTACTACTGTATTACAGCACCTAGGGTGCAGGTTCGATTCTAGTCTTGGGTGATTGTTTGTGGAGTTTGCACATTTCTCGCTTGTGCGTGTTTGGGTTTCCCTCATGTGTTCCGGCTTCCTCCCACAAAGATGTGCAGATTCGGTACGTTGGCCATGCTCAAATTGTCTGTAATGTTCAGGGATGTGTAGGCTAGGTAGATCAGCCACAGTAAATGAGAAGTTACAGGGATACAGTAGGGTCTGGATAGGATAGTCCTTGTACGCTTAGTGTGGACTTAATAGGCTGAATGGCTTTGTCCTATGCCATAGGGAGTCTGTGAACATATATCTGAATTGATACCTTCTTTTTAAAAATAGAACATTCTTTTTAAGTGTACACTGTTGATAAATGTCTAAGAAAAATCAGTTATGCACTTAATATGATAATATTATCAAGGCCAACTGAGAGATAAGGCAGGGAATAAATGATAGTCAATGACTTGTATGTTAAAATGAAATCTAAATAAAAGTGAGACTGAGAAAGAGACGGGAGAGTTATTATTAAGATGGATATACAAAGTACAGCCTAAAGCCTTAAATAAACGGTAGACAGCTTGGTGTTACAGCTCTGCTGTTGAATAAATAAACGACCAGTATAATTTGTAAGAGAAATGTCGTTTCAGTGATTGCTGTTATACATATGTTACTAATGCTCTCTTATCACTGCTGGGGAATTCAATCAAGTATTTTTGCACTCAGTGTGACATAGTAGTTTAGACATTATTGTTGGTGGTTTAGCGGATGAATGCTAAATTGGTGTTTGGTGTCCCTCACACTATTTTAGGGCTGGTGTTAATATATTTATTTTAAATACAATGCATCCTGACAAAAGTTGTGACTGCATCAGGTGACTGCAAAAAAGTCTGAGGTTGATTTTTCATTTTAATGCAAATATTCAGCTGAATATTTGCCCATTTTCTGTTTCATTTGAAGCAGTGATATCTTGACTGAAAATTGCACTTCAGGGAACAGAAGAGTCGGTTTCTTCAAAAGTGTCTGCAATGACAAATGAAGCAGGAAAATATAAAGTTACATAATGGTTTTATACATTTACTGGAAAGGGTTTAAATTTATACATCCCATTAGAAATAATCATTAAACGTACTATTGTGTACTGTCTTCAGATCAGTAACAGAATGGTTACAGTGCAAAGGGAGACTACTCAGTCCATCATGCCTACAACGATTCTATTGCTTAGCGCCAGTCTTCTGCCTTGTCCCTATATCCCTGCACCCTACTTCTTTCCAAATAATCATCTAATGCCTTCTTGAATGCCTCAATTGAACCTGCCTCCACCACATTTCCAGACATTGCATTCCGTACACTAACTACTCCACTGTGTGAAAACGTTTCATTTCCACATCACTTTAAAGTCAGATCATCAAAGAATTCATTGTTTGCATCAGTAAAGTCAAAATTGGTTGACAGAAACATTGACTGCTGCTTAAGAATCAAAACTTCTTAAATTACTGCTTGTTTTTTTTCTTTCAGGCCAGCTCAGTATTTAATATATATGCAGAGGCTGGTAGATTCAATTCATGATCCAAATGAGGAATGTTGCTTATGTTAATTAATTATACCACTCTTATAAATTCTGCATGCCTAATCAACTTTTCCTTCAGATCAAAAGTGTAACCAGCTTTTGAAATTTCACTAGCTTGGTCTGGCTTTCTTTTTCAATCAGCAAAAAGTAGGTTTCATTATCAAAGTCCAAATAGTGCAAGCTATCTTCTCAACTTTCATATAAAAAGACTGTAGGAGTAGGAGAAAAAAAAGAGACTGTCCCATGTGAGAAAAGGTAACACACAGAAGTATAATGTTAAAGTAAACAAACAAGAGAAAACCACTACCAGATGTGGTGCAAGGCTAATTGTCCATCACATTCGTTACATTTATTGGGGTGAAATGATCTGAAATTATTTTACTGGAAGTTTTATGCTTAATTAAATTGGGAAGTGTGAACAATAAACTTATTCACATCTTTTAACAAAAATAGAACTGTGATGATTTGTTCAAAGTGGAATTTCTTTTAGTTAGTATGTCATTTACAGAGATATTGGCATCAACTTGAATCAGTACCACACATTGTCTGCCAGGTTTTTATTGATGGTTACCAAGGTTCATTTCAAGCACCAGTGATATCAGATTAACAGCTTGATGTGTGAACCAAATATTGCTGTCATGCCCAAAATAAAAGAGATTCAAATGAGGTATATGAGCCTGATATTAATCTTGTGCTTTGTAGCTTTGTACAACACTGAGGCCAGGGACTCACTACCTACAAAGCTGATGGGAGCTCAGACGATTAATGATTTTTAAAAATTTTTTGGATGTACATTTGAGAGAAATAAACTTGTAGGAATTCAGTGAGGGCAAGGGACTGGTCTACAGTGATTGCTCTAAAGAGAGTCACTGTGGACCTGATGGGCCCACTGGCCTCTTTTTGTTGCTGTCATGATGCAGTGGAGTGGTTTTATGCAACAGGTCACGGTAGGAAAAATAGCAATTGGCCCCACTTCATTGCGAGAGAGATGACATGTCAGTGTCCCATTGGGAGGAGATCAGCCGCAATTAAGTTTAGAAGCAGGAATGGCCTCGGGGAAGTGGGTGGGGGAAGAATGTCATCTAGGTTGATTATGGATCGGATTGTCACTAATTGCCTCTGAGCCCACTGGTCAGTGGTGGATCAGAGGTATCATGCTAGTGGAATGGTTCTTCTTTACCTTCAGAAGGTCATAGGCTGGTCCTTTCTAGGAGACATACTTCTTTCAAAAGCCCATGAAGGCACCGGACACTGGGAAAGGAAGTAGCCACTGGAGGCCACCCCCTGGATTCTTACCTGTGACCCTCCCGCAACCCATTCATCACAGCCCCCATCACCTGAAACCTGGAGATTGCTGGTCAGTCACTGAACAGTACCAGAAGCTGACATTTCTCCCAGTGGCATGGGCGCCAAGGGACAACTGTCAACCTTTGACTGGCTGCCAGCTTCCAGCGGGTGGGGTTTCCATCACTGGGGACTTAGTTCCAGGAAGGACCCCATGCTGGGCAGCAATATGCCTGACAATACTAAATTCAGGCAGGTCTCCTCCTCAGAAACAATACCAGCTTCCCACCAGTTCTCCAACCCGTGGACAGTAAATTCTACCTGATGACTCAATGATGCTAAATGGTTTATCCCAGACTCTGAAGGCAGTAGATAATTGAGTAGTGGCTATTCTTTGATTGGAAACTGTAAATTCAAAAGAACATTACGCTGAACCATCAGAGCATTTAAAAAGCACAAATTGAGAAGTGACCTTTTTGAACATGAGCAAATAGTAGCTGTAATAAGGACTGTAGCCAACTAATTTAAGATCCAACAGGAAAGATCTGGAAAAGCTCTTTTTCATCTTTAAGTGGCATAAAAAAAATCTCTTTAAAGTTTCTAACCATTCCCGTATCTCTGCTATTTAATCCTGGCTAGTGACGACAGCAGCATAGTGAAAGGTATCCATATTTTTTTAAAGGCAGCACAGAAACAATCATTCTATGGAGTATTTGAATACTTTTGTCCACATTTATCCATATAATCATTTGAAAGTGAAGGATTTGGAAGCTGACGAGACAGAACTGTTAACCATGTCGGCATGTCAGCAGCAGCAGATCTCATGAATCAGATTTTCTAGGAGACCTCATGAATTCCAAGACAGCCTAGTGCATGATGGGATTGAATTTAGACAAAGACACAAGATCAGATGAGGCCCAAAGAGCCAACAGGGAAAGATTAACACGGTGGGCAACGGGAGGGAAAGGAAACAGCAGAGACAGCTGAATGAATGGTCTCAGTCTTCATGCCAACAAAAACCATAAATTCTTCACACTTACTTTTGGTGTTGAGAATGGAGCACAATGGAAAAAATGACTAAGAAGATAGTTTTCTGTGCAGAAGAGATGCTGGCTTTGTATTCCTGAATGATCCTCAAATAGTGAGTACTTTTGGTAAAGGAGAACAAGACCGAATAGTGATTTATGTGGTCCAGACTGATCTGGCAATGAAATGGTTAAACCAATTGTCATAGATGTTCATGACTATGTCTTTTGGATCGTAGAGGAATGAGCCAATACTGGGACTGACTAAAGTGAGAAAGAGTCATGGTTTTAATCAAGACTAGGTCATCAGAGCTGGTAGTGGGATTGAGACTGAATAGATTAGTAGCTGCAGAAATGTTATGATGGATGAGGGGCAAAGATTAGATTCTTTTAACTTGGTGGCATGAGGGATGGAACAATGTGGGAGGCTCAGGGAAGGAGACATTGCCAGAGGAATAGGTAGGGAGATCAGGGTGTGATTTACTGGTGAGAACTAGAGTGGAATGAGTTCGATTGAGTGAAACCTGTTCGAGAAATTGTAGCCATGTGAGGAGGCTTAATTAACTAGAGGGGGTGTCCGTTCCCCTCAACTTGATTTTTGTCAAAGCAATGGTGTCAGTGTAATCCCACTGTAAACTCTCTAAATCCTTCAAATATGCCATTGTTACCCTTTATAACAGAAAATACACCCTTATCCATTTAGACCCTACAAACTACCACCTATCTCCAAACTCCTTTTCCTACAAAGAGACAGAAAATGTTGAACTTCCCAGATCTGTACCCTTCATTCCTGCAAATTTCATATTTGATTCTGTCCATCCAGACTTCTCAACCTGTTGGGGTTTTTCAACTTTCCTCACTGAACTCTGAACTGCTCCCACAGCTGCTCCCTCAGTAAGGACTCTAACTTCCCACTGTGATGAATTTTTAATACTTTATTTCCAGCCCACACTGTTTCTTTTTCTCCTGCTCCTCTTACCAGCTTGGAGGTGAATGTTTTCTTCTGACGTGCTGCTGCTTCCATGCATGTTGCTGACTGTTTGTCCGCTTACCCCCCCTTGGAGTTGCTGACTTCTGTGTCTTCTTAATGTGGTATGTTCTTAAATTAGTAAACTCATTATTACTCTGAAAGACATTCGCTTGAGTCAAATGGATTTTATCTATTACTGTGACCTAGAGGTATTCATAAAATAATCTGATCACTGCCACCATGTCATAGAAGTTGGAGCAAAGTTCTGCTCCCAATCCTCCTTTCTATGCTGTGTCGAAGGGCCTATCTATTTACCAGCAGTAGTACATAAAACATTATTGAGTTTAACAAGAAGAGGTACTTGTCTTAAAAATAAGATGATCTTTCCAATACTCTCAGGTCTGGACACATGTCTCACCCTTTAATATTTGAGTTCACCAAAACCTGTGTTAGTGTATCCTCCCTCAGCAGGTCCAACTCACCCATTACCTCCATTGGCTTGAATTCATCTAATTCATGTATTTTGTTAATCTCTGATTTTTATCAGTCCACCACTGGCTACCTTATCCCCCAGCTCTGAAGCTTCCTATCCCAACCTCCACTGCCAACCCACCTCTCCCCATTGCCAATGTCCCTCTACACTTCTCAGATGGTTTATAAATAATGTCACTTTGTCCAAGCCTCTTTGGTCATCTCTCCTGATATCTCCTTCTGTGCCTTAGTGTTAAATTGTCACCTTCACAAATGCTAGTTGTTGAATATTTGCAAAAAGTGAAGCACAAACAAAGCAAGCTGTGATTTTATATTTTATGATTATATTAGACGGTATTTTTGATGCAAATGATAACGCTCCTATGAGACAACTTGGAGCATTTTGCTACATTAAAGATGCTATATGAATACATGTTGGTGCTGCAACTCTATCCACAAGAATAAGCAAAATAAAAAGGCAATTGAGATTTGGCTGTTTTAACATTTACGAGGCTTAATTTAGAACCTGTTACGAATGGACACTTTTCTTAATGGATTTCTAGCAAAAGCAAATTACAAATCTTTTAATGAACAACAAGCTAAAAGCATTATCCCTAAGAAAGTCAAAATTGACAAGAGAGTTTATAAGAAAGTGTTTAACTATTATCTGTATTGATTCTGTACTAAGAGCATATGGTATCGTGATGTCTGTGTGGGAATAGCAGCTTATCTAAAGTAATGAGTATTGAATCGATTGTAATTGGAAGTAGGTTGCATGTGCATTGATTATGCAAGTTGAAGGTAACCAGTCTTAACTGTAAGGTGGTCATAATTATCATTCATTTTTGTTGACTGTGCTTGGTTGCTTTCTGACAAAATGCATTTCTAACTGCAAACATTCATTGAACAAGAATTGTGGTCGCGGAGCACATCCAAATTATAAAACAAAGAACTGAGGATGCTGGAAATCTGAAACAAAAACAGAAATTGCTGGAAAAACTCAGCAGGTCTGGCAGCATAGAATCATAGAGATGTATCGCATGGAAACAGACCCTTCAGTCCAAATTGTCCATGCCGACCAGATATCCTAAATTAATCTAGTGCCACTTGCCATTTGTCCCACATCCCTCTAAATCCTTCCTATTTACATACCCATCTAGATACATTTTAAATGTTGTAATTCTACCAGCCTCCACCACTTCCTCTGGAAGCTCATTCTATTAATGCACCACCCTCTGCATGAAAAAATTGCTCCTTAGGTCCCTTTAAAATATTTCCCCTCTCACCTTAACCTACGCCCTCTAGTTTTGTACTCCCCCACCCCAGAGAAAAGCCTTTGTCTATTTACCCTATCCACACCCCTCATGATTTTATAAACCTCTATAAGGTCACCCCTCAGCAACCAACACTCCAGGGAAAATAACCCCAGCCTATTGAGCTTCTCCCTAAAGCTCAAACTTTCCAAGCCAGGCAACATGCTTGTAAATCTTTTCTGAACCTTTTCAAGTTTCACACCATCCTTCCTATGGCAGGGAGACCAGAACTGCACGCAGTATTCCAAAAGTGGCCTAATCAATGTCCTATACAGCCGCAACATGACCTTCTAACTCCTATACTCAATGCACTGACCAATGATAAAAAAATTCAGTATCTGCGGAGAGAAAGCAGAGATAATGTTTCGGGTCCAGTGACCCTTCTTCACAAATGTTAGTTGTTGAATTCTTTTAAAGAATAAAGCACAAAAGGAACAGGCTGTCAGTTTATATTTTTTATGACGATACTAAACAGTGCTTCTCATGCAAATGAATGTTAACACTGCAATTTTGTAAAATAAAAGCAATTTTATGAATGAAACACCTGCACCAAGATTTAGTACTCATCACTCTAGCGAGGGGCAAAACTCCAATTATTTTTGGCAGCTCTATTTCTCTACCACCTATCAAATAATTTTATTATTTTGGCTGCCATCAGTAATCATTTCTGATGGAATGAACACTGAACATTGGTTGGCAGAGTGCAGAGTTAAATATTCCTAAATTCTGTACAGTTTAAACCCACGCAGACAAGAAAGGTTTGAGGTTTTTCACTTCATGCTCCTATAACATCAAAGAAGGATCATTGTCATCCTCCATGAGAATATTACTTTAACATCTTGACAAGAGTTGCTGTAGCTTAAAATAGGCCTATATTTCATTGCAAAGAACACTTACAACTCTAGATTGTATTTCAATCCAACATTTCACAATATTGTTAGTAATAAACTTTCATGCTCTTATTTAGCCTTTGATCTCCATCCACAGAAAAGTAAATGTGGAGTACATCATTAATTTCTTGAATAAGTTGTTGAAATGTACATTAGACTATGGCACACCTATGATTTGCCTATGAGACCTGAACATCATTTTTTAAAGAGTTTCCATGAACATGGTCAATTTTCTCACAAGTTCTTATGGTACCAGTGTACCGCTGGTATAATTTATAATTCATATAATGGTAATCCTTATTACAGTAAATGCTCAATAAAATCAGCGCCTGTTTATTGCTATATTGTGGGTAAAGAAGGAACCATGCTGTGATATATTAACTTGTATATCTCAGAAGAAAAGCTTTAGACAATAATGTTCAATGGACAGTTCAAATCACGGATTAACTAAACTAACTAGAGTAAATGTAAGGACAATCAAAATTAATTGTATAGACTTAAAGAGTAATTTCACATTATTATTTCAATTTAAATGATAATAGCTGATGTTGTCTTCTAAAAGTGAAGACAGGGAGAGTCATGAATGGAAATGTTATAGATGGGTCAAAAATATATTGACAGCTTATTGGCTTCCTATTGAATGCTAAATAATTAGCAGAAATTGGCATTTCCTTTGAAATTGACAAGAAAGACAAATTAAATTTGTCACTATCTCTGGCTACATGGCAACCTTCACCAGTTACCACTTCCTTTAGGCAAGGACAGAAATTCCATTTTCTTTCCTTGACAGCTATGCTACTTATCAACCTTCGGAGCTTGTTCCAAATCCTGAACATCAAGTATTCACAAGCAAGTTGCATTCAGATCTACTTGTTCTCACCATGCAACCGACTCAAAAAAAAACATAATTTTCACATAGTAGAAGTGTTAGTACATTAGCTAGTTTTTCAGTAAAGGAACATTCCCACATGGTGTGTAGATGCCATATTTTGAGATATTTCATCTATTTTGAAAAATTTTGAGTTTTTTAATGTTAACAATTACCGCATGGTTAAAAATTTGGTGGTCTGCTTTTAATACTCATGTATTAACAGATAATGGAAAGTGAAAGTACACTTAGAAATTTATTTATCTGTTAGAGGTTGGATATGCTGCAGCATATGATGTAGCTCCTGACTCCCCAAAGCTTCTATAGCTCCTGACTCCCCAAAGCCTCTGTACTGTCTATAAGGTGAAAGCTGAGAATTCGAAGGAATAGACTCCAATTGCCTGCATAGGTCAATCAGTCTGCTTGATTAACATCCCATCCACAGGCTTAAACATCTACTGCCTTTACAGTGGCTGCATTATTACTCTTACTCCTTTGTTTTCTGCCATCTGGAAGATCAAAGGCAGTAGGTGCTAGGAACAACATCACCTACACATCATGCACCCTGGTGATATGTTGGCATCCTTTAATTGTCACTGGGATAAAATCCTGGGAATCCTGCAGTGTTTCAAGAAGGAGGTTCATCACTGTCTTCTCAAGGAGTGGGCATTAAATGGCAGCTTTGCCAGCAAAGACCACAATAAAGAACAAAGACTTCCCTCTTGAAGATCCTGACGTGTGAACACAGGTTTTACTTGTTTTGTTTACATCCTCAAAGCTCAGTCAAGAACTCATTCATAGAATCATGGAATTATACAGCACAGAACAGGCTCTTTGGCCGATTGGGTCTGTACCACCAAAAATACGCTACTACCTACACTAGTCTCACTTACAAATGTAAAACCCATAGCCTTGAATGTTATGCCAGTTCAAGTGCTCATTCAAATACTTTTTAAAGATTGTGAGGTTTTCCACCTCAACTATCCTCCCAGGCAGTGCATTCCAGATTCTCACCACCCTCTGGGTGAGATAGGTTTTCCTCAAATCCGCTCTTGAAACCTCCTGCCTTGCACTTTAAAATGATGCTCTTATCATTGATCCTTCCACTAAGGGAAACAGCTACTGTCTAGTCACCCTGTCCATGCCCCCATAATCCTATAGTTCTCTAACAGGATCCCCTTCAATATTTTTTGTTCCAAAAAAAGCAATCCAGCCTCTCTCCAAAGCTGAATTGTTCCATCCTAGTGTATCTCCTACACTACCCCAGCTATGGCCTGGCTAAAGTCCTACACAGCCTTCCTGCTCTGTTATCTTCTTAAATTTTAACCAACTCCTATGCTGGGATGTGAACGCTAGAGTGCTTGCTTAGGTATTAGGTTCCTACTCTTGTGACATATACCGCTGTGCTACCATCTCCTGTCCTAATCTGCTATGTGGTGTGTAGCTGTATCGTCCACAAGATATATAGCCGAGGTAGATCCTGTCCCAGCAAGTATACGCTTTCCAGCAAGGATAGGTAGAGAGTGACCGGAGCAGGAGGCTCTGATTGATATTGTCCTGCCGACGATAGAGATAGTGAGGCCGAATGTACCACTTCCTTCTGCTGCTACCTTAACTGGGAACAGTAAGCTCAGCTTTCGACTATGCAGGAATCCGAGCTTTTTTCTCGGTGTGACTCGGTCAGTACCACTTCGGCAAACAGTGACCCATCCCAAGCCCTGGGAGCAGCTAAAGGAATTGTATTCCAACAAGATTCCGCCACGTCCAAATGTCTAACATAATCATTTGCTCGTTTACATAGCAGTGTGATCGGCAAGAGTGCTAGGGAAGATCTGGGAGAAAATGCCGGCGGCATTTGTGTGGATTTAAATAAAAAGATGTGAAAAAATATGCATTTTGAACATTTGATGACAAGAAATGACTGACAAGGTGTGAAATTAACAAATGTCCACGAAATATGAGCCGAGGCTCTGTCAATGGCAATTCTGCGCTGAGAATGAACACTTCGTCAATCAAGGATGGTCAGTGGGATTTGTAGCGCACTTTTCCCACCTTCAGACAACATACATCCAAACATGCTTCATGGAAGACAGTCTAGCAATGAGCACGACTGAGAGGGACCACCATAATGACTGTGAGCCACATGCATGCCTGAGTCGCCCATGATTCAGATTGTCTAGCGCTGAAGCCGTGCGCCTCCTGTTGGCCGGTACGGAAAGTTCTGCAGCGTTTGGGAGATGGTTCCTTTGTCCCCACATCAATAAGCTCGGATATGTGGGGGCGGCATCTGGCCAGGCTCTCATGTTGGGGAATTTGAGATCGTTTGAAATGATTTTACGGCCACATTTTATTGTTGTCGACAAAATTGCTCCACGGGTAGGTATGTAAGCCCGGAGTTGCACGAAGAGGGATGGGACTGCCACTTGTTGCTCCGGCCGAGTCGCGCTCCCAGCTGGGTGAATGAAGTTTTGTTTTTAGAAATGTCTGTTCTTCTCGCCCCATGCCTTCAGCTGGAAGAGTTTCGTTTCCCATCGCGCTCTCCCTGAGTCCGGGCAGGTAAAACAGTTCCTTCCGAACCAATGACAGGCTGTCAGCCAGAGCAACTGCTTCAGAGATTTTGCTCCAAACAAATTCTGTTTCAGTGTATACGGTAAAATCATTATGCAGAATGCGCATCAAATGAGGGCGTTTATGAAGCGTGCGCACAGCATTTGCACTGGAATTCTGTGTTTGAGTGTGCAGAGTATTAGTGTGAAAAAGTTTGCACAGGAATTCTGTGTTTGAATGTGCACAGAATTAGTTTGAAAAGTTTGCACAGGAATTTTGTGTTTGAGTGTGCACAGAATTAGTGTGAAAAGTTTGCACAGGGATTCTGTGTTTGAGTGTGCACATCGTTGATGTGAAAATTTTGCACAGGAATTCTGTGTTTGAGTGTGCAGAGTATTAGTGAGAAGTTTGCACAGGAATTCTGTGTTTGAGTGTGCAGAGTATTGGTGTGAGAAGTTTGCACAGGAATTCTGTGTTTGAGTATGCAGAGTATTAGTGAGAAGTTTGCACAGGAATTCTATATTTGAGTGTGCAGAGTATTAGTGAGAAGTTTGCACAGTGATTCTGTGTGTGAGTGTGCAGAGTATTAGTGTGAGAAGTTTGCATACTATTATTGTGTGCGTGTGAAGCGTGCTTGCTGATGGTGTGTATATGGTGTTCAGGAGACACATAATATTCCGCACAATAAGGTTTTGTTTTTCACAGCTGCATATAACAGGGAATTGCAAGTCATGCAGTCAAATCATTTGGCAGACCTCCCTCCGCAGACTGCCTTAAGAAAAACAGCCCGAGTCTGCCGACCTTTTCAGTGAAGTGTCTTTCTCCCTGAAAGTGCTGATCACCTGGAGCAGTTGCGCGGCGCTGAGCAAGCGTGTGTTTGTTTGTGTCTGTGGAAAGGACTCCGCAGGCGCTTCGCCCTTTACTCACTGACCAAATTATTTGTATTTTTGAAAAAGAGCTTGTTCGCTTGCCGGAGCATGGGCGTTCCTTTCTCTCTCTGTTTGCTGGCTGGCCTGTCACAGAAATGCCGCTGAAGGAACCGAAGCGTCTGACTTCTATTTCGCAATTGAGTTGGACCAGGAGAGGAGCTTTGAGTTTTCAGTGACTTGGCGTGGCTTGGAGCGGATCTCCCAGCTCTCCGTGTCTTTCTGTATCTTTCTCCCACCCTGTATCCCTTTGTAGATCTGTATTATACTGATAGAGTTCCGCCAATCTTCCTCTCCCTTTGTGAATACATTAATAGAAGTGTCTCAGGCGCTGGACTGTAAGACTGTGGGGAAGGAGTGTGGCCAAGTCTGACTGGTCTTATTTCTGCCCTCGGTTTCCCTTTAGCGGTGCTAATCACCCAGTCTTGCATCATTTATAATTTGATAAGCATGTGAACGCTTCTTTTTCCTGTCTCGGACTAGTTTCAGATCTTTGTGGATTTGACATTTTTAATTGTTTTAAAAATATTTCCTAGCCAGTTTTTATTTCTCTCTCTCCCAGCTGGCCGCTGCTCCTATCTGCTCAGCAGTGAGGAGTCTCCCTCTGTGTGTGTTTGTGTGTGTGTGTGTGTGTTAGGGAAGGAAGGGGTGGGGGGGTGGGGGGATAGTCTGTGCAAAGCTTTTATTGGCTCGGGATTTTTTTAGGAAATGGCAACGCCAGACATTGCAACAGGAACCGTGTATCCGCAAGCGGCGAGAGGAAGCTAAAGGATGAGGTTGCAGATCGCCCAGATTCCCCCAAAGTAACCAATTCAACTCAAGTGCGCCCTTCGTTGTTGTTATCGCTTCTCGGCTTTCCTCCCTCTCTCTCCCTGTCGCTGTGTGTGCACGCTGTTTTCGTTCGCAATCTCCAGTTGCCAAATGGGGAAGCATCAAGTCTCTCTGTACCTACTGGCCGTGGCCATCGGTGTGTCCGGGGCGGTCCGAAACGGTGAGTATTAAGGCGCCGCTTTTTGTCGTTTCGGGCCCCTAAGCCCTGATACCACAACACTGAGGGAGGGCAGAGCAGCAAATGGATAGGGTCTCTGTCCACTCGGCAGGGCGCACGCAGTATACCGTGCACTGCGAGAATCTGGAGGGGCTCGGTTCTCCTTGTTTCATTTTACAACAAGAGTGCTCCCCAGGCTGCTGAAGTCTCCCCACACTGGGAGAGGGGGGCTGTGTGGAGGCAAGTGGCATTTTGCAGGTTTATCCGGACACGCCAGAACCTGAAGGTACCCTCAGCCTGGCGACGCTGCCCAGTTGCAGGCAGGATCCTGGACTAGGGGGAAAGAATGACTTTCTGAGACCTGTTGTGACTTTCTCAGACATTGTCCCTTCCCAGGGAAAGCGATGCGGACAGTGAACACGCCGTCAGTGTCCTCTCCCTCAGCCCAAGTTGCGAGAGGGCTCACTGAGATCTTTCTGTCTGCTTTCCCCAGCGCCTGGCACACTGGGCTCCCCTCCATGTGACTCCCTCCCCAGGAGCACGCCTCACGCTGCCACCAGTTGCCGGGGAAGGTGGCGGCCAAGCGGCTTCTTTTCAGGCGGGGTTCAAGTGGCCGGCCCCTGTCGAACTATGGCCAAACTAAAACCAGAACAACGTGTAACAAAACAAAAACAAAACCTCCAGAAAGTGTTGGAGACCACTGACTGCTGTGTGCCGCACTGAGCTCCAAAAAGGGTGAACATTTCTCTCTCCCTGCGTTCCTCTGGCACTTCCTGCTCTGAGGCTCAGCATGTTAAGGTTATTTTTAAGACTAGATAAACGAGAACTCTCCCCATAGTGATCAGGAGAGGTTAGGATTTCGGCACTTGTGTGTTCAGAAAATAAGAATTAGCTTTTGGGGGAATTTCTGGAGTTGCTTTGTGTGTGTGTGTGTGTGTGTGTTGCAGAATAAAGCGGTGAGGGGTCAGACCTTATCCAGTTCCTACACTCCGGCGCCTCTTCAATTTGAATCCTGGCTGTACTGACACTAGTGAGCTAGATTAGGAAGACACTCCGGCTCCTTCTTATCTGCACAGACACGCTCAGCCAGGCCACCAAGCGGTTCTTTCACACACACAGCCTGCTGCCTGCAGCAATAAACGAGCAAAGCGGAGCTCCCTGTCCCCTCCCGGCGCTTTCCCCCTTCCCCAGCCGCCCAGGCACTGCGGCTCCTTCCCGCTCTCTCCCCGAGCCTGGGTTAGCCCGGCCACAACTCCCAGTCCTTTCTCAGTTAGACGGGAGGGGAGTCAGTGTGGAGATGGGAGGGAACAGGCTAAAGCAGGATTACAATAGCCAGGTAGAGCAGGCTGGAGTTGAAGTGATGCGACAACATTACTAACCCGGTGTTGTTAAGAACAAAGTTTGACTGCAGAATGTTTAGCGCCGTGCACGGGATGTTGTGAATGTTAAAACCATAGGCTTTCGGCCCCTTTTCCAAGTGGGAGAGCCGGGCTCTCCAAGCAGAACGCTGACCAATCTCTGCACTGTTCCTCCATGCGGGAGGAATTTCACGTCCACTTCTCCCGGGCCAGCTCTCTGTTCCTTAAGTAATTCCCCTCCACACCCACCTTGAGATTGAAGACGAGTGAGAATAAGGTGGAATCTCCCATTGTCCTACTCCCACCCATCGATGTGTATGTGTGGGCTGTGTTTGTGTGTGGGTGTCTGTCTGTGTGTGTGTTAGTCTCTGTGTGTGTGTCTCTATGTGTGAGCGTGGGTGTGAGTATGGTGTGTATGTGTTTGTGTAGGTGTGAGTATGTATGGCTATAGGTGGGTGTGTGGGTGTGTGTCTCTGTGTGTGAGCGTGGGTGTGAGTGTGTATGTGTTTGTGTAGGTGTGTGTATGGATGTGGGTGGGGTGTGGGTGTGAGTCTCTGTGTGTCTGTGTGCGCATGTGTCTGTGGATGTGTGTATGTGTGTGGATATGTGTTTGTGTGTGCATGTGTCTATCAGTGTATGTGGGTGTGTGTATGCGTGTGGGTATGTGTGTGCATGTGTCTGTGTTTCTCTGTGTGTGTATGTGTGTGCATGTGCGTCTGTGTGTGTGTCTATCTGTGTGTGTGTGTATGTGCCTATCTGTGTCTGTGTGTATGTGTGTATGTGCCTATCTGTGTGTGTGTGTATGTGTGTCTGTGTATGGAAGGGTTGGTGGTCAATTCGGGGGCTCCCGAGTTGAACCCAGCCGGCACTAGGGAAAGCCGGGGCTAGTTACAATGTAAAACGTTTTCTTTCTCGGGATTCTTCAGAGATCTAAACCCTCCAAGCACCTTGAAGTCGAGGAACAAAACCTCGTTTTGTGAAGTTCCAGGTCTTTTATCTGGTTCTGGATGAAATGAAATGTTAAAACAAAATAAACAACCTTCCATGCTCAGAATCCGTTCTGCCTGTAAGCTGCCGCCTTCAGTAAATCAGGATTGTCCGTGGTACTGACAGCCTCCTGCTAACAGGGATGGGTCATTGCCCGTGGAAAACACAGACCTCGCGCCTGAATCACATGGAAATGTGCGGAGTTTCAAAATCTGCCAGATATTTTACGAAACAGGGCAGCATTCTGCCCAAGTCTTTTATGAAACAAGGCAAGATATTGTCCAAGTATCTTATGAAAACAGAGAGTCGTAGCACAGAAACAGACCCATCAGTCCACCTCTTCCGCGCCGACCAGTCATCCTAAACTGATCTAGTCCCATTTGGATCAATATTCTGTCAAAGCATGTTATAAACCAAGTATTTTGTAAAACAAGGCAAAGAGTTTGTCCAAGTATTTTATGAAAACAGATCAGGATTCTGTCAAAGCATTTTATACAACGGGGCAAGATTCTTTCCAAGTATTTTACAGAATCCAGCGAGTTTAGAGAACTGCTAATTCTGCGCAGAAGAAAACGTGAATCCTTATTACCGAGTCCGAGATATGAAGGGAGGGTGGAGATTCCGTTGGTTTGGTTTCTATAAGTGTGCTTTTATCTCATGTAGATCGGTGTGGGGAAACTATACAGATCACCAGTCCTGGCTACCTGAACTCCCCTGGATATCCAAATTCCTACTACCCCCGGGAAAGCTGTGCATGGGTGATCCGAGCACCCGAAGCTTCCCAACGGATAATGATCAATTTCAACCCTCACTTTGATCTGGAGGACCGGGACTGCAAGTGAGTCAAACCAGATTGGGTCGTATTTAGATACAGTGACCTCTAGTGGTTACAAAATATTTACTGGAACTTGCTGAGACGGAGCGTCAACCCTATTTATTTATCTGTACAGTGTAGGCAAGGCTAATGTCCTTCTCTAAATCAGAAATGCACGCATTACAACTAACATACCTACTCCCACATGTCAGACGCTTCACGGTTTCTCTGTACTGGGCTATTTTCTGCTAGTTTCTGTTAAACCTCAGGATTGTTAACCATTCCAGTTACTCTTACAAATGAATGTAACGCACGTGGTAAGGCAAAAGAAATGGTTTGCTGGGAAGGCAACAGGAGTGTGCATTATGTCATTGGAATTGGTTTATTTGTGATTCAGTCAGTACATGATTTTGGGAAAGACTCCCACCACAATTGATCATTACAGGTATTACACACAGACCAGTTTCTGTGTAATGTGAAGAGAACTACTGTTTTCACTTTGTTAGACAGATGCTAGTTGGATGTTCAGCTACTTGAAATATAACAACCAATAATGACATCTCTCCTACCTATCCACCCCACTGATCCCACTGACCAGTCCCTACCTACACTCACCTATCACCATCCTTCCCCAGCCTGCCTCCTCCCCTCTGTTTATTTCCCAGCTCCTTTCCCCCTCCCCATTTCAGAAGAAGGGTCCCGATCAGAAACGTCAACTTTCCCGCTCCTCTGATGCTGCCTGTGTACCTCCAGTTCCACACTGTTGTCTCTGACTTCACCATCTGCAGCTCTTGCTATTTCTTAATAATAATCTTCCATCTTCATCTCATGCATTACAAAATACAGAAATAATACACTTCTGAGATCAATTCATTTCACTAAAGTTTGCATAAAATGTTGGAAACCATTTCCATGTAGAACCCAATAGTGCAGAAGAGGCCATTTGGCCCATTCAGTCTGCACTGACCCTCTGAAGAGCATCCCATCCTATCCCTGTAACACTGCATTTAGCATAGCCAATCCACCTAGCCAGCACATCTTTGGACTGTGGGAGGAAAGTAGAGTGCCCAGGGGAAACCCACACAGACACAGGGAGAACATGCAAACTGCAACCAGCCAGTCACCCAAGGCTGGAATTGAACCCAAGCCCTTGACGTTGTGAGGCAGCAGTGCCACCATGTGACTTATATTAGGGTGCTACCTCTACTCATAACTCAAAATGAAGTTCCAAAATGGATGTATACAAAACTGTGATGCACTGAGAATAGCTAACATCTACCTCTGAAGAAGTTTTCAAACCTTGATTAGTATGGTTGTCGTACAGAGAAGGTGCATGTTTCAGTAGCACAGCATATGGGTCTAGTGATTTGTGACAAGCTGTATTTTTGGGTAATAGATTAGCACAGGTTGAAAATAACATTTTGACAGTTTTTGCTTTTAAGTTTGAATACCATTAAATGCTTTTTTAATGTATTCAATACATATGGAAAATATATTGCATAATGGGCCATTCCAGAAGCTTACAACCTACAAAGAAGTGTTTTGGTTTTTCCTGCCGCTTATCGCATAATGATTGTTGTCTGAGATAATTTGGGATTGAGTCATTTTGCTATTCATTCTTTATTTAGCTTCTTTGTTGTAATGTTTGTTGGTTAGCATCCACATTGCTACCTTCCTCCAGTCCCACTGCCTTTGTTCTATTTCAAACTATACTTCATTGAAATATGTGTGCCTTCTCCAATCATAATAGTTTAAAATCAATCTTAAAACTAAATTTATACATTTAATATCATGGAAAAATATTATTTGTAAAAATTATTCCAGTTGCATTTTTCTAATTCCTGAGAATGCAGATTTGAAATCATAACGGTCAGGTTTTATACCACTGTTCCTTCTCATTTTTTGAGGGAGAGTGCTCCTGTCAGAACAATGTTTTCCAATTTAGCTGAAAAGCCTTTAAGAAAATTTGGTTCAATTTATTTTCTTGCTTTTGGTAGTATGTATTACATATATTGCCGATAGAAGCAATTATACATTTTTCAAGGTGATCAGTCATAAAATGTACTGTGTTGTCAGAAGGCAAATCATAAAATTAGTATTGCAATACTATTTATTCTGTGCGCTTTCCAAAGGAACTGACTGAAAGGAGTTTTACTGGCTTTGAACAAAAAAGATTAAAGTTTTTTTTAGGTTGTGTATTTATTTTTGAACAGTCAAGAATTAGGAAAAAGGTGAATGGCCTAATACTGCCACTTTCTCAAGTTTTGAATGCCTTCTGAAATATCTATGTAATTTTGCTCTGTGCATGTATCTTAATGATCTTGAAATTACATTTTATTACACTGTCTTTTGCTGCTGTTCTTTCGCAGGTCTTCACATCTGTGTACCCTCCCCCGAATATCCATACCCCTATCCTTCCTCTGTCTCCTAATATTTCCTCATACCAGTCTGCAGGCTTTTAAAACCCAAGCTTGCCATCCTAAATACTGTCTCCTGATTGACCTCATTTTCTATTTTATTCTTTTAGTCTTTGTGATATTCTGCAAGACTTTGTTATTGACTCTGGTTTCCAATGAAAACAAATATTTGTTTATACGAGCTTGAGAAGATCACTCGTAGTCAAACTGGTGTGGCATTCCTTTGTCTTGTCAAATTTGACAGCTTGTACAAAACTATAAAGGACATTCCTTGCATGTTACATATAGAAAATATCTTGCACAAAGTCAGAAGGAAATGCCTGAAAAGCACAACAAGTCTGAAATCTGTATCATACGCTCTAATATTCACAGAGGTTAGTAGTATATTTTACTGAGGCCAGAAAATTTGGGAAAGGTGATTGGAAAACATATTTTGTCACAATAGCTTATCTGATCAGAAAATAATTTGAGATTAAAGTATATTGAGTGTCAGGTCAATTGGATATCTTTGCATTTTAGTTTTGTAGAAAGGAATTAAGTTTCTCAAAAACAACCCAACTGGAAAATCACATCTATGCTAACTACTGCTGCAGTGTGAATGTTCAGTGTGTTTGCTGAAAACTAAGGAAAGGTTACATCAACCAGTACGTAGAAAATACTAAGTATGTGGACAGGGTATTATTGAATCTAGTCAGATAAAATAGCATTGCTTATCAGTACAATGCACTGATAAGCCTCAAGCTGCTTATGTAACTAGAACCACCCAACCCATTAGGGCATTTATTTGCCAGCAAGATTATCTGAACACACCTTCCCCATCTTCAGGAAAAGACTATCCCCCCGCTTGCCACTGATGATACAACTAGCTGGCCAATCATCAGCGCTGCCCTGGAGTGCTGTAAATCTTTGTGACTCAGCTGTCTGCTTTCTGACAAGGGCATTCACATAATTTCAGCATTCTGTTGTGAGATAGAAGCCCACTTTTGCCTAAATGATTGTTAATCTCCCCAAAGAGGTTCGCTTGCAGTTGACCACAAAAGTAGGAAGGGAAGTTTGAGGTTTTGCTAGGCAGACAGTATGAATTCCTCATAAACTGAATAACTCTCCATTAAAAACATGGATTCTTTGGTGAATTCTGCTGACCACAGTAGAGACACATCATACCATTTAGATGCTTTAAAAGAAATAGGGAGGGTGGAAAAAGAGATGGGGGAGAGGCATTGCTAGTCAGGGCTAGTATAGCAGCTACTGAAAGGCAATTCGAGAATGATATGTCTACAGAGTCAGTTTGGGTTGAGATCAGGAACAAGAAATGAGCAGTCACTTTGTTGGGGGTTTTTTATAGACCCCCTAATAGTTGCAGAGAAGTGGAGGAGCAGATTGGGAGGCAGATGCTAGAAAGGTGCAGAAGACACAGGGTTGTAGTCATGGGTGACTTCAACTTTCCAAATATTGATTGGAAACATTTTAGTTGTAATGGTTTAGATGGAGCCGATTTTGTCCAGTGTGTTCAGGAAGGATTCCTGACACAGTATGTAGATAGACCAACACGAGGAGAGGCCGCTTTGGATTTGGTGCTTGGCAATGAACCGGGCCAAGTGTTAGACCTGTTGGTAGGAGAGCATTTTGGCGGTAGCGATCATAACTCTGTTACTTTTACAATAGTCATGGAAAAGAATAGGTACATACAGCAGGGTAAGGTTTATAATTGGGGGAAGGGTAATTACAATTCTGTTAGGTAAGAACTGGGTAACATAAAATGGGAACAGATGCTGTCAGGGAAGAGCATTATAGAAATGTGGAGATTGTTTAAGGAATGCATACTGCGTGGCTCGATATGTTTGTCCCTAGCAGGCAGGGAAGATGTGGTCAAGTGAGAGAGCCTCGGTTCTCAAGAGAGGTCGAACGACTGGTTAAGAGGAAGAAGGATGCTTATATAAGGTTTAAGAAACAAGGAACGGAAAAAGATCTAAAAGGATACAAGTTACCCAGGAATGAGTTGAAGAAAGGGCTTAGGAGAGCTATAAGGGGCATGAGAAAACCTTGGCAGACAGGATCAAGGAAATCTCCAAGGCTTTTTACACATACGTGAGGCATAAGAGAATGACCAGAGCAAGGGTAGGGCCGATCAAGGATTGTAAAGGGAATTTGTGCACGGAGCCTAAAGACGTAGGAGAGGTCCTTAATGAATACTTTTCTTCGGTATTCACAACTGAGAAGGACCTAGTTGTAGAGGAGGACAGTGTGAAACAGGCTGGTAGGCTAGAGGAGGTCGATGTCAGTAAGGAAGATGTTCTAGGAATTTTGAGGAACTTGAAGATAGATAAGTCCCCCGGGCCTGATGGGATTTATCCAAGGATTCTATGGGAAGCGAGGGAAGAGATCGCAGGGCCTTTGGCGATGATCTTTTCGTCCTCAGTGTCCACGTGTATAGTGCCGGAAGATTGGAGAGAGGCAAACTTCATTCCCTTGTTCAAAAAAGGGAATAGGGATAACCTCGGAAATTACAGGCCAGTTAGTCTTACGTCAGTGGTGGGCAAATTATTGGAAAGGGTTCTGAGAGATAGGATTTATGATCACTTGGA
Source organism: Rhincodon typus (assembly GCF_021869965.1). Lineage (NCBI taxonomy): Eukaryota > Metazoa > Chordata > Chondrichthyes > Orectolobiformes > Rhincodontidae > Rhincodon > Rhincodon typus. Next base: position 29,651,682 of record NC_063333.1, read on the forward strand.
AAGGCACAGTTTGATTCGTGATAGTCAGCATGGATTTGTGAGGGGTAGATCATGCCTCACAAACCTTATTGAATTCTTTGAAGAGGTGACCAAACACGTGGATGAAGGTAGAGCAATGGGAGTGGTATACATGAATTTAAGTAAGGCGTTTGATAAGGCTCCCCATGGTAGGCTCATGCAGAAGGTAAGGAGGCATGGGATAGGGGGAAATGTGGCAGATTGGATTCAGAGTTGGCTGACCCTTAGAAGACAAAGGGTGGTAGTGGACGGAAAATATTCAACATAGTGCTCAGTTACAAGTGGTGTACCACAAGGATCTATTCTGGGTCCTCTTCTATTTGTGATTTTTGTACATGATTTGGATGAAGGAGTGGAAGGGTGGATTAGTAAGTTTGCGGACGATACGAAGGACAAATTTGTTTCCTTCGGAAGGACAAATTTGAAAGCAGAATACAGGGTTAACAGAAAGATTCTTGGCACTGTGCAGGAGCAGAGGGATCCTGGGGTTCATGTCCACAGTTCCCTGAAAGCTGCCACCCAGGTGGATAGAGTTGTTAAGAAGGCGTGCGGTGTGTTAGCTTTCAATTATCGAGGGATTAAGTTCAAGAGCCGTGAAGTTATGCTCCAGCTATACAAAAGCCTGGTTCAGCAACATCTGGAGTATTGTGTCCAGTTCTGGTCACGTCATTACTGGAGAGATGTGGAAGCATTGGAAAAGGTGCAGAGGAGATTTACCAGGATGTTGCCTGGAATGGAGGGAAGGTCTTACGAGGAAAGGTTGAGAGAGCTAAGGCTTTTCTCTTTAGAACGACGAAGGATGAGAGGTGACTTGATAGAGGTGTACAAAATGATCAGAGGTATAGATAGGGTGGACAGCCAGAGATTTTTTTCCTAGGGTGGAGGTAGCTATTACGAGGTGGCATAGTTTTAAAGTGAGTGGAGGTAGATATAGGGGAGACGTCAGAGGTAGGTTCTTTACTCAGAGTGGTAGGGGCGTGGAATGCATGGCCGGAAAGGGTAGTGGAGTCGGCCTCATTAGGGGCATTTAAGCGGCTATTCGATAGGCACATGGATGATAGTATAAGGTCGGGGTGGAGGTTAGATAGACCTTAGGTTTAGGGTAAAAGTTTGGCACAACATCGTGGGCCGAAGGGCCTGTACTGTGCTGTACTGTATGTTTTATGTTTAAGATATTGAGGTCTATCTGCAGTTGCTTGAGTTTCTGCAACCTTCTCTTTAATCATTAAGGGGATGTATGCTTTGCTGGCGCGGCCAGTATTTATTGTCCATCTCTAATTGCCGTCAGGAGGATAGTGGTGAACTGCCTTCTTGAACCACTGGAGACCCTTCGATATAAGGACACTCACCTAATCATTGTAGGTGCTGGTTACACAATTTCTGATACACAACCGCCAGGTACCACTTCATGCTAGCTATTATTGTCAAATATCAAGTTCCTTTCTTTGTGATTCAAAAGATAACATGGGTTAGAAGGTTTGGGAGAGCCAGGAATGTCAATGGTCTTAATATAGTAAGCATATTCAGCATGGCTATTAACATAGATGCTTTTATGAGAGTTTTTTGGCAATGCAACATGCCCATTTTTTGGCAGACTGTGGCCAAAGCCCACACTCATTTAAATTCTTTGCTTGCTACAAATCTAGTTTACAGATTTGTCCTGGAATACGTTGTTTGAAGCAAGTCCATCAATGACTCTCTTTGGAATCTGAAGCACATTTTGAAACTCTGAGTGGAAGATATTTACCAGATAACCTAAAAGTTAGGAAGGACAGAGAGAAGAAGGATCTTGTCTTAATGTAGTGTCCTTCAGGATCTCATTATGCCCCAAAATGCACAGGAAGATCCACAGTCAACAATGTTGTCAATTAAGTGTCTTTTGACATTGCTGGTTAATGGAGGCCTAGACATTCTATTGACCAGAGATAGTAAGAACTGCAGGTGCTGGAGAATCCGAGACAACAAGGTGCAGGGCTGGATGAACACAGCAGGCCAAGCAGCATCAGAGGAGCAGAGAGGCAGAATCTTTTGTTCAGTCAGAAAAAAACTTCGCAAAAAGTCTCACTCAGGGAAACATCAAAAGGCTGAATGGATGTTTTGAAAAGTAGCCTTACCTAAATTAGTTTAATATTTACAGCCACAAAGAAAGAGAGGATTCTGCTGGAGTCAGTCACAAAGTGTCTTGTACCTGAGATGGCCTGACCCACTGGCATCATTGTTTTCCATTACTTCTGTGTTGTCTGTCAATTCTACTTCTAATTTTAATTCTTGTTTCTCGGACAGGAATGAAAGATACTACAGTTGTCTGGAAGTTTTCCAGATTTTGCAGCAGGAAATAGAATGTAATGCGCATTTTGAAATGTTGCTAGCAAATTGCACAATACTTTGCTTGAAAGTTGTCTTGATCTACAGTCAGTTCTCAGAACCATCCCTAGTAATTTTTCTGTTTTGAGCTCCATTACTGTGTGCAACGTTTGTAATACCTAAGTTAGATTTCAGTTCAGAAGCTGAATTAGATCTAAAGTTTCACTCTAATACACCAAAATCAAGCATCTAGTCATGATATACTTGGAATAACTTATGTGATCCCAGTTGGTACTGTTATAGACAAGGTTGCCTCAGAGGCTAGTTTTAAACTCGTGCCAATCTTGATATATACTAGCGTAATCTTTCATTATGCCTGAGATCGTCCTCTCCTGTTTGTTATATTCTCTGTTCCATCAGTTGCATCCCTTCCAATGCTGTGTAAGTGTTGTACTATGTTCTGCTCTAAACCTGCTGTTAGGTAACAGCTTAAACGAAACACTTTTTTAAAAAGAAATTATTAGTGGACATAGTTCATGCTGTTGTGGTGATTCATGAGAACATGGGAATAGTTCAGGTACATTACAGGCCCCTTGATGATTGGTTGGGAGGTCTGGCAAAATGGTGAATGTGATATCTAAAGGATATTTTTGCCTCAGAATTGCCCCCCTGCCTGATGGCTAATTGTGCCATTGCTCTTTGTGGAAGAGAATTCCAAGGACAAGTGACCTCTGAAAGAAGAAATTTGTTCCTACCCTCATCTTTTAAACTGTCGACCCAGATCTAGATATCACCACCAGCCTCCTGTAAAACCCCCTGAGAATTTTAACAGTTTCAATCAGATCAGCTCTCTTTCTTCTGAACTCCAATGAATGTAGGCCCAAACTGCTCAACATACCTTATAAAATAATCCCTGCACCCAGGAATCAGCTGAGGGAAACTTCTCTGATCTGTTTCCAGTGCAGGTGTAGTTCTCCTTAAGTAAGGAGTCCAAAACTATACATAGTACTCCAGGAAATTAAAAATAAACAGCTAGTTAATGGTGACCATGTAACTCTTGCCGATTGTTGTAAAAATCCATCTGGTTTGCTCATGTCCTTTGAGAAGGAAATCTGCCATCCTAGCCTGTCTGCCCTACATGCGACTCCAGAGCCACAGGAATGTGGTTAACTCTTAACTGCTGCCTGGGCAATTAGGAATGGGCAATAAAAGTTGGCCTCGTCAGCAATGTCCACATCCTGTGAACAAACAGAAAAATGGTACAGTGTCAACAATGCCCTGAATAGCTGTAGCAGTACATTCCTATTTTTATACTCCATCCTGCAATAAACAAGCAGGATGGAGTACAAAAATTCCATTTGCCTTCCTAATTATTTGTTGTGCCTGCTCTCTACGTGATTCATAAACAAGTACACCCAGACCGGTCTGTTCGTCTTGCCTCTCTCTCTCCTTGTAAATAATTTTCTGCCTTTCTGTCCTCCTCACATCTCAAACCATCACACCGTCACAATCTGTACAAAGGTTAGACTTGCCACCTGCTTTCAGCCCCAGTGAAAAGACATTTCCCACCTCAAAAAATAATTCATTCATTGTATCTGTTGTGGTTCAGGTGGTAGAATTTTCCCCTCTGAGTCTAAAGGTTATGGGTTCAAATCTCACTTCACGGATGTGAAAATAAAGATTTTGACTGGTTTTCCAGACAGTATTGAATTGTGCTGCCTTTCAAATGACAAAGTTGAAACTAAGCACTGTTTACTCTCTCAAGGGGATGTAAGAGGTCGCAGAATTTTATTTTGTGGAAGACCAGGAGTATTTTGCCCGGTGTCCTGTTCAATATTTCTTGCTTAATCAACTGCATTAAAGAAAAGATTGTCAGGTGATTATCACATTGCTGTTTATTGAACCCTGTTGTGTGCAAATTGACTTTTGTACTACCTACATCAGAATAGTGAGTACATTTCAAAAGTACTTCATTGACTGAGAAACGTTTTGAGACTTACAAGGTTATGAAAGGCGCTATACAAATGCAAGGTTTTACCTTTTAGCCAGGCCTCACAGATTTGAAATACCGAGCAAGACTAAACAACACAGGACTAAACTGCACGATCTGCCTTGCCAATTTTTATCAGATTTTCCTTGACTTTGACATGCACCTACCGTAAATATTGTGATATCCAATGGCTCAGAACAAGGTAACTGTAGAAACCAAGATGCTATGTTACAATAGGGATCAAATATCTTCAGTTAGGGAGTGATAAAATAATGTCAAGGCAAAAATTCGTAGCGGATCTCAATGCAAATGTAAGGAATAGTGACAGGGGTCAGGACAGTTGCATGTATTCATTCTAAATTTATATCAAAGCAGTGAACACCCTGCAATGAGTGCAGTTGGTCACAGGATGTAAACTAATTTTATTTCTAAAGAAAGTCTCAGTTTCTTGGAGAAAATGGTTGTTAATTCCGAAAACTGTATATGTTTATATTAAGTTTTTGGAATTTTTTTTAACCAGTGAGTTATCTGAGGAACAAAATCAGTGGAGTGCCTAAAGGCAGCAGTGCCAAAGAGCTAGATTCTGTTCAATACGCTTGTGGTGCAGAAAGATTGGATACTTAAATTTAATGTTTTTCAGTCACATAGTTTTGGCTGACCTCCGACATTGTGGTGAAGGTAAACAGAAAGAATGCGTAGGAGCATGGTCTAGCAACAGGAGGCCAAAATAGTCAGGAAGGAGATATTGAGAGCATAAAACGTTAAGGAGTCAGGCCAGTCAAATATCTCAAATGTCTTAAAAAGGAAAAGAAAATAATGGATAAAAGAGCAAGGAAGCAAATGGGGCGTCATATCACAAGAGTTTAGAGAGCCTGAGAGCCAAAACCTTGATTAATAATACAGTTTTTAAGGAGGTTATGAAGAAGAATTGATAGGACAATGGGATTTAGAAGGGCATTCCAGAGTGTAGGATTGAAGTAAAGGTTCTTTTCCTATCCATATTGAGACAAAAGGAGGAGAAGATGAATTGAAATGAGCCTGGTGAACTTAGTATTACATCTAAAGATATAGATAGGGATAGAGGTAGAAGAACAAAATATTTTTGAGGTCCAAATAGGGAATCTTGGTGAGATAAGATGTAATCTCTTAAGTTTAACTCTAGGTAAAACAGAATGCTGTGATTTTGCCTGAGTGGTCAAGGAGGCAGATGGAATTCATTTGAAGAAAACAGAATTCATGGTGGGGACCAGAAATGGTTGTCTCAGAATTTCTTGATGTTCAGTTAAGTCTTTTCATTTGTTTCATCCACGATCTGATTTCAGAAATGGAATCTGAGTGCAGAGCTGGTTTTAAATCAGAGTAAGTCACTGAGATGCATGTCCTGATCTGACTCTGGAGTGCAGTATCGCTGGTAAAATCATGTTACGTTGCTGAGGCTTGACTGCACTGTCAGAGTGTTTTAAAAACTTATCAGTCATGAGCTTCATTCTGTGCATGTGTGTAAAAATGAGACTGGTGCTCTCTCAAGGTAGTAGAATGGGAGTTATTTGTACTCTGCAGTGCAGGCCCTGTTAGTTGAGAGTCAGTCTTGACAGCTACTCCTTTAACCTCAAAATACAAACAGAGCTATTGAATTTAATATTCCAAGTTGACATTGGATTTAGCGTCGTTATCATGCAAATCCAATATGCATTTAGAATACAGCATGGGGTAATAGAGTCATTAAACTGGAGTGCTTCACTCTCAACTGAATATGTTAATTTAGCTTCTTTCACAGGCAATTCAATTGTTTCTCTATTCGACTTTCTTCAAAAGCGCCCTGAATATTCTGTTTCTAAAACAAGCATATAAAACAAATGGCATACGTGTCAAAATTATATCACATTGGACTATTTTGGTTTAAAATAGATCAACTTCCTTTAAAGTGGAAGAGTGAAGAGTTTCAGACAATTGAATGCTAACATCCCAAATTATGACTTAGACTTGTATTTCTTAATCTAAAGATGAGTTAAGTTTATCTGTGTTTAAAGACTAATGTGTTTTGAAAAACACTGAAAGGTAATTATTACTTAATGTAATACATTGAAATAAAAATGTCACTATGTCATTATACACATAAGAATTATAATTTTTAAAGAACAATCTTCTTTAGATAAGTTACTGTCTGATACATCAGAACAAAAGTTACTGTATTAACCATTAAGGTTTACTAAGGACTCAGTCTTTCCAGCAAACAGGCTTTATAAGGTTTGCTAATTGGGTGTGACATTGGATTTAGTCATAAATCACATGAAGTCAGCAATCTGTAAATTTTGTTAGGGGTGTTCGCCTCTTAAAAGTAAATGGATGCAAGACTGCACATCCTTGAAGGAACCTGTCCCATTCACCTGAAGCTAATGATTTATAAATGCTGCATTTAGAATTTGACAATGTTGTCTCCTTGAACCAAATTGGTCAAAATAGTACTGAAGGTCAGGACTGAACATGTGGACCTAAAAGGGTCATTAGGTGAAGAACAAATTTTACCAGGTTCATACTGTCGAATAAATCATTAACAAGGCAGCTTTGACCTTAGACAAACAAATAATTTAACCAAATACTGTACAATCACAAATCACTTTCCTCTAATGGTTTGTGTTATAGGGAGATCCAATTAATTTAGTGAGAGCTCTCCTTTTATTTAAAGCCAGGCTGTTTAGAAAGAATATATCAAAGATTAGGCTATTTGTTTTGTTGGTTACATCTTCCTGTACACACTCATGGACACACAATCACTCTTTTTCTTTTCTCCCGTCACAACCATCCAGCTACTTTGTACTTTTTGTTTACCTCTCACGCGAACGTCCCATCCGTTGCCTCAAATCAGTGGTTGAAACATAATTGCAACAGTAATACCTTGAATTTATATAGCACTTTGCATTATCAAACAAAATTTGATGCTAAATCACAGTAGAAGACTTTAACAGAGTTGACCAGAAAAAAACATGCTTGTAGATGTACCTTGTAAATAGAATCTTACATAAGCAAGAGGTTGAGAGAAGCAGAAGGACTTGAGGGAATTCTGGAGCTTATTGGGTATGTAGCTAAAGACATAACCACCGGCAGTGGGATGTCACAAATTGAGAATAAATAAGAGGCTAGGATGGAGGAGCACAGAGATCTTGCAGGGTTATAGGCCTGAGGAAAATTACAACGATATGGTAGGGTGAGGTGACAGAGGGATTTGAAAACACAAGTGAGAACTTTAAAATTGAAGTCTTACCAGACCAGGAGTCAATGCAAATTAGTGAGCACCAAGAGTGGTGGATGAATGGAATTGATATGAGTTATGACATGAAGAGCCGAGTTTTGGATGAACTCAAGTTTCCAATGCTAATATTATCTTGCATTTCAATTAACATAACTTTGATAAATAAAGATGAGGTTGAATAACTGTTGATTTGTTTTGGCTAATATGAAGATGATTCTTTTGAATGAATCATTTTAAAAAATGGTATAACATTTTTTGGATGGTGAAATTGAACAGCAGATCAGCTAGGAATGAAATCCATGGCAGCATCCTTTGGAAGAGCTAACAGTCTGCCATCCAATATGCTGCTGGGCTGCCATTTATTTTTCATTATCTCCCACTTAGAAGTTGTCTGAAATTTCTTGATTTGCCAATGAGCTGAATAGAAATTACTTTTAACTAGATTATGTGGTCAAAGAATAATTTGGACTAATGCATTCATAAATCGTGCTAGGGTCAATAATTAACTTAACTATGCACAACTGGTCAGCGATCGGCTTCGTGAGATTGAAAGATCTAATATATGTGAAATATGGGGGAAAGGCAGTGAAAAAAAATTCAGCAAAGTTCGACTGTGACAAGGTGAATGCTTCCAAATAATCTTGCACACCTCCCCAATAAAATCATAGAGTAGAGAAAATAACAAAGATAGTGTTGAGGAGGATAATAAATAACATCATCTACTTTGGTCATTAAGGCGTTTCCAGCCCTAAGGGTGTTATTACTACTCATCAGACCCATCCTAAACACTTCAGTACCAGTAATGGCTGTAATGTGTTTCAAAAATGAAGTTGGAGGTCTTCCAGACAGGCAGCACAATGGGGTGGAGAGACTAAACGTCAAGTTACTGGGAATGACATAGATCTTGTCAAAGTACAAAACATATATCATTTGCATCGTTTCTTAGGTGCACCATTTGAGAAAAGGCCAATTAACTGGTTCCTAGCTGGTGCTCATCTGGCATTTGAGCCTACATATTGTTTAGTTTCACACTTGAGCAACAACTACTGTTGTCTAAATATTAAGAACTCTGCAGTCAATAGGTGTACAGCTGTTCAGTACACACAGTCTTTAGAGTGTATTTGAAAGTTCGCTAGCAGCAGTGAATCTACAAAATCTTCACAAAGAAATTTGTGATGCTGCTGCAAGCATACTCCTTTGTATAAAAGAACTTCCATTATAGGGGGGAGAAAGGTCAATCAAGTTCAACCTTTGCAAACTGCAGAATAAGACAAGCTATCTGGAAATGTTATATGTTATCCAGCAGCTCTCTGAAAAGCATCTCGTCCACTTGGTAATGCACAATGTCATATAATGCTGTACCGCTACTTATGGCAACTCTATTTTAAGGAAACAGCAAGGCACTTCCTCAGAATTGCTTATATTCCACAGCCATTACTTTATTAGAAATACAAGAAACGTCTTCAGGCCATACTGTTGATAAAACTATGACCATGAAGTGAGAGCATCTCTGAGAATCTACTGTGGATATGTTTTTTGAGCAGTGCTGATTGAGTACACAATTTTTCATAGAATCATAAGTAGAGAAGAGGCCCTTTGGCCCATCACATTTGCATGGCCAAAAATTTACCACTATCTGTACTAGTCCTGCTTTCCTGCATAAAAGCCATAGTCCTGAATGTTATGACATTTCACATGCTCATCCAAATACTTTTTAAAGGTTATGAGGCTTCCTAGCTCAACTCCCCTCCCTGGCAGTGCATTCCAGATCGCTACCACACACTGAGTGAAAATGATTTTACTCAATTCCTCTGTAAACCTCCTGCCTTTCACTTTAAAATTACGTCCGCTTGCTATTGACCCTTCAGCTAAGGGGAACAACTGCTTTCTATTCGCCCTGTCAATGCCCTACATAATCCTAAATCAGCCTTCTCTGCTCCAAAGAAAACAACCCAAATTTATCCAGCCTGCCTTCATAGCTCCATCCTGATGAATCTCCTCTGCACCCTCTCCAGTGCAATGACAAACTTCCTACAGGGCGGTGACCAGAAGTGCAAACAGTCCTCTAGCTGTGGCCCATTCCTACACTGTTGAAGGAGGTGTTTGGAAAAGATGGTATTGTAAAGTAAGTGACATTGTCAGCCTAATGTCTGGTGGTACAATGGAGCCAGTTACAGATTGTGTACGTAATTCCCTGCATATATTAGGGAGAAATTTCAGACATTGCACTTAAAGAGAGGGGAAGATAATTGATTATTATCTGATACATTGTTTGTGCAGTAGTAATGTCTTCTCCAGTTTTTCAACTGCTGTGTTTTGAAAGCCGTTTATACATATAATCAATACCATGCTGGAAAGCATTTCAACAGACGCAAGAAGGAGTAAGAACTGCCGATGCTGGAGTCAGAGATTAAGCAGTGTGGAGCTGAAAGAACACAGCAGGCCAGGCAGCATCAGGGGAGCAGAAAAGCTGATGTTTCGGGGCGGGACCCTTCTTCAAAAAGGTCCCAACCCGAAAGATCAGCTTTCCTGCTCTTCTGATGCAGCCTGGCCTGCTGTATTCCTCCAGCTCCACACTATATCAACAGACGCAAGTGTTTCTTGCGGAAGCCAGCACCAATGCTACCCATTCAAAATTACCTCCAGTATCAATTTGAAATTTGGCTGATTTTCAAATTGTCTCAGGTTTTTTTTATCAGTTGAATTGGCTCTTAATGATATTGATGATAATCATTATTGCAAACTATCAACCTGCACAGAAAAAATGCAAACAGCTGGCTGCTCTATGCAAATACTGTCACACGTAAGGAAATGTAGCTCTAAACATTTCCAAGTCTTTATGTGCTAAAATCTGTCAAAAAATCCTCCTGATTAAATGATTTCACTTTCTGTCAGAGCTTTCTGGTAGAAGTCTGCAAACAATGATAGAAAGCATAATAGGGTATTTCCAATGATAGAGTGAAGCAGAGAATATTTTGCCTTTTAAACAGTATGTACTTGTTGAAACAGAAAAGTATGTGGGGATTATGTCCTTGGTTCTGAAAATCACTAAAAACTATCAAACCCTGCAGCATATGTGCACTGTAAAGGGGTAAAACTCATGACTTGAAGCAGAGAGAGGTAGGCATCTAACTTTTTTTAACGTAGTTTTCCAGAAACTTTCAAGCAAATTTGTTTATAAATGATAGACAATTGAAACTCACAATTAATTATTCAAAGACAACAACAGCAACTTGCCTCTATATACCATTTTTAACAGCAAAATGTCTCAAGGCACTTCAACAGGAGTGAAACCCAAAAACAATTGGCACTAAGCCAAAGGAGGATAGGTGACTAAGAGCTTTGTTAAAACTGTAAATTTTAAAGTGGAACAGAGTGGAGAGGAAAGAAATGTGACAGTATCAACAATAATCCAATTGCAACACATGAGTATAAGGATGACATAGAAGTACAGTGAAAAGGGTGAACTCATTTCTGTATATACTCTTTTAGGAGTTTATTATAAACTGATGAGCATTAGAATGAAGACAGGAGGTAATATGCAGGCAAATTAGAGAAAAACACACAAGTGATAGCACTGTCGTAATGGCATTTGAGCTCTGTTTGCTGGAGCATGGCTGTGGGACTGTTGCTGGTGGAATGCCACTGAACAAGGTGAATAGAGTCGACCCTAATGCTAGAGGTTTTGCCCTATGATCTTTGGTGGCACAATGAGCCTCACAGTTTTCTTCTCCAGGAAGTGATAGCTATACCTTTGGTCTCCTGCAGGACATGACAGTAGAGAATGAATGAGAGTGTATGTTTGTGCATGGATTGACAGAAGGAATGAGTTCCTAGGCTGACTAACATGTCCTCATTTTTGTTTTTATGTTCTCATGCACTGGGAGGGAGATAAGTATCTTTCAGCATTTTGGACCATCATAGCAACTTCAGTATTTCACCATAAGAGCAGGAAGGTCTTGAAAGAGATGTAAAACACTTTGGTTAGCACAGCTGGAGTACTATGTGGAGTTCTGGTCACTGCACTATTGTAAGGACATGATTGCAATGGAGGAGATTCACCAGAATGTAACCTGAGATGGCTCGGTTTAGCTGTGAAAACAGCTGGATAAGCTCAGGTTGTTTTCTTTAGGGCAGAGAAGGCTGAGAGGAGATCTGATTGAGGTGTATGAAATTATGAGGGGCATGGACAAGATGGATAGAAAGCAGCTGTCCCTCTTAGATGAGAGGTCAATAACAAGGGGGCACACTTTTAAGTTGAAAGGCTGGAGGTTTAGAGGGGATTTGAGGAAAAGAAAATTCACCCAGAGGATGGCGGGAATCAGGAATGAACTATGTGGGAGGGGAGTGGAGATGTAAATTGTTACAATGTTTAAAAAGTACTTTGATGGAAACTTGAAATATCATAACATTCAAGGTTATGGGCCAAGTACTGGAAAGTGGGACTAGTGTAGATTTAGAGCAGCTGAATCAGTGCAGACTCAATGGGGCCAAAGGGCCTCAACTGTATTGTATGATTCTCTGACTCTATGATTCAATGATATTTCTAATACTCGACTCTTTTCTTCAGATAAATGCATTAATGCCTTTAATGAATGTGCATGAGGTCTTGGTTTCTGTATAAGAATGACTGTTACTTTTTTCAACTTAATCACAGAATTATAAAAGTGTTACAATGCAGAAGGAGACATTGTAGCCAATTGTGTTTGCATTGGCTCTTCACCTGAACATCATTACCCAATGCCAATCTCCTGCCTTTTCTGCTTTTAATTCTGCTGTGACATGAAGCTTTTATTTTTATGTTTCAAGATCAATGCCTAATGATTCACATTGTGTGTAAGGTGTTACACAGTTTCTTATTTTCCATTTGGTCCTCTCCATAAAGTAAATAATTTGGAAAAACAAAGTACTGTGAATGCTGGAAATCAGAAAGAAAATTTCTGAAAATTGCTACCACTTCCGGAGAGAAACAGAGTTAACGTTTCATGACGAGGAATTCCAATGAAAAGTCACTTTTAAATAATTTAGACGAGTTGGAGTTCATGTAGGATTGGGATTAGTCAGGAGGATGTTTGACAAGTTGAGTTCGAAAAGTCAAAAGCATAAATAGGTTGGTAGGATCAAGATTTATATTCCACTATCACTTTGTTTGTCACGCCCCTTCTGTGCATCTTACAAATCTCATTTCAAACATTCTGTTTTTCTAATTTATGCTCCTTGTGAATCCTCCTCTTCTTCCATCTCACCACCGTTGGTAGCTGTGCCTTCAGTTATCCAAACTCAAGAACTGGAGTATTCACTCTAAACCTCTTCATTGCAGTATCTCCCTTAAAGCCCAGCTCTTTGCTTGCTTTTGGTTAACCTTCTTTGGCTTGGAGTCCATTTTAATCCTGTCACCACCTTGGAACAATTTATTTAAGGGAGATGTAAAAGGTTGTATCCACATGTGCTTTATAAATGCTTATTCTTTTTGAGGTAAGGATATTAATATTGTATTGTGTGTGAAGGAGCTGTAATCATGAACAGGAATGTTAGGCAGAATTAATAACTGGCTCAACAGGCCTGCTATGTAATCAATGCACTGGTAGAAGAAGCAGAAAACTATTGATTATAACACTAAAATAATGGAATGTATTGGAGTACTGGTGTTTGAAGTTTTCACAAAGGGATGGGTAATAAAATAATTGTATTTCAGTTATTTTCTAGTGGCTTCCTTTTGCTGTCTGACAAAACTTTACTTTTGAGATGATCTTCTGAAAAGAAGGAAACATTGAGCAAGTTTAGTTCTCTGCACATTGTAGTTTAAAAGAATGAAAGTTGATCTAAAAGAAACATAGAAGATTCTGAGAGGATATGTACCGAGAGGATATTTTACCTTCCTGAAGGGACTGGAGATTAAGGGGGCACCATTTGATAATTTTTGAAATATTAGTTGAAAATTCCCTCATTAAGGATGGAGGTGTGAAGGAATTTTTTCTCTAAGGATCATTAGACTTTGGAATCCTCCTTCCCAGAGCACAGTGTAGGCTGAAATATAGTTACTGAATATATTCAACACTGAGTTAAACAGATTTTTCATCTATAGGAGAGTCAGAGTCATGGGAGGCAGACAGGAAAGTGGAGTTAAAACTACAATAAGTTGAACCATGATCTCATTCAATGGCAGAGCAGACACACTGGACTAAATAATCTACTCCTGCTCCTATTTCTTATGTTCTATATAAATTTATCTCATCCACTTAAGGAAATATCTATGAAGAATCATTGCTCTCCTGTAAGTACTTAGCTTAGGTATGCAATCTGTTGTTATTCTTGACTTTCTCTTGAAATTAATCTTCCATCAAGCTAAACCAATGCTTTTTACCAGATGATATTTGCAACATTATTAAACTATTATTTATTTAATCATCCCATTTATATTGCTGATGATGGCAGTTAGGAATTGCTAACAGTGTCAGCTTACCTGATGTGAATCTTCAGTCTACATATCAGCAATAATTAAATACGGCACTGCTGAATGGCAATACCTTTATTATCATATTGACTTCATTTGCAACCTGTCTGCCACCATCACAACTGCACTGCTCCAAGCCCCACAATTTATTTCTTGTCCTCCCAACTTAAATTACTAAATTAAACCAAAGAACTGCAGAGCTCAAGATCTGAATTTAAAAGAAATTGTTGGAGAAACTCAGCAGGTCGGGCAGCATCTGTGGAGAGAAAGCAGAGTTAACGTTTTGAGTCCAGTGGCCCTTCTTCAGAATTATGTCACTGGAAAGGTCACATGACTCAAAAATTAACTCTGCTTTCTCTCCACAGATGCTGTCAAACCTGCTGAGTTTCTCCAGCAGTTTCTGTTTTGTGTCACTTGTACATTCATTCTGGTAGAAGGGATGATGTGAAAATCCAATACAAGACCAATCTTCACGGACCTTGAGAATTGCATTCCTGGACTAATCCAGATGTGGAAACAGTAAAATTGCAAAAAGGCTGTATTGTGAGCAGATATAATTTATCCAACTTTCTGGCGTTCATAGCAAAAAAAAAACCAGAATCCAGGAAACTTACTTCCTTTGCAAAGCTAACATCGATGAATGAAAAAAGTACTGCAACAGCAAAGTGTCAGGCAGTACTTTTACAGTAACATTAAAGCTGGGGTTATGGGTGATCTTACAACTCAGTTTAGTTTTTGGATTAGTAGGTATTTTTATTTAGAGGGTTTTCCTGTTTTTGTTCTCTGTGGGTATTCATCAAGACATTTTTGCCACTCCAGCATGGAATTTTAACTGTAGCATAACTGGAATATATAGTCTGGCTTTGCAGTGAAATCCACATTGCCAATTCTGATGAAGGGTCTAGGCCCGAAACGTCAGCCTCTCTGCTCCTCTGATGCTGCTTGGCCTGCTGTGTTCATCCAGCCCTGCACCTTGTTGTCTCGGATTCTCCAGCATCTGCAGTTCCTACTATCTCTTGCCAATTTAACTGTTGCTTGCTGTTTTAATGATTAGCTGCATTGCTATTGTGCAATGGTGACAGATCAGAAATATGTTCCAATAGGATTCTGAAAGCCTTTTGACTTCTTGGCCTGACTTTATGGATTAGACCGCATCAATTAAAGAAGTTTTCCATACCCTTTGTATTTCCATCAGCACCTGGGTCCCCCACTGACTTTTCATTTGAATGCTGTTGTGCAGGTTTAAAAACTATTAGCAGCAATGCCTGACCTTTACCCTGCAGGGCAGGGCACCCTGTGGAGGCAAATAACGCAAAAAATAGAAAAGAATAAGATCAAAAAGGTAGTAAAATGTCAAGTGATTGGACCACAGTTGAATTATTAAGTGATGCTGTTCGTTGCCTTTCGATGCGGGATAGGCCAATAAATGTTCCTGCTCTGCCTGTTTTCTTTTCTTTTTTTTTGAAATAATTTGGTGATATTTACAGCAATTCAGGTTCCGTATAAAAGTATTTCTCAACTCTGGCACTTAAATTTTTTCATTCTTTGCGGGCAATGCACAGTGAGAAGTCCAGGGTGGACATTCCCGTCCAGACATAGCCAACGAGGTGCCCAGAAGGGTTCATGTGGGGCTAGTGGGCTCTGGGCTTTCTTCTCGCCAACTCACCAATTAGTTTCTGGGTGAGAAGTGCCTCTGAGGACTTTTTGTACCTGCTGCCGATTGAGGTCCTGAAGTGGTCAAATAATGGCCAATCAAGGGCTTCTCCTCACTACCTCCCCAGTTAGTTGCCCTCCTGGCAGGTTAGAAAAGCCACTTTAATGCACCACCCTGCTCCCTGGCCAACATCTCTTCTCTGGCTTGTTGCTGTGTTCCAGCGAAGCCCAATGCAAGCTGCTTGGGGACCCTACAGCCCTCCGGACTCAATATCGAGTTCAATAATTTTAGGGCCTAAACTCTCCCATGTCCCATCCCCCTACCCCACACACCAGGCTTTGTTACCACATAGCCTGCTATTACATACCCCCTGTTGTTAGTCACTAACAGTCCCCATTAACAGCTATTCACCCTCCCAGCCTGATCGTTAGCAACTGCTTTGTCTGTTTAACTGTCTTTCTCTCTCTTTGGGCTCTATCCTATTCGTTTACCCACTACCCCACCCAGCTCCCTGTTTTCTGCATATGAACTGACGTTTTCCCAGCCACCATCAGTTCTGAGGAAGGGTCACCGGACCCGAAACTTTAACTCTCTTTTTTTCCTTCACAGATGCTGCCAGACCTGCTGAGCTTTTCCAGCAACTTTGTTTTTGTTCCTGAGGTTAGAAAAGTGGTTTGTTCCATGACTGGGAAACAAGGCTGACTTACCTGTTGATAACAAGGTGTACAGCTGGATGAACACAGCAGGCCAAGCAGCATCAGAGGAGCAGGAAGGCTGATGTTTCAGGCCTAGACCCTTTTTGAAGAAGGGTCTAGGCCTGAAACGTCAGTCTTCCTGCTGCTCTGATGCTGATTGACCTGCTGTGTTCATCCACCTCTATACCTTGTTATCTCAGATTCTCCAGCATCTGCAGTTCCTACTATCTCTGACTTACCTGTTGGGTTGGTGGCTGGGGAGGGTTTGCATTACCTCAGCCTGGTGTCGGAAAGTCATCTCCTGCCTTTGTCTCTGACTGCACCACCTCCCCCCCCCCCCCCCCCCACCCCCCCCCCCCACCTCCCCCCGCCAGGATCCTGCCCGACAACAAAAAGGTTAAAAATCATGTCCCTTCTCACCCTGAAGAGTAGGAAGCTCCTATGGAAACATGCCTATGCCTGCCTGTCATTCTGTATTAATAAGCTGATTGATGTGGGATTGGATGAGTTATCTCAGAGTGTGGGTGGCCTGTCAGTTGCTACCTAACATTCTCACTCCCATCATTTGACTAAAAATGGGAAAATCACACCCATGGATTATGAAACATTGCTCTCATCAGTGAAACTAAGGCTATTCCAACTTGTGTAATTACTGGCGATAATGAATAATATATCAATTTTTCAATAAGTCTTTCAACATCTTGCCATCAGATACTCAGAATATAGCACAAGCATGATGTATACAGGGAGAATGACATATATACTCATAACATGTTTCAGTCTCCTGTGGTTTTCAACATGTGGAGTCGGGTCTAAGTGCAGTATTCAGTTCTGGTGGATTTAGGCAACAGAGTGCATAATTGGAGCAAGGCAGACAGACGGGAAAAGAGCAGTGGAAGGACACAGTTAGGAGGGGGTGGAGGGAAGCAGTAAGGTATGGAGGAAGGGTTAGGAAGGAGGGAGAGGGAGATGGACTGAAGGGAAATTTGAATATCGAGATGGGAGTGAGCTTTTTTCTTACAAGCGTATGAATTAGGAGCAGGAGTAGGCCATTTCATCCTTTGAGCTCGCTGTGTCACTCCCAATAGATTATGGCTTATTTGACTGTAGCTTCAATTCCACCTTCCCCTGATAACCTCCACCTATTGTGTTAGTCAAGAATCTATTTACCTTAGCCTTAGAAGTATTAACTGACTAGGCCTTCCATAAGGTCCCCAGCATCATAGATGTCAGCCTTCACTCCACACAATATCAAGAAATGGGTATGAGCCCTGACACCTTCTGGTAATAGTACTAAAGACGTGTGCTTCAGAATTAGCTGTGCCTCTAGCTAAGCTACTGAACAATGATCTACCGAACAATGTACTAAAATTGCCCAGGTATGTCCTGTCCACAAATGGCAGGAAATATCCAACCCAGCTAATTATTATTCTTTTAGTTTCCTCTTGATCAAGAGCAAATTGTTGGAAGGGGCCCTCAACAGTAGTCAGGTTGGATTTGTCCTGGTTCTTGTGCATAGGGTATCCCTGGGCAACATTCCACATTGTCAGGAAGATGCCTGTCTTGTAGCTGTACTGGAACAGCTTGGCTCAGTACACAGTCCGTTCTAGAGTGCAAGTCTTCAGTACAGTGGCAAATGGCACATGTAAAGGAATGATCTGTTCATTGATGTTCAGTTTGGATTCTTTTAGGGCCACTCAACTCCCAACTTCATTGAAGTCTTGGTTCAAACATGGACAAGGGAGCTGATTTCAAGAGATGAGTCAAAAGTGACTGCCCTTGAATCAAGGCTGCATCCGGCTCGTCCCTGCCTCCCTAACCTGTTCTTCCTCCCACCTATCCCCTCCTCCCACCTCCAGCCGCACCTCCATCTCCTACTGACCAACCTCATCCCGCCCCCTTGACCTGTCCGTCCTCCCTGGACTGACCTATCACCTTCCTAACTCCCTACCTACACTCACCTTCACTGGCTCCATCCCCGCCTCTTCGACCTGTTTGTTTCCTCTCCACCTATCCTCTCCTCTATCCCTCTTCTATCCGCCTCCCACTCTCTCCCTATTTATTTCAGAACCCCCTTCCCCTCCCCCATTTCTGATGAAGCGTCTAGGCCCGAAACGTCAGCCTCTCTGCTCCTATGATGCTGCTTGGCCTGCTGTGTTCATCCAGCCCTGCACCTTGTTGTCTCGGATTCACCAGCATCTGCAGTTCCAACTATCTCTGCATTTGACCGGGTTTGGCATCAAGGAGCATAGCAAAACCGGAGTCCATGAGAATCAGGCAAAAACCCTCTGCTGGATGGTGTTATGCCTAACAAGTAGGAAGAAGGTTGCAGTTGTTGGAGGTCAGTCATCTCAGCTCCAGAATATCTCTGCAAGAGTACCTCAGGGTAGTGTTCTAGACCCAACCATCTTAAGCTGCTCCATCAAGAAGATCAGAAATGAAGATACTCACTGATGATTGTACAATGTTCAGCACCATTTGCAAATCCTCAGATACTGAAGGAGTTCATATCCAAATACAGCATTACTTGGAGAACATCATGGCTTGAGCTGACAAGTGATAAGTATCATTCACAAAAGTGCCAAGCAATGACTGTCTCCGTCAAGAGGGAATCTAACCATTTCCCCTTGACATGCAATGGCATTTCCATTGCTGAATCACCCACTACCAACATCGTCATGGTTACCATTGACCAGAAGCTAAATTGGACTAGCCATATAATTATTGTGCTATAATAGCAGTTCAGAGACTAGGAATCCCGTAGCAAGGAACTCACTCCCTGTGTCTCCCATAGACTGTCCACCGTTTAAAGGCATAAGTCAGGGGTGTGATGGAATAATCTTCACTTGCTAGGAGAGGTGCAACTCCAACAATTCTTAAGAAACTCAACACTGTTCAAGACAAACATCCCACTTGGTGGACACCCCATCCGTCACCATCAATATTCATTACCTTCATAACCTATGCACTGTGGCAGTGTGTGTTGTAGTTATAAGATGCACAGTTGCATGCAGTAACTCACAAAAACACCTTCAACAGCACCTTTCAAACCTGTGACTTCTACCACCTAGAATGTCACTGTCAGCAGATGCTTGGGATTCCCCATCAGCGATAAGTTACTTTCCAAGCCACACACCATACTGACTTGAATTTCACCATTCCTTCACTGCTGTTGGTTCAAAATCCTGAAATTCCCTTTTTGATAGCACTGTGCTTGTCCCTACACCCAGGACTGTAGCAGTTTAAGGACTCAATTCACCAGGACTTTTTGCAGGGTCTTTAGGGATGGATAATAAATCTTGGCAGAGCAAGTGATGCCCATGTCCCATGAAGGAAAATCCAAAAATGAGTAACTTCGGTAATGAAGAGAGCTTGGAGAAATTGGGACTGCTTTCCTTGGAGAAAGGACTATGATGAGATTTGCAGAGATAATGGCAACCATGAAGAGTTAGGATAGAGTAGCTGGGGAGAAACTGTTCTCCATTGTGAAAGGACCAAGAATGAGAGAGCTCGGATTTAAAGTAATTGGGAAAAGAAGCAAAGGCGAGATGAATAATACCTTTTTTTACATGGCCAGTCATTTGGAAAACATTGAAAGAATAACATAGGTTAGGGCATTAAGTTTCACTTTGTCATGTTCCTTCTCTCCTGACAAGAAAGTTCTCTTGAATGGCTAACGTTGGGAGTTCATTGTGTATTCAGTGTCATGAATGAGCATTGTTCAGTTTCTGGAATGTTATCTTTATACACAGCACTTTATTGCGTTAGTCTATTCTTGTATCTAAATTTTGATTTCTATGGCAGTCTTTGTGAAAAGTGAAGAAACATTCTCCATAGCAACTCAGCAGGTATCTAACATGACTGTGTATAATTGGGTTGTTAGTGTTCTATTAAGTGCGATTAGTCATCAGCAATGAGTAAAGTAGCTGTAAGCTATTGTTTTCAACTTCATATTCAGTTAAAGGGAAACTGCATTCTTGTTTTAGAATTCCAGACAGTCGAAAGTGCATTCTTCACTATGGCTAGTTTTGAGCACTTAATAAACTAAACTGTTGGAATCAGAAAGTGTGCACAGTCACCCCACTGTTACACACAGGATAATAGATGGCTGGCACTGAGTTACAAGACAGTAATTCAATCAAGCAGTTCCGATGACATCATAAACCCTGAGAGCAAAGCTCAAGCAATTTTATGAAGGTCAGCAAAAAGGCAGAGATTGAATTACAACCTTAAGCAGACCAGAAGCTACTTGTTATCATACAGAACAAATCGTGAGTGGATTTTAGTAACAAAACTTTTGGGTTGTAGTTCTTTTTACATAGGGCTGAAATTAGCCAGCATGGAAATCACTCCCATTTTTACTGAAGTTGGGTAACGACCTTCACGTACCAGTTCTGTTTCATTTCATCAACTATAATTAATCCATTAGTTTTATGTTCTGTTTGTTTAAAAACTTCTTTTGTTGTCAAGTAATAGTCATACTGGTGTGGTTGAAAGGGAGTAAAGCTGGTATTATGTTGTTGAGAATGTTTGCTATCATAAATAAGATATTCAAAGATTATTTTTGGAATAGGACATGAATTGTAAGTTATTTATTTAAGCAGCTTCATATTCACATGGTATTCTACATAAGAAAGCTTTTATTTAAATAAGTGCATGTTTTGATAAACATCTGTCAGTGAGGGTACAGCATAAAGATTTGACATTGTGTTCCGAGGATTAATACCAGATGTGCAATGCTGCAGTCTGTTCAGCATTAGTTTAAGGTCACTGTCACTGAAACTTGCACATTCTGTTAAGTAGCATATTTATTCTATTTCCAATATGAATTAGGACCCAGAGAATGGAGCCAAGGTAATAGAAGACTTAAGGTATTTGAAAGATAGGAGGGAATGGAGACGACACAGAAATCCACCATCAGATGCTGAAAGGTGCAGGGAGGAGACTGACGGCTGTGTAGAGATGAAAAGGAAATGGCAAGTTTATGGTGGAATACAGGGAGCCAAGGATTGAGTGGTGAGAAATTAAGATAAGTGCAAGATCAGGTACAATGGTTGCATTTTGGGAAAATTTGTCGTGGATGACCACGTGACTAATAGCATCCGAAGAATCCATGAATACTCCACATCTTAGCTACATTGAAGCCTGTAGAGCTGAAAGCATTTGCAAGAGTTCAGCCAAAAGTGCAGAGTGGATAAACCTACTGTCGTGCCAGCATTTCACTCATTTAGCTTACTCCGCAGTAAAAATGGTATTGGAATCAGCAAGGGTATGAATTCCAACAATATCGTGTTAGTGGTGCTGAAGGTCTGTGTTCCAAGGTTTCCTGCTTCTGAAGTTATTTCAGTAATACTGTGAAACTGGCACTTATACAATAAAATGAAGAATTGCCTGAGTATAACCAATCTATAAAAAAAAAGGATAAATGCCATTAGCAAATGGCTGACCTCTTAGACACATTCGAGTCTTCAGTGAAATAATAGAATCCTCGGAGCTGTTATCAAGTGACACCTACTCATTAAGAACCTGTTCACTCACACACTCTGTGACGACTGCCAGAACCAGATCTCCAGATAGCCCTAATCCAGGTATGAACACAAGGGCTGAATACCAGAAAAGTGGCAAGTGTTGCTATCCTTAACACTCTTGGAAGATTCAATCAAATATCAAAGAACCACAGAAACGTTATGATGCAGAAAGAGGCCATTCAGGCCATCATGCCTGTACCAGCTCATTAAATGAGCATAAGTACTGAGTAACAATCTCCTGCTTTTCCCCCCTATGTTATTTTCATCCAAATAATCATCCAGTATCTTCTTGAATGTCAATTGAAGCTACCTTCAGCACACTTCCAGGAAGTGCACTCCATACTCTAATCTGAGTGAAAAAGCTTTTCCTCACTTTGCTCACTATGCTCACAACTGACATTTTTCATTCCCGGAACTATTCTTGTAAACTGGTTCTGCACTGTCTCAAATGCATTCGCATCTTTCCTACAATGCGGCATCCAGAACTGTACACAAACTCCAGCTAAGGTCTAACAAGTGTCATATAGAAGCTGAACATCACTTCCTTGCCCCTGTACTATATGCCCTATTAATAAGTTGAGGATACTGTGCGCTGTATCATATCTTAAGGAAAGCCTAAACTAATTGATATGATCTAAGGCTTTCTTGATTCTAGGGATGTGAGATGTAAGGCCAGCATTTAATGGTATTGACTTTGAGAAGGTGATGGCCAATCAAATTATACAATGGTATATTTACTTGACTTCACTGTTTATGGCAAGTGGTATTGGGGAAGTAGGGCATCGGAATAGTTAAGTTTAGGGTTCACTGTTAGTGATAGAGACTGAGATACGGACAATGAGGAGGCAACTTTGCCCTTACTAATAATGGTAGTCTTGATGGATTTGGGGTTTGAAGCTCAGTTGCCAACCTTGAGATTTCATAGTATTGTGTGCAGCTCACTGATAGTCTGCATTTATGTCAGAATAGCTTCTGTTATTTGTTGAGGTAAGTGCATTTGTTCACAAGTTGCCAATCAAGTTGTACTCGCTCTTTCATCAGTGACTCCTTAAGGTCAAATTCATGAAGTTAATTCAGCAGGATATGCATTCCTGATAAAACTTCTACTCACACAGTCAATAGTTTTCTTCATCAGCTAATTTGCCTCATCCATGATTAGTTTCCTCCTCAAAGTCATGCATAATATCAGTTCAGTGCTTGCTTCAACTGGTGTGGCTGAGGTATAGTGCTGTAATAAGTGTATCATTACTGAAGAAATAAGTTCATTCCTATGGATTTCTGTGGTGTGAAATTAGACTTGGTGGGGGATGTAATGCAAGCAGAATTGCTTTTGCTGGCCATTATATGCTCCGCCTGATATTCAATTCAATTGAAGCCAATGGAACTGAATATCGTGTGGAGCATGTAACAGGCGACTGATGAGGTACAGCATAGAATCAGCTGAAGAGCAGTGTTAATAAATATTATTGCCATGACGACAAATCATAAGCTTTGAATTTAGTCGTGTAATTATCTGTGCTTATACCCGAAGTAATGCAATCTTAGTATCTTCGGCATTCCCAATTCCAGCTCGGCTTCCCAGACTGTGGTCTCTATTTAGGTCCACATTTTCAGATACCACATACTGCAAGCAGTTCTTTCCCATTGGCATCTGCTGAATGTCATCCTCCATGAAGAAAAGAAATGGTAACGCTATTTTACATGGAGAATAGAAGGCCGCTCAGTCTGGCATAACAAAATAAGATGTCAAATACCTTGTTAGCTGCAACGAGAAAATTCAGAGCAAGCATTTTAAAGTTTAACAATATTAATGATTCAAGGATATTAAGGAAGCTTCATGAAATTTATTTGCCTGCTGTCACTTTGGGTATGTGATTGTGTAACCTGTTGTAACATTATGAAATATTCTCATTACCTGTCTTTTCATGCTCCATTTTCAGCATGTTCATGGCTGAAATTGGGTTTGCTTTTATTTTGTGCAAGTATTCGAATATGCTGACACTTGCAGCCTCCATGGTTAACCATCTGAAACATTGCAAGATAATTGACAGACCTTGAAAAGCCATGTAAGAGAACTGACACTCATCTTCACTGCCTGGCATGGAACTCTGTTTCTTGCAATCGTCTGTCATGTCTGTTGGACCCGTTGCCTGTATGGAGTCACCCCCTCAGAAGTGTAGAAGGCATCTGTGCATTTCACTGCAACTATCAATAATCACACGAAGTGATTTGCCAGTATTCCTACACCTGATTCCTTCAACCAGCACTCCAACATGTGCACTCCATAACTGACAGGCGCGCTTAGTCGTCCATTATGATAATTAACAAGTGCTTCAGTGCCATTATTGCAGATGTACTCTAAACAACCATTCACTGTTGCATTGGTTGTAATGCATGTGACCTCCAACTATGTACTTGGGGTAACCTTGTATATTCTTGCAAGTGCACCAAAGGCAAAGAACTCTCATTAATCAAAAAAACAGCCTGCACACTGAGTAAATTGACCCCTGTGGAATCATTGTCAGAAATAATATAGCTTTGTCCATGATCTTTGCTATTTGCAGGATAGGAACATTTACATATTGTATTTCTGAACAATAGTTATTATCATCGTGGAAGAGAATTCTGTCAAAATAAATTTTGTTGTTTTAAATTGGCAGATACCACCATTGTTGCTTTTAACTGCGTTGTAAATATTGTCAAACATTTTCTTCAAGACTGGCATAGTTATGCCATTTATAAAATGGTCTGAGGAAGTGTTTCTGAAAAAGGAGCTTTGTTTGCATTATATATCATTCCCAATCTTTCTGCATATTTGTCCTTCACACCTTGCCTGCTGAAAAAGCATTCAAGCAGCCTGCTCCCAGGCTAATGTCATCAATGCCCCTGTGGTTAGCTACCAGGGCACATTAATCAGGTAGATCTCTCCCTTCGGATTCCTATCTGCCCCACAAATCCTCACTTTTGTTGGGTAAAAAAAAATGAGTGCTTCTACAGGACATGGATCAGAAATTGAGCAGGACTGGATGAGGGGCTAGATATGAACTCAGAGGCAGAAAGTGAACACTGAGCTCGTTTTACAGCAGGAAATCCAGAGAAGCAGATTTTCCAAAGGTCCAGCTGAATTTAATGACACATCATGGCAGCAGGGCATGGAGTTAGATAGGAAGATTGATGTCTGCTGTTAGCAAATATGGGAGAAACATCAGCAGGGGAGATGGTTGGGTCAAAGGTAAGGCCATAACAGAGTAGGGCCAATGACGTTCGAGGAGACTGGTGTTGTGGTGGAAGTGATGGAAAGGTGGGATGGGGAGGGCAGGAGCGGGCAGTTATATTGTTGAGCTGGCACTGTCAGGGAAGCTCAAAGAGATAAAAGGCCAGAGGCAGATTGAGGAGGCCTTGTGAAGGAGATCGACAGGTCCAGGTCCTGGGGGCTGGTGGTGGGAAGATCAGGTGCTGGGGCTTAGAAAACCTGGCTAGTGTTAAATTTCAAATTGTGGTTAAATATGGAGCATGTTGATGCGTTATTATATTTAAATTACTAACCTGCCTCCTGCAAACAGGTTTCTTAATTCTTTTGTGGGACATGGGCATCACTGCCAAGGCCGGAGGTTGTCGCTGATCCCTAATCGCTATTGAATGAGTGGTTTGTTGGTTCATTTCAGAGGACAGTTCAGAGTCAGCCACATAGCTGTGGGCATGGAGTCACATGTAGGCCAGCCCTGATAATGATGGCAGATTTCCTTTCCTAAAGCACATTGATGGACCGGATGGATTTTATGGCAATCGATTAAAGCTATCATGGGGTTCAGGTTCATCACATGAAGCTGGCATCACATGTAGACAGGATGGTTAAGAAGGCGTTTGGCACGCTTGCCTTCATTGTTCAGACGTTTGAGCATAGGGTTGGAAATCATGTTGAGGACATTGGTGAGGCCTCTTCTGGAGCACTGTGGAAGGATATTATTGAACTGGAGAGGGTTCAGAAAAGATTTACCAGGATGTTGCTGGGAATGGAAGGTTTGAGTTATTGGGAGAGACTGGAAAGGCTGGGACATTTTTCACGGGAGCGTAGGAGGTTGAGGGGTGACTTTATAGAGGTCTTTTTAAGAATTATGAAGGATATAGATAAGGTGAATGGCAGTTGTCTTTTCCCTATGGTGGGTGATTTTAAAACTAGGGGGATATTTTTAAGGTGAGAGAAGAATTGCTAAAAAAGGACATGGGGGAAACTTTTTTACACGGAGAGTGGTTCATGCGTGTGGAATGAGGAAGTGGTGGATGCAGGTACAGTTACAACGTTTAAAAGACATTTGGATAAGTACATGAAAAAGAAAGGTTTGGAGGGATATGGGCCAAGCACAGGCAGGTGGGATTGGTTTAGTTTGGGAGCATGGTCAGTGGGGACTAATTGGATTGAATGGTCTGCTTCCATGCTCTGTGACTCTTTGACTGTATGACTTGTTTTCAGGTTTTATTTATTCATTAATGGAATGTGGGCGACACTGCCTGGGCCAGCATTTATTACCCATCCCTAGCTGTTTTTATGAAGGTGATGGTGGTGAGCTTCCGACTTGAACCACTGAAGTTCATTCGGTGTAGGTATACCCATGATGATATCAGGTGGAGAGTTCCAGGATTTTGACTCAGCAACAGTAAAACGAGCGGCGATATATTTCCAAGTCAGGATGATGAGTGGCTTGGAGGAGAGGTGGTGGTGTTCCCATATATCTGCTGCCCTTGTCCTTCTAGATGGAAGTGGTTGTGGATTTGGAAGGTGCTGTCTGAGGATCTTCGGTGAATTTCTGCAGTGCATCTGGTAGGTGGGTACACACTGCTGCTACTGTACCTAAGTGGTGGAGGAGTGAATATTTGTAGACATGGTGCCAATCAATTGGGCAGCTTTGTCCTGAATGCAGTCAAGCGTCTTGAGTGTTGTTGGAGCTGCACTTGTCTAGGCAAGTGAGGAGTATTCTATCATCTCCTGACCTGTGCTTTGTAGATAATGGACAGGCCCTGTGGGGAAAGAAGGTGAGTTAATCACTGCAGGATGCCGAGCCTTTGGTCGCTTTTGTAGCCACAGTATTTGTGTTGGCTTATCCATTTGAGTTTCTGGTTGATTGTAACCCCCACAATGTTGAGAGTGGGTATTCAGAGATAGTAATCCAATTAAATATCAAGGAGTGATGGTTAGATTCTCTCTTGTTGGAGATGGCACATTTGTGCTGTGAATGTTACTTGCTACTTTCCAGCCCAAACGTGGATATTGTCCAGGTCTTGTTGCATTTGGACATGGGCTGCTTCAGTATCTGAGGATTCAGGATCTGTGTATTGATTGATTAACTGAATTTCCATTTCAGTTGTAACACTTGTTAGATTGGAACCCATAAAACAAGAACATTAACCTGGACTTCTTTGTTACAGGTCCAGTAACAATATCACAAGGTACTGTCTTTGCATCATTTGCCAACCCTCTGCCATATCTCTGTTAAAACCAGAACTGACAGAGTGGGGCCAGGATTGAGAATTTTACTAGTTTAACATCCCATCCAATCTGAATCTGTCACTTTGGTGGTCTAAAATTCTTTCCCAAATCTCTGCTCACCTCATTATGTGACATTGTGTACATACTTTATTCCTCAATACTGTGAAGGTGTATATTGTTTATTGAAGTTAGATCAGAAATGGTTTAAAATGGTGCAAAGGTTCTAATGTAAGTGTTTGTATGGGTTTAGAACATTAGAACATAAGAACATAAGAACATATGAACCAGGAGCAGGAGTAGGCCATCTGGCCCTTCGAGCACACTGTGCCATTCAATAAGATCATGGCTGATCTTTTCATGGCCTCGGTTCCACCTACCCACCCTCTCTCCATAACCCTTAATTCCTTTACTGTTCAAAAAAAAATAATCTGTCTTAGCTTTGAAAACTTTCAAAGAGGAAGCCTCAACTACTTCATTAGGCAGGGAATTCCACCGTTTCACAACGCTTTGGGTGAAGACATTTCTCTTCAATTCAGTCTTAAATCTGCTCCCCCTAATTTTGAGGCTATGCCTTCTTGTTCTAGTTTTACCCACCAGTGGAAACTACCTCCCTGCTTCTATTTTATTTATTCCCTTCATAATTGTATATGTTTCTATAAGATCTTCCCTCATTCTTCTAAATTCCAATGAATGTAATCCCAGTCTGTTCAGACTCTCCTCATAAGCCAACCTTCTTAACTCTGGACTCAATCTAGTGAATCTCCTCTGCACCCCTTCCAATGCCAGTACATCCTTTCTCAAGTAAGGAGACCAAAATTGTATGCAGTACTCTAGGTGTGGCCTCACCAGCACCATACACAGCTGCAGCATGACCTTCCTGTTTTTAAACTCAATCCCTCTAGCAACGAAGGACAAAATTCCGTTGTTAGTGTCATATGACAGTCTTAAAATTTATCTCTGCAGCAAGTTTGTATAAACATTAGTCCAGTATTTATGCATTTCATAGCTTTCAACATTTGACATGCTTCTGGCTATCACCTGTTTCTGCCAATGAAAGTTTGACTTTATATATTTACCTTCCATCACATTTACCACAACTGTTCATAGCACTTCCACCTCTGAGGTTCTGGAGTCCAGTCTCACTTCAGGAACTGAGCACAGAAATCAAGTCTGATTCGTCACTCCAGTGACAAGGGAATCCTACTTCATCGGAGGGTCTGTTTTTCTGATATGCTGTTTAACTGAGGCCAAATCTTCCCATAAAACAACCCTTTGAGAAGAGGAGCAGGGGTCACCCTTCATATTCTGGCATATATTTAACTCTCATTTAATATCACAAAATTAGATTATCTGACCAATTATAACACTGATCTATGTGGCACCTTGCAGTAGCCTAAGGGGTTACATGTTTCCTATATTATAAGTGACTAGACTTCAAAAGCACTTGTTTGGCTGTAAAGTTCATTGGGATACTCTGGGGTTGTAAAAGGTGCTGTGGAAATGCCAGTCTTTCTTCTAATAGAAAGTATTCTGCAGCATGAGTCTCATCTCCCATTGCCACTATCAGTCACTGCACTGACAGCTAATATCCCATGTTTCCGTTGATTTGACTTATCTTCATTTCCAATTGCTGCAACTGTCTTGCTTTGGTATATCTGACATCATGTGACAGGAGGTGTCTATTTGTTTACAGCATTGGAATTAAATGAGTGTCTCAGCAAATAATCCTTGGACAGCTTAATTAGAAAGTTAAAAAAAAGGTGTTATCCAACATAGTTTTGATCATGTGCATTTTATTTACCCAATATATGTCACAGGTTTTTGACGTGATTGAGGGGTGGCAGATTTTTGTGGGAAAGCATCTTGTGAAGTTTACCAGTCATTGGAGCCCTGGGGTAGTGTATTAGGCTTGGGGCAGAATTTCATGGATCCATCATTGTATATAGCACAGTAAAATCTCTTTCTCCCACCCTCTGATATACCTTAATGTCTGATATAATGACTTCCCTTCATCATAGGAAACCACATCTACACTCCGTAGCTCAGTCCTTGCACTCCTTGATGCACATGCCTTTTGTATGATCTCTAAAGATGACATTGTCTTGCTGAACTACTTATTTTAGAGTACTGAACCCTTTTTGATGACATTTTAGATTATGTTCACTTTAGCTGTACTACCCTGTAGAAATGACGGGCAGCGCTCACCCATGCAGCTCAATTCCAATCTTTCTCACATTATACTTCTATTTTCATACCTGAAAATTGCCAAGAAGATGATTGCAGAGATCTGAATGTGTTCCTCCATTTGTCTGAGGTCATGTTTAAGTGTGCGCAGTGTTGCAGTTTAACAGTATGTTGTTGACTTTTAAATAGTCACCAATGTTCTGAGACACTAAGTAGCACCAAAACTAATCAGGTGTAGAGCTGATGAACACAGCAGGCCAAGCAGCATCAGAGGAGCAGGAAGGCTGACGTTTCGGGCCTAGTCCCTTCTTCAGAAAAA
>NC_063333.1:29681962-29851195 GCF_021869965.1 Rhincodon typus
GCTTGGCCTGCTGTGTTCATCCAGCTCTACACCTTGTTATCTCAGATTCTCCAGCATCTGCAGTTCCTACTATCACCAAAACTAATCACATTAGATAGCACCAAGTGACAATCATTAGGATGCTATTTCACTATTTTTTCAGGTGTGATATCAGGCAGTTCTGTTGTATATACATTGCCATTCCTTCTGTCAATACACTACAGTAATTGCTCAGAGCTGTTAGTATGTGACTTGAAAACATCAGCTTAATTTTGACACTCTGCTATGATCAAGCTACAAAAGGCACGGTTTCCCTGGTGCATATTTGAGGGCTGCTTGTGGAAGATTTTGCTGCTGGCAAGGAACCACACCACCAGCAGTGCATATCAGGAATTTGGGCACCCCTTACATCATTTACTCACCATGATCAGAACAAACATTTCCAAATGCCAAAAAAGCACTCCCAGAAGGAGAGGCTGCATTCCTAGAGTTCAGTTTTGTAAGCTGTCTTTCACAATTCAACATGAAAATAACAGTTCCTTTTCTTAAGCAAACATATATTCACAGAAATCCACACATGTAGACAGGCACAGTAATGTTGAAATGCACATATTTGCATACAAATGCACAAACACACAAATACACACACACACTCACACCAGTTGACGCATAGCCACACCAGCAGAAACACCCCCACACCAACTGGCACATAGTCACACACTAGTAGATGCATACTCACACCAGCAGACACATAGCTACACCAATAGACACATAGTGATACTAGTAGACACATACCCACACCAGTCGACACACAGCTACACCAGTAGACATATACCCACATCAGTAAACACACACCCACACCAGCAGACACACACTTGTACGAGTAGACACAGACCTACATCAATAGACACACATCCGCACCAGTAGCTAGATATCCATACCAGTAGACATACATCTGCACCAGTAGGTACACACCCACACCAGTAGACATGCACCCACACCAGTAGAAGTATACTCACACCAGTAGATGCGTTGGCACACCAGTTCAGTGGCAGGGGTGTATTTGATCAGATGGGAGTGTAGCAGGTGGGGAAGGTAGCAGGCCACATTCCTGTCTTCAAGTCACTGGTGATTCCACCTGTGACAGTCCTTATGTGGCCAGTTAGTGCCAACCTAGAGATTCCATTGTGCTGGTACTGGTATGAACCCAGAATGGCCAGGGACTTACCATGGGGCAGCACACAAACTGTGTAGGACAGCTTGTAAGCTGCCAGGCTGCCCCTCACCCAAAGATGCTTGATGTCTGATCCAGAGACTTAGCACTGGGGAGGGGGTGTCTGCTGAGAGCCACACCCTGGCCTTACTGTCAATGCCTCCCATTCCCCAACCCATGACCCAACTCAACTGCGGCCTGGGATCCTAGACCTTGGGTGGATGTGATTCTAGCAGCAACCACAGCCTTCCCAGTGGAGCATTATTCCTCGGGTCCTTGATCTGGGGAAAGGTCAGTGGCTGGTCTGTCATGCGTGTGAGTAATGCAGCTGCCCTTCCTGGAAAGAGGTGCCTCTTGTCAGCTCTATAGCTGGTGGCTGAGACCCCCGTTATTGCCATCATTAGGCACAAATACACACACACACACACACACACACACACACACAAATACCTACACATAAACAATACTCAGGTACGTACAATATAGAGACAGACACAAATCACACTGAGGCATATACACACACACACACACTTAATGAGCTTAGCTTATTTGAATGTAGGTGCTTATTAATTGATCTGTGTTAGAAACCATTGTTTTGCAGAATGAGAATAGAGACAGGCAGGGCTTTTATAGTCAGTTGTCAAATTTGGACTTGTAAAATGTTACTTTACTTATTTCTGTTAACATTGAAAATTTGGTGCAGAAGTGACCCCAATAAGACTCAGAGCCTGTCATCGCTGGTGAGTTGATAGCTGGGAATTTAATTACAGAAAGTATGTCACAATTAGTAACTTTGAAGCAATTGCTTACCAAATGCATTAAGATAACAACAAAACTTCTATTTAAAGCGTAAATGATTTGTTTAAACGAGTATATTATAAGGAAGACATTAAAGGAGAAAAGGGGATACTTTGAGGGCCCCGAGATCTTGTGATCTTAACAATGATGGTGAAACAAAGGAAATGAGGAATATACAAGAGACTTGAGTGCAACGTTCTCATAAGGACATTCTAGATATCACAAAGGGCTTAGCCATGATGGAATTTGAATGCAGTGATGAACATTTTATAACTAAGACATTGGATGACCAGGAGCCACTGGAGGTTAGTGAGCACAGGGAGATGGGTAAATGGGATGGTGTGAGTAAGGATATGGACAGCAGTATTTTGGATGTAATGAAGCATATGAATGATGGAGGATAGAGGCTGAGCCACAGAGCATTGGATTATTGAAATCTGGTGGTGAAAGTTTTGGCAGCAGATGATCTGAGGCAGGAGCACAGATGGCTGGTGTTATATATGGCCTAATTAGATTATCTCAATCAGTGACATGGAAATCTATATGAAAATTTGTCACTTGGACTCTACTTTCTAGCATTCTGAACTGTAGAGACCAGGGCCTTGATCTATACAGAGACAACCAGTCTTAGCCAGTGAAATGTTCGGATTTTAATCTTCAATGATTCTGGGCCAGAGAAGAAAATAAAACTATACAAGCTTCCTGCTCCACATTAACTTCAAGTGATGTGGCTCGTTATTGTACTCTTATTGCCCAACTTAGAACAGCTGAAGGAATCAGTGACTTTGCAAACCTCAGTATGACTCAATATCCAAATACACAGGGCATTTCCCTCACTAGAATGTGTGCTGAAAAAAAATGTCAGGTATAGATTAGGTTACGATGCTTAGACTACTCAAAATCTATCTCACAGGTGCTTCGTAAATTTAGCTTTTAGCAGGTTGCATTAAGGGAGGAAAGACATGGGGTTACCTTTCAAGATCTTTGCAGTTTTGGTCAATGGTAATTCAGGTATTTTAGATGCATGAAAACACGGAAAAGAATGAATGATTATTGAATATATTAATCATGGAACACTTCTAATTCAATTCTCTGTGTTTTCCCTCAGATATGACTACGTGGAGGTACGAGATGGTGGAGACGAGAAAGCACCATCCCTGGGAAAATTCTGTGGGAAGATTGCCCCTTCTCCACAGATCTCCACAGGACCACTGCTATATGTAAAGTTTGTGTCTGACTATGAAACACATGGAGCTGGCTTCTCCATCCGTTATGAAATTTTCAAAACAGGTTGGTCACACTGATTTTGCTGCAGTATTCTCATTGGTTTTGCAAGATATATTGAGTGTTTTCAATTCATTTGAGCTAAATGATTCAAAGTTATCCCAAAATTAGGACTGTTGTAATATTGTTGAAATCAATCATGCGCAGTGTGCATTCCAGCATGTAAATCTAATTCCAGAAGAGTGTGTTTTGACAGGCATCTATTTCCACTGATAAATGCTAAATTATAATGCAAACTAATGGACTTGGCTTTCAGTCGAACTTGCAGTCATTTTTTGGTCAGTTCTCAGTCTGTTCAATCAGTAATGTGCTTTGTTGGCAAAGCAAGAGCAAAATGAGATTACTCTTAGTGGGCCCCGTGTGCAACAGCCTCAAATCCATGGCTTTTACCCATTCCTGCTACATCTGTGATTGATCAAAAATGTCCGCGGAATTTTAATGGGCACTCATGCAGCTAAACCTTCATGTCTTGGCGCAGTTCCCTTTTCAGTTTTCCCCTTCACCTTGACAGGCCTGAAGAAACTGCTGCCATTTCCTGTAGGACAAGAGCTCGTTCTGATAAATGATAATGTTAACAATTATTCTTCACAAATCATGCAATCTTGTAATGTAATCCTTACAACTTTGACAAACTGGTACCATAACTTGATCTTTAAGATCATAATTAGTCAAAGGTTGCCATTACAGTTTACCATTCTGTTAAGTCAAACATAGATTACTCCTTGTGGTATTTTGAAACTTACTTTAAATTTGTATGCAAATACTGAAGCTGAAACCAAAGTCAGAAACGACATAATGTCAATTACTATCAGGTTTAATATGGAAGTAGTAACAATGATGCATTTACAATAGTCCCCCACACTACCCCCACTATTCCTAGGGAATTAATTCAATGCTACATAGAGCTTGTGTTGGAAAGATAGAGAAAATTTGCCAACACAACAAGCAATTTCTTGGTGTGTGGTACATGCCGGTTAATCAATATGCAGTACATAACCGTATTTGATTAAAAGAACATGTGCTTTAAAGACAAATTAATTCTTTTCATATGAGGGGACACTGCTGGTTTGTTGGAAATATTTAAGATGCTTGTTGTATCATATTATGTACAGTACAAACAAGTGAAATGATTCAATATTCTTTATGTTCACTTTCTTAAGCACTAAACCTGTTCCATCTTCTGAAATCTGGCCAAGCCTCAAAGTGTACGAAATGACAAAAAATATAGAGCATGAATTCAATTGCTGCTTTTAGTACAAGGCTTGTCCACTGTTGGCAGAAGCTAACCGCTGCTCAATTAACTCTAACCCTGAAAAACAATGGTTTAATTTCTGTTTGCAGATCATTAACCTCACGGTTCTGTGTTCTGGAGTTTCTCATGAACAGATGTAGATGTCTGCATGGTCTTTGATAAGGTTTTGCTGCTCCAGTTGATATAAAGTAGTTTCGGTATTAATGAGTTCAACAGAACTATTATATTCCTTGCATAAACCCATTGCTGTCAGTGACGGGTTAATGACTTTAATTCCAGGACATTTGAAGGACAATTTCTGAAAACTGTGTTTAGTACAGATATACTTGAATGGTTAGCCTAATAGGATCATTTGGATAAAAGCACTGTTTTGGTTACTGTGAAGGTGGCCCCATAAGAGGACTGTACTACACAGTCTGTTAAAGGCACATTGAAAATGATAATGTAAAGCCTAACTCCAGCCAGGTTTACTGTCTCATTTAAATTAACTTAGAATGCTGCAAGTGAATATGTGACGGTTGAAAGTGGCTTCTGGGTATAATGCTTCTCTTGTGCCTTTCCTGTGTCTTAGTTGGGTTTGCAAATCACTTACCATTTAACAGGCAATAGGGAATGATCGCAGGGTCTCAAATCATAGAATCATAGAGATATATGGCATGAAAACAAACCCTTTGGTCTAACTTGTCTATGCCGATCAGATATCCTAGATCAATTTAGTCCTATTTGCCAGCATTTGGCCCATATCCCTCTAAACCCTTCCTATTCATATACCCATCCAGATGTCTTTTAAATGTTAATTGTTCCAGCCTTTACCATTTCCTCTGGCAGCTCATCCTTTGGGAAAATAGATTGAGTCAAAATTTGATTGCAGGACAATCAACCTTGTGGATAAGAATTCAATTTTCACCTGTAATCTACTTAAGGATCCAAACATACTTGTGAGCATCTGTCTGGTGCCGTGTCCAAATGTTTTTCAAATTCTGGTCTGTCAGTTGGGAAGGGGCAAACTAGTTTGCTGGCCACTCCTTAATTTTTCTTGCTGAAGTCCCAAGGAATGCAGGGAGTCATAAAGAGAGAAGAACTTTTAATCATGTGACCATATGTTATATCCTCAGGCCACACAAAGCTGTTTAGAGTCAGAGTCATACAGCACGGAAGCAGACCCTTTGGTCCAGCTTGTCCATGCCAACCAAGTTTCCCAAACTAGATTAGTCCCTCTTGCTTTCATTTGGTCCATATCCCTTTAAACCATTCTTTTAAACCATCTCTTCTAAATGTTGTAACTGTACCTGCATCCACCACTTCCTCTGACAGTTCATTCCACACATGAACCACCCTGTGTGTCAAAAAGTTGCCCCTCAGGTCCCTTTTAAATCTTTCTCCTCTCAACTTAAAAATATGCCTCCTGGTTAAAAATATGCTACCCGAGGGAAAAGTTCTTTCCTATTCACCTCATCTATACCCCTCATGATTTTATAAATCTCTACAAGGTCATCCCTCAACCTCTTATGCTCCAGGGATTAGTATAGTGTCAGGTAACCATTATTTTACCAGACCATAGGACCGTTGTCTCGTGAGAGGTGGAGGCTTAAACCTGAGTGTTATCACACCTCAAGCAAGGGAAGAGGTTGAGAAGGACGTTCTTTCATGGTAGCCTCAGTTGGTGTGGAAATTGACCCCATGCTCCTGGCATCACGCTACATCACAAACCAGCCATCCATCCAACTGAGCTAAACCCACCAGTGTCGTTTAGGGCAGGAAACTGCTATCCTTACCTGGTCTGGCCTAAATATGACACCAGACCCACAGCAACATGATACATTCTTAGCTGTCTTCTGGTCAATTAGAGATGGGCAATAAATGCTGGTTTGGCCAACAATGCCCGTGCTCTGTGAATGAACTAAAAAAAGGTACGTGTTGCATTGCTGTGAGATAACTCTGGTATTTTTAAAGGGCTTGACTAATGCAGATTTAAAATGTGGCCTTTTTTTATTCATTCATGGGATAAGGGCGTTGCTGGCTAGGCAGCATTTATTGCCCAGCAGGCAGTTAAGAGTCAACCACATTGCTACGTGTCTGGAGTCACATGTAGGGCAGACCAGGTAAAGTTGGCAGTTTCCTTCCCTAAAGGACATTAGTGAACCAGCTGGGTTTTTCCGACAATTGACAACGGATTCACAGTCATCATTAGATTCTTAATTCCAGATATTTATTGAATTCAAATTCCACTATCTGCTGTGGTGGGATTCGAACCCAGGTCCCCAGAATGTTAGCTGGGTCTCTGGTATAATACCACTAGGCCATTGCATAGTAAATAAATTGATAAGTGAGCAATTCGAAGCACTTCAGCGTTTCACAGATCTCACAGCTAGTCATGGGTGTGCTGGAACATCAAACATTCTGCTCAGTGACAAGAATCAGTCTTTCCTAAGAATTTACTTTTGTTTCTTTGTTGCTGTATAATGGTGCACTGTACAGAAGCTGCATAGATACAGCATGTGGATCAAAAACCACCCCGTCTTGTGCTTATTTAGCTCAGAGAATGATGACAGTTGTCAAAGACAGGCAATCTGTATGGGTTTGTATGGTGTAATTCATCAAAATTATAAGCAACAGCCATTTCCTCATGGTATTCGCTGTCTAAATAGAAGCAGAGTTTTATCGGCTGTTTGCTGGTGGGGGCAGGGGAAAAGTTGCTTCCAAAGTTCAATAAT
The DNA here is from genome assembly GCF_021869965.1 of Rhincodon typus. Classification (NCBI taxonomy): domain Eukaryota; kingdom Metazoa; phylum Chordata; class Chondrichthyes; order Orectolobiformes; family Rhincodontidae; genus Rhincodon; species Rhincodon typus. The sequence goes on from NC_063333.1 coordinate 29,689,203, forward strand.
GCAGAATTTATTTATCTATGTACTGATAACATGCTATCACTTGTTAACACTCCTTAGAAGGATTTTCACATTAGTGGTGTTCACATGGCTGTCCTGTTGTATTTCCAATATGACAATCTGTAACCCTGGGATTTTTTTTATTTTTGCCTCCTTACCACTTTTCAGCACTCCCCTCTTACTCTCCACTGCCTCTCCTTTTTACCCCACCTTATCTCACAACTCCCTTTCCTTTCCTTAGCTCCTCCCTTCTTCAACCTTTTTTTTTATCTTGTTCCAATAACAGCTGTCCCACACCTTTGCAATCTCTCGCCACTACCCAGTTTGAGCTAAATATTTTTCAGCTGAAGATGGATAATTTTATCTTGATTTCCCAGGCGTCATACTATGAATGGTTATCTGGTTCAGGAACTTACAGAAGTAAGAATCTCGTTTGGAGTTGGAAAGAAAATGCATAAAACCTTTGGAATTGGATGTAGACAAACAATTGCAGATCTGTTAGGAAAGGGTAGGGGAATGTGACAAGCTAAATTACTTTTGCAGCATGTTGTACTGGATATAATGGACCGAATAACCTCTTCCTGTGCCTTATCCATTCGATAATCCTATAAGGAAGACCTTACATTGGAAGTTGTGTAGTTTATTCAAAAGTCTTCTAATTAACTAACCTTAATCCAGTTCAATCAACAAAATTGTCGTTATTCTCCACTTTTCTATTTTGATTCCTCTAATTTTCTCCCGTAATCAAGAGCACACTTTGCCTCATGTAGCAATACATTGGCATTAATACGTCAATAGTTCGTCCAAATGGCTGTTCTTCACATTTCAAGGTCATGAGCATAGAACTGACCCCAGTCCTGTTCGTCTCTAATGTCCAAACATGTTCTTTTAAGAAGGGTCCACAAAAGAAAAGGAATTTGCATTTATACAGCACATTTCCAAAACCTCAGGATATCCCACTATGCTTTAGAGTCAGTGCAGTTCATAGGCGCTTTAAGTGTTATAATGTAGGAAACATGGCAGCCAGATTTTAGGCTCCACAAATGACCAGAGGATCTGTTTCAACGATGTTGACTGATTGTTAAATATTAGTGTTAAAACGAGGAAAGATTTCACTGTTCTTCAAAATAGTCCCATTGGATTTTTAGATCTATCTGAGAACAAGGGCTTGGTTTGCTATTTTAACCAAAGTACTCTGACAGTGTAGCGATCCCTCAGTACTGCACTCGAGGGTCAGCCTGGATTATACATTGAGTTGGTCCTGACCGCACAGTCTCCTGACTCAGATGCAAGAATGCTAAAACTAAGCCATTGCTGACACTATAAAGTATCTGTTCATAATGATCAACATTGCGAACCTTTCTGATTGATTTCCTCTTGTGATAAAAGATGTATAGTCAATAAGATGGAATCTTATAGGGGTCTGAGTGACGTGAGCTACAACGAGGTGTGTAGACGAGAAATCCAGTGAGGCCCATCTTGATGTTGGGAGCATCTCTAATCTTGTATGCTTTTCTTGAGCGGTGTAGCAAGTATCTCACTAGATGGCAGTGAGATGCCTGCCCCGGAATAGTTTGTTAAATAACTTATTAATGTTACAACTCGCCTCATTAATATTCAGCTTCTCATCTTACTACATGCACCAAACAAGCTAGACTTCAAGAAATCTTGACATGGAAATCAGAGCGGGTACCTGGTAATTTCAGCTTGCCACTCGCTCTGAAGGACCTCCATGTTGGACATTGGGCACCAACATCTCAGTGCATTCTCCATGGGCACTGGCTACATTCACTCCATATCCATGGATGTTGGCATCCAGTATGTGCCAGCCTGTAAGAACCTTCATGGCACGTTTCTGAGCTACTTGCAGGCTCTTCAGTGCTCCATCTCAGGGGGCAACAGCAGCTATCGTTATAATGCTACAGCAAGGACTCAGGACCTGGACCAGGCTGCACCCCTAGGCTCTTCACTTGCTGTTAATTGTATTTGCTTACTCTGAGGCTACTTGGATACTAACTGCATCTCTGCCTTGCCTTGCCTTGACATTTTGCCCTTTGCCCCCTCAGCCAGAGATACCAGATTCAAATGATTTCTTTCTTGCTGTGTGATTTGTTCAAGCACAAAGCCAGGAAACTTGGTCATAATTGTTAGCATGCCTCATTCAAGTCAAGGAGCATAGCCTTCGCTGAGGGGGGATTACTGGCACAGAAAGTCAAGCGTAGCATCTGATACCAGTCCAGAGGCTTGGATATGATCAGTTAGCCTCTCAGGGCAAGCACAGTCAGGATGCTTCTCACATACAGCAAGAGAATCAGAAGCAGAAAGCTGTCCACCTCTCGTCTTGACTCTTTCTGTCTTATTGGGAGCTGTTTTCCTCCTGGAATGAAAAAGAGGCAGGTATTAAGGGAGATGAAAGTAGGTGGCAAAGCTGTTACTTGTGGTGCAGGTGGGAGAATGTCCCAAGTGAGTGAGTAGTGCAGAGGGCATACAGTTTACTTGGTGTGCACAGGGAAACAAAAGCAAGTGATAGGAGATGTTGCAGTGAGAATGGTGAAGCATGGGCCTTGGGATGAGGTGGGTGCTGTAACAGTGAGTGAGTAGGAAGTATCAGAGAGAAGATGGTGGTACTTAATGCTGGCACTGTGAAGGAGTTCATTGACCTCCTTCCTCCAGTGCTGGGCATTCCTGCAGATGGCTGAGACTGTAGTTACCCAAGTGGCAACCTCAGACCTGGTTGTAATGGTCTGGTGTCAAATCCACATGTGGTTAGTTCTGAGGGGAAGAGGAAGTCCTGTGTCTACACTAACCCCTTACAGCAGGAGCTCCATGTCCCTATCTGCAAAGCAAAGTGCCAATTTGCCCCCTGTTTGCTATGTCCAGGGCAAATATTAGGAACTGTGCAGGACAACTTCAGACTTCAGTTCTGCACAGTTCACCAGCCAATGTGGTTTTAATTTGTGGTGCTTCCAACTGGGAGGGCTTACGCAGAAGTCTTCAAGTTGCTGACACTGAAAAAGTTTACGTGATCAGAATTGCAAATGATTAATGCTGGTAGACTGAAAAAAGAATAGTAAAATTACCCCAGCAGTCCAAGGAAAAGAAATTGGGAACAGTCAGTTAAGGAAGAACAGGAATAGGAATGATATTCCAATGAGTATCTGTGAAAGCATCATGTTGAACAACAGGTTGAAATTTGAAACGAGAAATTGCTGGGAAAGCTCAGCAATTCTGAAGAAGGGTCACTGAACCCGAAACTTAATCCTGCTTTCTCTCCAGAGATGCTGCCTGACCTGCTGAGTTTTCCCTGCAATTTCTGATTTCCAGAGTCTGCAGTTCTTTTTGTTTTGTTTAGGTTGAAATTTAGCTTTGCTGTTTGTGTTAAGATCTTTCTAACTGTTTTACAGCTTTTTATTGGATTTTCTGTTATAAATTTATGCTCCATTATTAAAGAACGCCTGCAGCCTTGGATGAATGTGTTTCAGTGAATAGCCATCACATTAACCAACTGCAACAATTAAACAAATAATCTGTCAAGGTAGGCTGCATTCTGGGATCTGACTTTTCCATCAGCCCAGACCATAACGTTATCGATAAGAACTGAATATCTTTGTAGCTCTCTATTTTTTGATCTTCTGAAATGACTCGATAGCAGAGGCCAGGGATCAAACCTGTGACCTCACTGGTGTACTGGTCACTTGTGCTTGCGCTGTTTTCTTAAGACTCAATAGCTTTGTTATTCCTTCTCGCATGCTCAATCAAGACTTCTCCAAATTTTTCACATTTTTGAGTGAGTGAGGGAAACATTTGTTTCTTGACTGATCAACTGCTAAATGCTAATCATGCAGAAAACCTGTTTTCTTACATGCTTTTGCCTTAGTTATCTGTTTATTGGACTGTCAGTCACACATGACTGTTCTCCTCCCTTTGCTACATACACATGGACAGCCATGCCAGCTTGCTCACATTGAATACTTGATGTGCATTCGAAAATTAGATAATGGCTAGGGCAATTTTCTGATGAATGATTGACTGAGGTGCTCATTATTAAATGACCTCAGCCACACTGAGCAGGGCGACAAATCACAGCCTTCAGCTGAATGCCATTCTATTGAAAGAGGGCGATGGGTTAAGTGTAAAGGAGGCAGACACATTTTGGAAGTCACAGCGATTGTACACACTGTTAACATCTAGACAAAAGCTCCCTTTATCAGGATGGTAGAGTTCAAAGTGCAAGATTGACTGTCAAGTTTTTGAAGGCTCAATGAAAAAGTAGGCCTTAAACTGCTAAAACTGCTAAAAGTTAATTTAGCTAATTTGATTTTATGACACCTGAAGATATGATTACCGTGGCTGCAATAACAAAGCAGAGACAATACTGTCAATGAATATTACATGTCAAGATTCATTTAATCAGCATAAAAGTTGAAAGTTTAATAATAATTTAATAATAATACAAGCTTTCTCTTTGAATATTGTCAATTAAAACAAATCACATTTGTTCTCTGTGCAGCTAATCTCTATAATTTCTTCCCAATTATCTACAATTATTGGTCAGTAATTCTGAATGTAATTTACTTGCTTGTGGAATTATGCCAGATAGTTTGAAAATCCATCAATATAGTAGTTATCACTTATATTTACTTCATTTATTTAATCATTACATATCATTTACCCTTACGTGATCTATGAATGTACTGGAACCTGTACGTACAGAACCTACATAAAACCAGACAATCAGTACAGTGTATCCTATTGTGATATTTTCTAGTCAACCTGTTAAGAGATGTTCATACACATCTCAGAGCAGGTGAGTCTTGAACCCAAGCCTCCTGGCTCAGGAGTAGAGATGCTAACACTGCACCACAAGAGCCCTTTTGTTTACTGCACGTACCTTACCTTTACCTATTTCACAGCGACACAATACAACTGTTCTGATTGCTGTAGAGAAATAGCATTGATAGCATTTAAGAACAAATTCAAATACCAGTTACTAACTGAGAAAGATCACACAACAAAATTTCATGTTTTACAACATATTATAAGAAATGCCAAGAAACACCGTCGACTGTACACTATTTTTGTAAGCAATTTAAAACTACAGACATCATTTCTCCTTTATATTTAAACTCACGGTACTTTCCCTGGTGTTACAGTCCTTATAGTGAACAATTCAGTCACTTCCAGCTTCCAATGTGTTTTTCTGTTTTGCTGAGTAGTAATTTTAACAGACTCTGCAGACTCAGGACTCACTCCCTCAGTTTTCAGAGAATTTCCAAATCCATTATCAGCAATTAAACCTGCTTTGATGATTCTTCTTCCCCATGGCTGTGCCAGGAAGAATTTCATGGATTTTTTTAAATAGCTGTTGAATGTTGATCTTTGACTGGAGATTGCTTCCGTCCTAGATCTGGCTTCAGTAGTAGAGGACTTGTTGCCTCCTCTCTTTTCTGACTGCACCAACTGCAGTTCTTCTCCTTCCTTGATTTCTTTGTCTTCCCCAAAAGCATGGAACTGGGAGGTTTATTCGCTGTAAATTCAGTTGCATCTGTCCTTTGTACCCAGGTTTGAGAACTTCACATTTTGCTCAGCTAGTCCCCTCACTGAGCCAGGCTTGTTGTCAAGCTGAACTTAGAAAGATCACACGACCATTATCATTTCAACATAAGTTTAAAGACATAGTCCAAAACACAATAATCTAATAAACCTCCTAATTGTAATGTGACCTATACATTGATGTCCTGTATGTATAAATATGCTTCTCTTACCTGATCCAAAGATATAATTTAAACACATTCTCAATGAAAATTGCACTCATGCATACATCACCTACGTGTATATTGACATATGCAGTTTAGGTTGGAAATCTTACACAAAGGTAACAGCACAAAAGGAGGCCATTCAGCCATACCAGATTTTCATTGGGAAACCCTTTCCCTGTCAATCTGCAAAGAGTTTCTCCACAGGTTCTGGACGGATTCCCTTTTGAAAGCTATGATTGGATTTGGCCCAACACATTCTCAGCAATGTATTTAATATCCCAAACATTTTCTTAACAATTTATTTTTCCTCATGTCACCATTTTCTTACCAGTCACCTTAAATTTGCCAGTTGTAGGGCTGGCGATGGCCTCGTGGTATTATCACTAGACTGTTAATCCAGAGACACAGATAATGTTCTGGGGACCCGGGTTCAAATCCTGCCATGGTAGGTGGTGGAATTTGAATTCAATAAATATCTGGAATTAAGAATCTAGTGATGACTGTCAATTCATTGTTGATTCACTCATGTTCTTTAGGGAAGGAAACTGCCATCCTTACCTGGTCTGGCCTACATATGACTCCAGACCCACAACAATGTGGTTGACTCTGAACAGCCCTCTGGGCAATTCAGGATGGGCAATAAATGTTGCCTAGCTAGTGATGCCCTCACCCACGAATGAATAAAAAAAATTGATGATCTCCTGTTCATGATCCTTCTGCCAATGGGATCAATTTTCTCCTTAATTCTTTGTACACCCTTCATGTGATATTTAACAGAACCATATCAAGATATGCTCTGTAAATGTTTCACTGATCACATGTCCAAATATTCAAATGGCTATTGTAAAGTTGTTGATGTAGTGCATGCAGACTAAATAATCTTCCATTTGCCCACCCCCTAGACTTGGAGTTGCATTTAAAATTGAAATTGAAAGAAAATGAAAACTTTCTTAATCTATACAGAAGGTGATGAACGTGGCACTGAGTTATTTTGTGTTTTTTTAAGAAGTATTATTGAACAACCCTGTGGTAACACAGATTGACTTACCCCTTTAGCTAATGAGGCAACAGTTTTATTTCAGGGTGAGACCTTTTTTGGTTCTCTCACTGCCCCTCACTGTTTTATTATCGCGACACACTATTCGTGGAGAAAAGGACAGGCAAACAAGAAGTTGGGCTGCTCCTAGCTACTGTGATTGTTGAGAACAGGATGTGAGGAATCAGGTACAGGGCAAGCAACAAGTGTGCACTGCCCTTCCCTGTTTATACTGGTACATCATTTCATTTAGTCAACAAGAAAAGTTTGAAACAAAAACAGAAATGGCATAAAGATATTAGACAACATTTGCAAGAGAATAAACAAGTTAACATTTAGGGCTGAAAGAGTTTGTCGTTTCAATGGGAAGTCAGATGCTCTCTTTGGCTTTATTTGTTCTCATTTTTGTTCCAACCTTTTTGCTGATGACACAAAGATGGGTCAGCAAGAAAGTTGTAAGTAATGTGCAACTGTCCATTTTAGCAGGAAGAGTAAAATAAGAAGCATATTATCTAAACGGTGAGAGATTGTGGAGTTGTGAGATGCAGAGGGCATGCCCTGCTGCTTGAATCACAAAAGATGCAGATGCAATTAATTGTTAGGAAAATGAACAGCGTGGTATTATTTATTGTGAGGGGAATTGAATACAAAATTAGGGAGGCTATAACTCCTACTCAGGTATTGGTGAAACCATATCTTGAGTAATGTATATAGCACCAGTCTTCTTATTTAATGAAGAATGTAAATGTGTTGGAAATAGTTCAGACAAGGTTTATCAGACTCATTGCTGAAATGGATGAGTTGACTTATGGGAAAGGTTTGGACAGACTAGGTTTGTATTTGCTGGAGTTTAGAGGAGTAGGAGGCAACTTTATTACAACTTATAAGCTCGTCAGAGGTCTTAAAGGATGGATATAGAATGGTTCCTTTTTTGAAGAGTGTAGAACCAACAGTTGTTGTTTCAAAGTAATAGTTGTCCATTTAAAACAGATGAGGAGATTTTGTTTTTCTCATACAGCATTGTGAGTCTTCAAAACTCCCTTCCTCAAAAGTTGTTGGAAGCTGTTTGATTCTGGCTGATGTTATTAATGGACAAGTCAGATCTCAGACTGAAGTGTGGCTCGATAGATCACTTTTTGTTTTGGTTTGGTATAATGAGGTGGTTTCCCACTGAAGGACAAGGACACAATGTTGCAGATGTTTTAACAAGAAAACAGAAGTTTACTAAGCAAAAGAAATGCAGATGAAATAGAATGAACCAACTGTTTACCTGTAACACATATTCAAAAAGTTTTAAACACACCATAAAAAATAATGATATTAATCCCAAAACAGTCCTTTACCTATTCTCAAAAAAAGTCCCATGTACAGTACCCAACATAAACCTTTGTACAGTATTCACACCAGAATCCATTTTTTCTAACAGCTCAATAGACTTAAAATAACTGTGAATGTAACTCCTAGACTGGAAGTTCTGATAGCTTATTCCTGGAGGTGTAATACACCTGAACCCTAATGTACTCAGCTTCAAGTAACATCTTTAGGGTTTTATCAAAACATATCTGGTTTGGGACTATTACTAACTCCTTACTCTAAGAAAATCTAGTTTACCATAACATTCCTTTCTCAAGAACACTGCTCTACAGATGTATTTCCTTGCAAGGACTTCATAGAACTGCCCAAAACAATGTTAAAACTGAACCAAAAACCTTTCCATCTGAGCTAGGGGTGTTACTTTTAAGCTTTAAAAAACATGTTAAGCCTAGAATTTTTCAACAGATCTTCAAGCACAATGGTTCACCTGCTAAATTGTGAAATCTTAAAGTAAAGATAAAACAATTAGGTTGTCAAACTAGCCTTCATAAACTGTTTCAAAATAAATCACCACAGCCACCGAAGTACTTACAAGTTAATTATTAACTTCAAGCACATACAAAACCCATCGGTTATTAGTCAATCATTCAAATCTCAAATTTAAAATAAATTATATGAGAAAAAGTACATAAATCATTTATTTCACAGAAGCAGAGCCCTGACTATTTTGAAGATAGAGGTAGATAGATTACCGATAAGCAAGAGGGGTTGAATGGTTATTGTGGATCGGCAGGAAGATGGAGTAATCAGATCAACAATAACCTTATTGAAGGGCAGAGCAGGCTAAACAGGCCAAGTTGCTTTCTTCAGCTTCTTACTGATATACACTTTTTTGTTATGATGTGATATATTTATGGTGTGGGCAATGCTATTAAGGTCGTGTTCGTTTCCCACCTTAGCTGCCCTGAGAAGCCGCTAGGGTTTTGCATTAAAACATTGAAGTCCTTATCACAGGAACATTTGAGTACAGGAGCAAAGAAGACTTAAAGTTGTAGCTCGGGCTGTGGGTGAGGTTGTTGACTTGCTCTCCGAGCTGGCTTGTTTTCGTTCAGATGTTTCGTCGCTGTGCTAGGTGACATCATCAGTGACATCAACAAACATGTAGAATTGGACCCATATACAAACCCATACAGATCAAAACCGAAAATGACAGTACTCACCATAACGAACCGGACAGTATAAATTCCACCTCATTGGAGGCCTCACTGATGATGTTACCTAGCATGGTGACGAAACGTCTGAACAAAAACAAGCCAGCTCAGCGAGCAAGTCAACAACCTCACCCACAACCCGAGCTACAAATCTTTGCTAAAACTTTAAACACCTACGGGTGTAACACGCTAAAATTTGCCCGACATTGGGAAACCTTCGCCAACCGACTGAGCTCTACCTGCGAACAACTTCACTTTCTTCACGAATGCCTCAGGAACCAGGTACTGCCCTGCAGCGTGAAGTACAAACCTCCACTCAACAACCCACAGGCATATAAAATAGCTGAACAGAACGGACGCAGAATGCTATGAGTAATGATTAATGTTGCCCATAACCGACTCCACAGGGATGAATGGGAAATTTCGCACCAAAAATCGCAGTATCTAAACACTACGGACCAGCAGTGGACTTCAGCCCCTAGAACAGGCCATCACCATCAATCAACACAAAACCAAAACTAAGAAGAGATACGAACTACAGGAGAAACTCGCTAATGTGATCCACCACAAAGACAAGGACAACAACAAACCGGAAACATGGATAAGAAACCTATCCAGCAGACGACTCACAGAAACGGAGAAAGCTGTGCTATTACATGGACTGAACAATAACCACAAAGATGAGAACAGAACAGACTTCATGGCCGTCCTGGAGACTACGTTAAAAGACAACAGACTCACGGACAAAACACTACAAGCCATCCGACAAACTATAATCCCCACACTACACAGAAGGACAAAGTGTCAACCTGAACACATCCAAGAGAAAAGCAGTAGATAAACTCAAGAAAGACAAGAACATTATAATCCTACCTGCAGACAAAGAACGCATGACCGTCATTATGAGCAAACCAGACTACATTAAGAAAGCGAGATAGTAGGAACTGCAGATGCTGGAGAATCCGAGACAACAAGGTGCAGGGCTGGATGAACACAGCAGGCCAAGCAGCATCATAGGAGCAGAGAGGCTGACGTTTCGGGCCTAGACCCTTCATCAGAAAAGGGGGAGGGGAAGGGGGTTCTGAAATAAATAGGGAGAGAGTGGGAGGCAGATAGAAGAGGGATAGAGGAGAGGATAGGTGGAGAGGAAACAAACAGGTCGAAGAGGCGGGGATGGAGCCAGTAAAGGTGAGTGTAGGTAGGGAGTTAGGAAGGTGATAGGTCAGTCCAGGGAGGACGGACAGGTCAAGGGGGCGGGATGAGGTTGGTCAGTAGGAGATGGAGGTGCGGCTTGAGGTGGGAGGAGGGGATAGGTGGGAGGAAGAACAGGTTAGGGAGGCAGGGACGAGCTGGACTGGTTTTGGGATGCGGTAGGGGGAGAGGAGATGTTGAAACTTGTGAAATCCACATTGATACCATTGGGCTGCAGGGTTCCCAAGCGGAATATGAGTTGCTGTTCCTGCAACCTTCGGATGGCATCGTTGTGGCACTGCAGGAGGCCCAGGATGGACATGTCGTCTGAGGCCTACCGCATCCCAAAACCAGTCCAGCTCGTCCCTGCCTCCCTAACCTGTTCTTCCTCCCACCTATCCCCTCCTCCCACCTCAAGCCGCACCTTCATCTCCTACCGACCAACCTCATCCCGCCCCCTTGACCTGTCCGTCCTCCCTGGACTGACCTATCCCCTTCCTAACTCCCTACCTACACTCACCTTCACTGGCTCCATCCCCGCCTCTTCGACCTGTTTGTTTCCTCTCCACCTATCCTCTCCTCTGTCCCTCTTCTATCCGCCTCCCACTCTCTCCCTATTTATTTCAGAACCCCCTTCCCCTCCCCCTTTTCTGATGAAGGGTCTAGGCCCGAAACGTCAGCCTGTCTGCTCCTATGATGCTGCTTGGCCTGCTGTGTTCATCCAGCCCTGCACCTTGTTGTCTTACATTAAGAAAGCACAAGCATTGCTCGCAGATACAACCAGTTATCAACAGGTGGCGATAGACCCAGCACCGCAGCTAGGTAAAAGGCACACCCAGACACTAAAGAGACTAAAGGATGCAGGGCAGATAACCAAGACAGACTACATGAGAATGAAACCAGAAGGTACGAACACCCCCCACTTGTAAGGACTTCCTAAAGTACACAAACCAGACATCCCCCTCAGACCTAGTAGGAACTGCCCATACTGGAGAATCTGAGATAACAAAGTGTAGAGCTGGATGAACACAGCAGGCCAAGCAGCTTCAGAGGAGCAGCTCGGCTGACGTTTCGGGCCTAGACCCTTCTTCAGAAATGGGGGAAGGGGAAGGGGAAGGGGGTTCTGTTTCCGGAGGGAGGAGGGTAACTTCTTCAGGGTAGGCATCCTTAAAAGAGGCTTCGCAGTGGGGTTAAAATTGTTTCAGAGGTAGCAGGAACTGCAGATGCTGGAGAATCTGAGATAACAAGGTGTAGAGCTGGATGAACACAGCAGGCCAAGCAGCATCAGAGGAGCAGGAAAGCTGATGTTTCGGGTCTGGACCCTTCTTCAGAAAATCCCCCTCAGACCCGTTGTTTCCCGACCAGGCACACCTTCACACAAACTGGCCAAGGACTTACAACAGAGGCTGAAACACCTAGTCGACGGATCACCCCATTCCATCCACTCAACCCAAGAATCCCTCAATACCCTCAAGAACATAAAGACCAGTGACGGGGAGTTTATGGTATCCTTTGATGTCACAGCTTTATTGACATCCCACTGGCCAAAGAAACAGTGGCCACATTACCAGAAGAAGCAGCAATGCAGACCAGCAGCTCCATCAGCAATGACAACATACTCAAACTACTAGGCTTGTGCCTCACCACACACTTCGTCTTTAATGGTGAAGTATACAAACAGATCAATGGTACACCAATGGGGTCATCCATCTCAGGACTCATTGAGAAGCAGTCATGCAAAGACTAGAACACACCACCCTCCCCCATATTCAACCTAAACTGTGGATCCGGTACGTAGATGACACATTTGTCATTATTAAATGCAACAAATTTGAAGAGACCCACCACCTCATCAACAACATATTCACCGGGATTAAATTCACAAGGGAAGAAGAAAACAAAAATCAACTTCCGTTTCTGGACATTAAAGTTGAGCGTGTGACCAAAGGGGAGTTCCAAACCTCTGTATGCAGAAAAGCAACCCACAACTGATCAAATCCTCAACTTCCACAGCAACCAGCCCAATGTCCACAAACAAAGCTGTATTAGGACACTATTTAAACGGGCCACGATACGCTGCAACACTCTGGAACTACGCAGGAAAGAGGAAGAGCACCTATACAAAATCCTTGCTATGAACGAATATTCCCACAACTTCATCCGCAGGTGCCTACTAAACAGACAACAAGAGGACACAGTACGCCCTAACACAGTGGCCACACTGCCCTACATCAAGAACATATCGGAACTGACAATGAGACTCCTAAGACCACGAGGAATCACAGTGGCACACAAGCCCACAGCCACTCTACAACAAACACTTACAAGGATTAAAGACCCCATTCCCACAACATGCAGAACCAATGTGGTTTACAAAATACTATGCAACGACTGCCACAAACATTACATCGGACAGACAGGAAGGAAACTAGCCATCAGAATACACGAACATCAGCTCGCAGCAAAACAGCACAATGAACTCTCCTTAACATCAGTACACTCAGACAATGAAGGCCATCAGTTTAACTGAGACAAGCTAACCATAGTAGCCCAAGCCAAACATAGACATGCATGGGAATTCCTAGAGGCATGGTTCTCAACCTATAATGCTATCAACAAACATATAGAATTGGACTCCATATACAAACCCATACAGAGCAAAACCGGAAATGACACTACTCACCAGAATGTACTGGATGGTATAAATTTCAAGCGGAGTAGAACAACATCGCTTCATCGGAGTTCTCACTGATGATGTTACCTGGCACGGTGACGAAACATATGAACGAAAACAAGCCAGCTCGGCATGCAAGTCAACAACTGTAAAGATGACTTGCTTCAGTTTTATAGGACACCGGTGAGACTGTAGCTGGTGTATTGTATGTAGTTCCGGGCCCCTTGTCTAAGGAAGGCTTTACTTGGAGATTCATCACATTGGTTTCTGAGATGTTGGGATTGTCCTGAGAGATTGAAGAGTTTGAGTCCAGAATTCTTAAAGGGATAGACAGAGGAGATGCACAAAGGGTGCTTCCTCTGACTGTGGGTTTGGACCAGGGCCACAGGCTCAGAGTAAAAGGCAAACCACCCGGGATTAAGATGAACAGGAACTTCTTCACTCAGAGGGTGATGAACCTTTTAAATTCTGTATCCCAGATGGCTGGCATTCAAGACAGAAATCGATAGATTTCTAGTTACTAATGACATCAAGGAACATAGGGTCAGTGTGGTAAGATGGCGTGAAGGTAGATAACCAGATGATCTAGAATAGCAGAACATACTCAAAGGGCTGAATGGCCTACTCCTGCTGCTATGTTCTTTGTAACAATAGCACCCCTGTAATTGTATTCGCATGAAATTCTAGGATATAGCTAATGATCCAGAGGGGAGCATGATAGTGATTTCCATGGCATTACTGTTTGCCCAACCTGATGGCGAAGGTTGCAGTGGAGGGAAAGTCGAAGTAAGCTTAGTGAGTTGCTGAGGTATGTTAGAGAATAGGTGGCCGCTGTGTGCTGGAATTAGAGCTGCTGGAGACTGAATCTTCTCGTGTTGAGGCTGACCAATTGAACTGTTCTGTCCTGAGTAGCGCTTCTTAGTTTTTGTGGAGGCTGCACTCATCCGGCCAGGGGTGAGTGTCACATTCGAATTACTGACCTAACAGGTTGGCACAAGATGGGCACTTCACTGAAGTAAAAGCGTATTTGCCCTATTGGCAGCTCCTAAGAAATTAGCGAGACTCTCCTGTAATGAACCTGCCTTTGGTTATCTCTTCCGCATTGGAAGAAAGCAATAAATCACTCTTCAACTGCCTCCTCGTGATCACACGGCTGAGATTGGTGACATGGATATGGATTATTGTAGAAGCTTAGCAAATATCTTATTATTCAGTCTCTCAGGGTGTCACATCTCCAATGACCTGTGTCACCCCACACAAAACTAATTTTCTCCAGGTTTCAGATTTTACCCATGTTGATAGATGTTTTGTTGATAATGTAATTTATTCTATTGGCGTTCTTGCTCATTTCACAGCATCAGAACATGATAATTAACTCCAGAAAGAATGAAAAATGATAACCAACTGCATTTAATTATCACATTATGTTTGGCACTGCGCAATGCATCCAAAATATGTTTAAAAACAAATCTCAACTTCATGATTACGAATCTGGCAAACGCAGTGTCTTGTATGAAATTGTGTCACCCAGGCTCAGGAGCCCTGTGCTCAAACTGAGCTCTTTAAACAACCTCAGTGCCACTGGGCAGAGGTGGCAACAGTTTACAAAGAATTCCTGCCTAGTTCCAGATGGCTATCCAGTCTGTGTACGTAGGGACATAAGAAATAGGACCAGGAGTAGGTCATTCAGCTTCTCAAGCCTGTTCTGCCCATTAATTATCATCAAAGCTGGTCTCATTGTGGCCTCAACTTCCCTTTCCTGCCTATCTCTCCATAATGCTTGACTTATTTATCAATTAAAGTTCTCTCTAACATAGCCTTGAATATATTCAGTGATGCAGTCTTTACTTTTCTCTGAAGAGAATTCCAAAGATTTGAGGGAAGAAATTCCTCGTAATATCAATCTTAAATGGGCAACTCTTTAATCTGAAACTGTGCCCCCTAGTTCTTGATTTTCCCACAATCCTTAGCATCTGCACTGTCACGGCTCCTCAGAACCTCCTGTGTTTCAATAAGATCATCTTTCCTGCTTTTAAATGCGTCCTTTGACAGTCTGAGACAATTCTTAGTCAGGATAGAGGATGTCTTCCTTCAGTTCAGTGGGTTTTGTGATGGCTCATGTAATCTGCAGACTCATCCATGTGCAGGGTGCTTGGAGGGCTGTGTGGACGAGTTGTTTGGAGATATGTGTGTTCCCTCGGATACCTCGGCATCTCCTCTGTGGATTCTTGACAATATGTTCAATGCCTTTCCAAGCACACCTCTCCATTTTGGTTGGTCATGGGCTCCCAGGAGTTAGTGAGGATGTTTGGACCTCATCAGGAATGGTTTAAAGACCTCCCGAAAGTGTTTCTGCTGTCCTCCTGGAAGTGTTATACCACAGCTAAGTTCCAAGCATGCAGGTGACCTGGGAGTCTGCTGTTAGGCAGAAACAAATAACATATTCTGCCCATGCTTCTTGATACTCAGCATGTTTGTTTGGGAGAGGATGCTGCCGTTGTGACCATTTTGCTTGCTGCCAGTTTTGGATGATCTTGGGGAGACACTGCTGGTGGTACTCCTCCAGTTGCTTAAAGATACTGGCTGAACACCAGTGATTTTAGGCACAATCAGCTAACCTTTCCTCATCCCTAGATTCAGTCTAGTGAGCCTGATGTGAACTGCCTTCAATGGGAGTATATCACATTAGATCAATGAAGGTATAACATGAATGAGAGCTCAGGTATGTTCAGCAGTGACATCCATCCTTCCCATGAAGCCTGTGGAGGTTCAAAGCAAAAGCAAATGTAAACCTATGTGATAAATAAAATCCTGTGCCGTGCCCATTGCTTGGTTAATGTGAAAGACTAGCATTTAGTTAGGGTTGCTGATGTGTACACTTGCAAATATCCTCCAACTCCATATTATTGCTGCTGCACTTTATAACTTGAAATGCTTGATGTAAATCTCTGGAATGCTTTTATTTAACAGCCTCCTTTCAAGCCTCAGAGACTTAATGATTCTTTCAGCTATTTCTGCAAGAAGAGATGAGGCATTATGTAAATGTGTGGTTCTTCATATTCAGTGCTGCTCAGAATAAAGAGGAAAAATACATGTATGTGTGCAAACCTTACACTAACTACTGCAATTTATCAGTTCATTTCATTACAACACTTTATAGCAACACCTGTGTCAACACTGTTTGCCCTGTATCCCAATGACAGGCACATGCTGCATGTATTAACTCTTCTACCCTGTGTGTCAGTGTGCGATAGGTCGCATCTGGCTAGCAAACAGAATCACTCCCTGTGGAAACATATGCCAAGACTCCCTCAGCTCATAGAGACTTGTACATCCCTCTGGTGTTAGTAAAATACTGCATTCTCCATATAAAACCTTCTTTAAGATTTAAATTAACAACAGGAAAGGTACAATTACTATTTCTCTGGTGGGCAGCTGAAATTCCTAGACTCTGCACTTACCTATTTCTTCGCCTGTGCAGCATTAGGAATGCCATTCTCTTTAGTGCTGGAAGTCACATAAGGCCAAGCTATTAAACCTTAAGAAGCAGGCTTTTATGTCAAAGGCCACAATTATTGTTCAGCAAGAAGATTGTATAGGTCTCTGCTTGATCATAATGTACTCCAATTAATGAAGGCTGGCCTAATTATCAGCAGTGGCTTATTATGTTTACCCTATGAACCTGCACTAGGCCAGTGCTAGCTGCACTAGTCTCCTGTCACACCTAATTTTAAAACCTCTACCTAGAGATAAAGTGCCACAGGTCATCATTTACTGTGTGTTGTCAATGTTTACATGTGGCAACAGTTATATGAATGAAAACCCTACCAGTAGTTTTTGTTTTAATATATAACATTGTTAGGAACATCAAGGGTCTTCAAGATTATAACTGTGCAACATGAAGGACAAAGAAGTAAATGTGCAGACATATAAGTGCGGCACAGTGGCTCAGTGGTTAGCATTGCTGTCTCACAATGCTACCCTCAGGGGACTGTCTGCGTGGAGTTTGCTCATTCTCTCCATGTCTGTGTGAGTTTCTTCCTACAGTCCAAAGATGTGCTGGTTATATAGATTGGCCATGGGAAATGCAGGGTTATGGGGATAGGGTGGGGGTTTAGGACTGGGTGGGATGCTTCTTGGAAGGTCAGCCCAGACTCCATGGGCCGAATGGCATCTTTCTGCACTGTAGGAATTCTAGCAGTACAATACATGTGTATTGAGTGATTGCATTTCAACTGAAAGACAACTGCAGCTGATATACGTACTTACCACAACTGATGCAATCCCATTCCCCCCAGCCACCTCCCCATAGCCTCTTACTTCACAAGGTTGGAAGTCCAAGGCCCTTCCAGAACATTTCCACTGGTCAGCAAATTAGGTCCGGCCCTGGAAAGTACAGGCTGCTCATTCCTTTTCTAAGATTATGCTCCATTTGCTTCTAATGATGAGTGCCCCAGAGCTAGGGCTTTGCCACAGCAAGGAATACCATCTCCTTAGCAAAAGCCACAAAAATTGGTATAATGTACTGTTTCTAAGGGGAGGGGAAACAGAATGTGACACCTCATTTGACAGGTGAATCCCAAAAGACAGGTGAGATTATTGGACAGAGACCTGTCTTGGTTGGATGCCTACAATGCAGCCCACCAAATATTCAGTTCCTACCACTGCATAATCAATTGATTGATTATTTATCCATTGTTATGTGTTTTCAGGACCAGAATGTTCCAAAAATTTCACTGCACAAAGTGCAGAGATAAAATCACCTGGATTTCCTGATAAATATCCAAATAATTTGGAATGCACCTACATGATCTTCGCACCAGCGATGGCAGAGATCCATCTGGATTTTTCAAGCTTTGACCTGGAACCCGATGATAATGCTCGAGATGGAATGCTATGTCGCTTTGACAGGCTGGAAGTCTGGGATGGTTTTCCAGGAGGTAAGAAAGGAACAGTGTTTTTTTTCCTAAAGTTGCATGTTTCTTTGCAGTTTTTGTTTGAGAATCAGGTGAAACCATTTTGATAATGTAGTAATTTTAAACTATTGATTTGAAGGAAATGTTAAGGATAATATCACAGAACATGATGTGGAATATGTCAGAACTCATTCATAATTTGAGAAGACATCTAGACTGGAAAATTCACTACATTTTGAGATATTGTTTTAATCTGACAAGTTGTTATAAGGAAAAACTTGTCACTAATTATTGCTTTGTTACTGTGCTGGAGCTTTGGTTACAGTTTTAAACTGCACAGAACTCTAATGCTTGTTAAGGTGCATGGAAATTTTGAATAGTGGCAACAACTATCTGACATTAAAATCAACTGTTCTTTCCGTCAATAATGCTGTAAACTCATTGCCTCTAAACTGTCTGGATTTTGATGTATAAGAGAACCAGTTGAGAGGCCAAGACGTGACAAGGTTACAACAACAAGAATTCCCATTTACATAACCTATTGGAATCACGAAGACATCCCAAGTCTACGAAGGAGCATATAAAACAAAAATTGACAGAAAGGCAACATAGGAGAGGTTAGGACAAATTTTTCTGCGAGGTTAATGAGAATTTTGAAGTGGAGCCTCAAAGGAGAGGCCAGACTCTGACCAAAAGCAGGATGAAAGAGCATGTACAAGAGGCCAGAATTAAAAGAAAGTGGAGTAACCAAATTTGGTTTGAAAACTGAAGATTCTAACATGGAAAAGGTGAAGGGTGGGAGTAGGGAAAGTTCAGTTGTTTCATAATTATGAGTTCCCACAAAAGAATTAAAGCAAGACTGTGGGTGTGAATTTCTGCAAAGAAACCAGCATTTGTTTTTGAAACAGTTAAAAGTGAGTGAGTTTTCAGTGCTGTTCTATCAAAGTTTACAATGGGCAACCAGGATAAATGCCCCACAGATAATCACCCCAATGTTTGAGTCTTAAAAAAATGAGTCTTTTAACATAGTGAGTCTGTAGGGAAGGGGAGGGGATTTTAAGAAGGTAAATTCAGTTTGGGAGACATTAATCTTGATAAAGTGGAGCATTTTAAGATGATATCATGAGTTGCAGGCAGTTCATTAACTTTAAAATTACAGGTTTTCTTGAGTCTCCCACACAGACATTTCAAATCTCAAATGCCACAGAAATTACAAGAAGAATTTGACTCTCCAGTCCTGTGCTGCCGATCTGAAGCTAACCAACGTACCATTCCTCTGTCTGCTCCCCTCTTTAACATGCTTCCTTTTCAAGAAAGTATCCAATTGCCCTTTAAATAATGTTAATATCTTAGCTTCAACAGCCACTTCTGCATCTTTGAATGATCCTCTCTGTGAAATAATTGTTTCTAATTTCCTTTGTTGTCCCTCTCGTGGAAATCTTTGTTACTATTTCACCCAATAGTGGAAATAGTTTTCAAATTATTTACTATTTAAAATGTTTCATTACTTTGAACACCTTCCCCCATAACTTTCTTCGCTCATGAGAGAGGCACTATATTTCAAGTCTTTTTCATAATTGTAACTTTTCATTCTTGATATAATTCTAGTCAGTCTTCACCTTTCTCTTGACATGGTTTCAATATGTTTGCTATAATGGAATATCTAGGACTGCACACAATAATTGAAAATGATCTAACCACATACAACATCACTTCCTTACTTTGATATGCAGTGCCTGAATGGAACAAGTCTAGATTTCGAAATGCTTCTTATGACATTACTACTTGCATTAATATAAAGATCCAGACACACGTACCTCTAGATTACTCAGTTTTCCCACTTTGTCAAACATTTTTGCCATTTAGGACATTTTACTTTTGCTATGCTTTTCCCCAAAATGTGTAACTGTCTATGTCATTGCACTCAACTACATGTATCATCCCCCCTAGTCCTCCTGAATTCTTCCTCACAGTTTGGTATGGCCCTTAATTAGCAACTCCTTCCTCTTGTACCTATGTCCAGATCATTTATAAAAATGGAAAACTAAAGAGATATCCCTCGGGCAAAGCTCTAAGGCTGCCAATCCAAGAAATGCTTATTCACCCCCAATTTTCTGCTTTCCAAGTTGCAATCAAAGCTTACCATCTAAAATGACTAACAGCAGTAACTTTGAAAGAGAGCAAAGAAGATGAATGCCAGAGTGTCATTATTCAGGGATACCCATCAGACATATTTTTCCAGAAGCTATTTTGAGGACATTTCTTTGATTACCACAATTGCAATAAGCACATGATTCATTGCAGGAGATAAGCAATGAATCAAACAATTTTGTAAAATTGGCCTTTCTAAAAATAGCTGTGAAAGAATTTATTGTTCTTATGGTAATTATTTGTTGTTATTAAATTATGAAAATGTATCTTTATCTGAAGGTGCCAGGATCTGCAGCATTGACAGCAAAAGAATTGATTTCTCATGAGTCAGAAATGAAATGTTAGGAAACATTGTAAAATGTGCCTGTGTTTAGGCAGGGTAATTAGCTTCCAAATTGAGCTGAGTAAATTGCAATACAAGGCAATGTTTGATAACATTAGACCCAGTCATCTATTTAATTATGACCCACTTGACTTCTACGTGGAATGGAATCAACGGCAGTTTGACCATTAGTGGGACACTTCCAAGTTACTTGTTTCACATCAGCTGGCCACAGGATTTTCAGAGCAGCTTGTTGCACAATCCTGCACAAATTGTGTTTGATGTTAGGCTAAGGAAAGCTAATTATGACAAAAATTACCATTTGATTCTGTTTTGAAGAGTCAATCAGAATTTGCATTTTGATAATTGTCTGAACTTAGTCATTTTACAAAAGAATTTGATTCATTGCTGCTTTTGCTGTGTGCGACATGTTTGTTGAAATCCTAGTTACCCTGGAAATATATTCAGGAAATGCTACCTGATTGGCATTCCTAAACACAAATATTTTGAACTTCATTCTCTTTTCTGTCTTCTTACTTGACACATCCTGGCACTAAAACAGATTGATTTGTCTCAAAACTTTTAACTACTTGCCAAGATATTATACCATTATTGCATTGAAGAAAAGGTGGCAATTTAACTCGACTTAACAGAAATATCTTCGATTAACAACAAAAAAAGCATTATATTTGCCAAGAGTTTTCCTCTAGTTTACCATCAACTCTCAAATCCTCACCTATCTCTAAATTTTCTGACCTCCTGTAGTGGTTGAGCAGACAATTCCTCACATTTATTGGGAGGATGGAAGCCATTGTCTTCAATCCCTGACAGAATCAGTGCTCTTTATAGCCATGAATCAATCACTTCTAATTTTCTGCGGCTGAATGACGCTGTTCATAGTATTTGTATCATATTTGACCACAGATCCATGCAATCACTAAGACTGTCTGTTTCCAACTTCTGTAACATCGTCCAATTCTCCCTGTGCCTCAACTCAATTGTTTCTGAAATCCTCACCCATATCTTTGTTACCTCAAGACTTAACTGTTCCAATGCACTCCTGACCAACTTCCCAAGAGCTTAAGGACATCCAAAAATCTGCCATTCATGTTATGGGGCAGTATGGTGGCTCAGTGGTTAGCACTGCTGCCTCATAGTGCCAGGGTGCAGGGTTCTTTTCCAGCCTTGGGTGACTGTCTGTGTTGACTTTGCACATTCTCTCCATGTCTGCATGGGTTTCCTCCCCCAGTCCAAAGACATGCAGGTTAGGTGGATTGGCCACAGAAAATGCAGGGTTACAGGGATGGACTAGGGGGCTGGGCCGGGGCAGAATGCTGTTCAGAGGGGCAGTATGGACTTGAAAGGCTGAATGGCCTGCTTCCACACTGAAGGGATTCTGTTCATTGCACCAAGTTCTGTTTGACCAGTGCTCACTGACCTTCCTTGGCAACTTGTTTAAAAAAAAACTCAATTTTAAAACTTACATTCATAATTTTAAATCCTTCCATAGCTTCATCATTCCATAATACTATAATGTTCTCCAGGCACACTAGCCTCTGAGCTATCAGTGCTCCTCTAATTTTGGCCACTTGAGGATCCTTATTGTAATCATTGTAACATCATTGGTCATGCCATCAGTTGTCTTGAGCCTTGGTTGTGGAATACCCACCCTAACTGTCTCTAACCCTCTGCCTGTTGTTTGTCCTTCAAGACACTCTTTAAAGCCGTACCTTTTTGACTAAGTTTTTAGCCATCCACCCAAAAATCACACAATGTGGCTTGGTATTAAGTTTGGTGTGAAAATGTTTCCTTGAAGTGTTTTGGGACATTTTATTATACTGAAGGTGCTATACAAATAAACGTTTTTGTGTCAATTTGAGACTGATGACAAGACAGTGATAAAGACAAGGGATATGTTAACTTGGAGTGGCCGATGACATGGATATCCATTGTACAAGCTGTTTATTCACCATACCTCTTATTGGAGCTTAATTACATTTTCACAAAAAGAAACTGCATTTATTGTACTTACTAACAGCTGGTTTAGATCACGGATTTACACGTGTGTAACATAATCTTAGCAACTAGGTGCCTTTAAGTTATTGTTTTCACAGTTTATGAAGTAATCCAAACTCCTCAGTGCAGCTACATCGACAGCCTTGTTAATACATTCCAAGTCATCAATTATACAAAGTGTGGAAAATGTGTTTGTCAGATTTGGATTTGCTGTTGCAGTAATAGTTACTTTTAGAAACCACATTGCACTGTGTATCTGAAGCAATCAGTATGGAAAGCAGCACAGATTTCTTTCTCAAATGATGTCTGAAAGCAACCCCCTGTGAGACACAACTGTTTCTGTGCATTTGAGAGTGTGGAAATGTCATCTTAAGGAAGCCAAGCAGTTTCAGATTAACAATGAATAATGTAGGATGCAAGACGCATTTTCTGTTGATTTTTTTTTAACATTTGCTTTCAGAGCCAAAGAAAAGCTACACAGAGAGTCTTTTCTGAGAAGATGATATGAAGAATCCATGACAGAACAAATTGTATATGGTCTGTGACAGAATTGAGTGTGGAGCTAAATGGCCCTTTGTGTTTTATGTTGCTTATGATGGAATCAAATATATTCCATCAATACTCCTTGTCCTCCATCAAAATGATTTAAAGTTCTGGCGCTGTGGAGGAGGTGGGAACACTGATGACTAACATCAACACAGATAAGTGATTTTGCCACAGGAACGTTCCTGGAGCTTTCCCATTTCAGTGAGATCCCTCCCCAAGAACAGGTAGAGAAGGAAAGATGACGAACAGAATAAAAAAAAGAGAAATGAAACATAGCAACAAATGGAGAGCAAGACAGAAAGGATATTGGTACAGTGAGAAACCAGACTCTCAAACAACAGTAATTAAAAGGAGAAGGAAATACAGAAAGGACTTGGAATGGGTGAGAACTGCTAAAAAGTTGCAGAAGAACAATCAGTAACCTGAAATGGTTAGCCAGTCTATCAAAGCTGATTTCTCTAGCTTACCCTTTCTGATATCCCACAGCATGGTACCTGCCTTATCTCTACTAACTTGATTGGCACTGTACGTCAAATATTGCTCACACCTTTCACATGCTAAAAGTATATATTACTTTTTTTGTGGAGCTGCTAATAAAAGGCAAAGTAAGATCGTCATAGTCCAGCTCTCTTTAGAGAGAGACAGCTGGTGGTGAGTTTAACCTGAGGCTCACCACACCTTAGGTGAGGGTAGAGGTAGGATCTTCATGGTAACCTCAGCCATTGTGGGAATTGAACCTACACTGTTGTCATTTTCCAAGTGGCAGTGGCTAGTGGCGTTCTGCAGGGGTCAGGGCTTGGACCCCAGCTATTCACAATATGTATCAATGATTTAGATGAGGGAACCTACAGTAATATCTCCAAGGTTGCAGGTGACAAAACTGGGTGGGAAAGTAAGCTGTGAGGAGGATGAAGAAATGATTCATTGTGATTTGGACAAGTTGAGTGAGTGGGCAGATGCATGGCAGATAAAGTATAATGTAGTTAACTGTGAGATTATCCACTTTGGCTTTTCCACAAACAGGAAGGCGGATTATTAACTGAATTGGATGGATTGGGAAAGGGGGAGGTGCAACAAGACCTGGGTGTCCTTGTACACCAGTCAGGGAAATTAAGCATGCAGGTGCAGCAGGCAATGAAGAAGGCAAACGGCACGTTGGCCTTCATGGTGGGAGGATTTGTGTACAGGAGCAGTACTGCAATAGAACAGGGACTTGATGAGACCCCCACCTGGAATATATTGCATGCAGTTTTGGTCTCCTTAACTGAGGAAGGAGGGAATGCAGCAAAGATTTTACAGACTGATTCCTGGGATGGCAGGACTGACATATAAATTGAGACTGTTTCGGACTATATTTACTGGAGTTTCGAATGATGACAGGGTATCTCAGACAGAGCAGGGCGGCACGGTGGTTCTGTGGTTAGCACTGCAGCCTCGTAGCACCAGGCACTTGGGTTTGATTCCACCCTCGGGCGACAGTCTGTGTGGAGTTTGCACATTCTCCCCGTGTCTGCATGGGTTTCCTCCGGGTGCTCCAGTTTCCTCCCACAGTCCAAAGATGTGCATGCGAGGTGGATTGGCCATGCTAAATTGCCCATAGTGTTCAGGGATGTGTACATTAAGTGGGTTATAGGGGGATGGGTCTGGGTGGGATGCTCTGAGAGTCGGTGTGAACTTGTTGGGCCGAAGGCCCTGTTTCCACACTGTCGGGATTCTATGAAGATCAGCTATAAAATTCCACCAGGACTAGACAATGTGAGTGCAGGAAGGATGTTTCTGATGACAGAGGAGTCCAGAACCAGGTGTTACAGTGGAAGGATTTAGGGAAGACCATTTGGGACTGAGATGAGGAGAAATTTCTTCACCCACAAAGTAGTGAGGCTGTGGCATTCTCTGCCACAGAAAGCAGTTGAGGCACTGAATTTTTGAAGAAGGCGTTAGATATAGTTCTGAGGGCTAAAGGTATCAAAGGATATGAGGCAAAAGCAGGAACAGGCTACTGAGTTGGATGATCAGCCATGATCATATTGAATGGCAGAGGAGGCTCAAAGGGCTGAATGGCCTCCTGCTATTCCTTTATTCTATGTTTCTATGATACTGCATTATTCCATTTGATAACCTGTCTATAAGTGAATTGTACTGAAAAGATAGTGAATGATACCACTGCCCTCAATATTGGGATTCTGCTAAATACATATGGGAAGCATAAGACTTGTAGCATTTCTCTACATAAGGACATAATAAGACCTTCAGCTTCTCCATTGGATGAACAATCATCAGTTTAATGAATACACTACTTAGATGGAATTGTATAGACTTATATAGAACAATAAAGCAAGCCCTTTGTCCCACCATGCCTGTGCTAAGCTTGATGCCTTATTAAACTAACCTCACCTGCCTGTACACAGGCTATATCCCTCTCTTCCCTGTATGTTCATGTGTCTGCCAAAGTGGCTCTTAAACTTTGCTAGTGTATCTGCTTCCACCACCTCCCCTGGCAACGCATTTCAAGCATGTATCACCCTTTGTATAAAGAAAGAACCTGCCTTGCATATCTCGTTTAAACTTTTCCCCTGTCACCTAAAACCAATGCTCCCTAGTATTTGACATTTCCACCTTGGGAAAAAGACCTTGACTATTCATCCTATCCATACCTCTGCTAATTTTATATACTTTTATCAGGTTGCCCCTCTGCCTCTGATGTTCTAGTGAAGACAATCCACGTTTGTCCAACCTGTCCTTATAGCTGAAACACTCCAATCCAGGCAACATCCTGGTAAATCTCTTTTGCACCACCAACAAAGCTTGCACATCCTCCCTATAGTGTGGCAGCCATAATTGCACACAATATACCAAATGTGGCCTGACCACAGTTTTATACAGCTGCAACATGACTCGTCAATCTTTATACTCTGTGCCCCAAGCGAAGAAGGCAAGCATGTCACATGCCTTCTTCACCACCTTATCCACTTGTGTTGCCCTTTACAGGGAACCATGGACTTGGACCCCAAGATCCTTCTGTATATTAATGCTCCTACGGGTCCTGCCATTTACTGTATAGGTTCCTCTTCTACTTGACCTCCCGAAATGCAGCACCTCATACTTGTTCCAATTAAACTCTACCTGCCATTTCTCTGTCCACCTTTCCAATTGGTCTATATCCTGCTGTATCCTTTGATAACCTTCCTCACTATCCACACCTCTAGCAATATTCATGTAGTCTGTAAACCTACTAATCAGACCATACACATTTTCATCCAGATTTTTTATATATTTTATAAACAACCAGGATCCCAGCAATGGTCCTTGCAGAACGCCACTGGTTGCAGAATTCCAGGCTGAAAAGCACTGCACTATATTTGTCAGTGCATTACAACTTTCATTTATGCCTTTGCTTTCTTCATTATAGTCATCATAGGGGACAGCAGTAAGAGCAATTCTGGACACAGGACTGATCCAAATATTTCTTCTTCTTCTTGTATTCTCTACTCAAGGGTGGGTGTGACATAAAACACTGTGACCTCCACCATGTATAGGTTGAGGAGGCAGATCTTGAGTCTGCACTAGCCAGAATAGGAATTGGTAGCTGTGCTATTGGCATCAATGTGATCCTCAGCGGCCATTCAGCCAATTGAGGTAACACCGTCCAGCCACTGCTCCAGCTCAATCTTGGCTGTGTTTCTCTGAATCTGATATAATCTGAAAGCCAGAGCAAGTAGGCAGGGGATAATACTCTAAGTACTTCAGGACCTTAGAGCAACCTCATGAAGATGTTGCGAAGATGCACATCAGTGATTTTAAATAGCATAATGTGGGTGGAGTTAGAATATTCTAAAATGAGGGAAGGAATCTTCAGAACACATGAACTTGAATACATAAAGATAGATTTGTCATTACCTCATGTAACTATAAAATCAGAGCCTGGTATATCTGTAATTATCCAGAACAGCGAGTGCAATAAACAGTGTTATGTTGAAGTCTAGGCCTGACAGTAGTTCTTGACATTGCTTCTCCTCCACCAGTGTGCCTTGAACCCAAACTCATATAGTGGCATCAAACAACAGGAGAGCATGGAGCCCTGCACTTGTGGCTATGGGTCTCCACTGCACTGTCACTGTGAGTTGTCAGACAGCGGTGCTCTGAATTCATTCTCCTATTTTTATGCAGATGTGGACTGTGGGATTCTGCGAAGTGCCCTTCAGCTGTTACAGGTTTCTTGCTAGATTGCCCACCAACGGCAGCTTGCTTCTGTGTTCATCAAAGCTGGCTGCCCTGAGCTGCTTAATTACCAAATGACTCAAACTGACCCTTTGGATGGCAGTATCCTTGCTGCTCCATCACCCTGCTGCTTGTGAATACCCATTGCTGCTGCTATCAGTAGACAGTTCCCTCAGGGTCAGTCTGTCTGGGTGTTGCATTGAAGCTGGAGACCAGTTCACTTGTGGAAATGCTCCTCCTGTTCACCCAGAGAAAGGGAATTTGAAGAGTTAACAGGACAACTGAATCGTGTAGAGAGTGAGTTCCATTAGAATTTGACACAGCTCCTTGCACTTGAGTGAATACATTGGTGTTATTGAGTAGACAAATGAATAGACAGAGTAAATAAATCCTGTTGACCTCAGCACATTTATTTCTGAAACACAGCACTGGGATGAAGAGGGCCCCTGAGCCTATTGGATTCCATGGTTTCAGCACAGCTGGCAGTACATCTTCCCATTACAATGTTAAATACATTTCTTAATTTACATTCAGTGTCCCAACATGGCTTATTCCTCCTTCTGAGCCACTGCTTCTAGCTGTGTAAAGAAGTCCTTTTTCATATTTGTCTTTACCATCCACCCAGAGGTTTCACAAATATATTTGCAACAAATAGTTAGTTGGGAGGCGACAGAACAAAGATTTGAGCAGGAGGGTGAGGAAAATGGAATGAGTGGCTACTGCTTTTTCTTTCACATAGTCCTGGATGAAGGGTAACAGGTATTTGTTCATGTAAACTTCCCATCTTGTCACAGAAGCACCAATGATGCAAATAGTCACGACTGAAAATGAAAGAATTTGCAGTGGTTGCTTCAGTGCAAACAAAAGCAGTGTCAAGTACAGATTACAGCGGATGGGCAATATGACAGAAAACCCTAGGAAAGCTACGAAATGTAACTGAGAGAAATCGACTCCCGGGAACCCATTTTAAAAATTTAATTGATGTTGCTTCCCATGTTCAAGTACAATAGTTTGACCATTTCCTCTGCAACTGGGAAAGTCTAATGCTGTACTAAATTTAGAGATAGTAAGAACTGCCGATGCTGGAGTCAGAGATAACGCAGCGTGGAGCTGGAGGAGCACAGCAGGCCAGGCAGCATCAGAGGAGCAGGAAAGTCGACATTTCGGGTCAGGACTCTTCTTCAGAAATGGGGAGGGGGAAAGGAGCTCAGAGATAGAGAGAGGAGGGTTGGGGCTGGGGAAGGTAGGTGGGATGGTGATAGGTGAGTGCAGGTAGGGAGTGGTGGGAGAGGCAGTGAGGTGGGAGAGGCAGATAGGTGGGAGAGAAGACGGACAGGTTGTGTCAGGTCAAGGAGGCAGGGATGAGAGGGAGGGTTGGTCATGGGATGAGGCCGGGGGGTTGGGGAGATTTTGAAACTGGTAAAGCCCACATTTAGGCCATCGGGCCGTAGGCTCTCGAGGCGAAATATGAGGTGCTGCTCCTCCACTTTTCAGGTGGCGTCATTGTGACACTGGAGGAGGCCCAAGATGGACATGTCACCCAGGGAATGGGAAGGGTCCTGACCCGAAACGTCAACTTTCCTGCTCCTCTGATGCTGCCTGGCCTGCTGTGTTCCTCCAGCTCCACACTGTACTAAATTTAGACTCCATTTTAAAATCAGGAGCAATGGTTGTTGACTCATGTTCCATTATTTTCTGACGTTGCTCAGTGAATCTAGAAGCCCCCGGTGTGAGGTATTCCAGACAGTGCAGCATACCTTATAGAGTCAAGTGAAGATCTCCTGTTGCTTTGTTTTATTGAAAAGCATTGTTAATTGTGTAGTGTTACAGTGCACTGGCTTATGAAGATTGTTTCTTTTCAAACTCCCTCTAATTGTACATAATAAAGGCATTACGAATGTAATTCTGTAATAGCGCTTGTGTGTATACTTTCTCAGCTATCCTAAAATGCAGCCTATCCATTGCTCAGTGTGGTAAAGGCGATGTCCCAATTCTGTATGGCTGATACTGAAAACAAACAATGCTAGAAATTGCAGGGGGTCAGGCAACATCCATGGAGGGAGAGCAACTAGCTGACTCTTCATCAGAGCTGTATTTAGAACAGTGGTGAGCATAGTGAAATGGGTTTTTTTTAAAATTTGCTTCAGTGGTGAGAGCAGTTTGAAACATTACTGAAATAAAGGTCAATAATTTAATCTCTGTGCTTGGTACAGTGAAATAAACTCAATGTGTGATAGGGATATTTTATGGTAATCAAAAAAGAGAGTGCACCAACCGTGGAGGAGGCTCATCCTCTCTGTAACCAAGTGACTGGCTCAGCACAGGTTCTGACTGAGGAATAAATGTTCACAGTCACAAGTAATCAGAGTGGCTGGTCTGCTACTGATCCTTTGTTGCTATAGAAGTTCTCATTGTGGCGAGGTGGTGCATTTGTTTCTTTCAAAAAAGAGAGCAAACTAAAATAATACCTCTGGTTTGCTTCTCTTTAAATAATGCCCTGTTGATGAAATCACTTTTTCTCAGGAATTGTTATGTTTCAAATTTTCCCAATCATTGGTTGCAGAGAAAAAGCCTTCCACTGATTTTCTTCTCCCCACCCTCCAACCTTTTTAAATGAGAGGAAATTCAGGCTCCTGGGTTAGAAAACCGAGCTGTAACAGTGTCTAACTGATTGACAAACATCTGTGCTGTGAATTGGCATTTTCATATCATTCATTAATATTCAATCAGGATTTTCCAAGTTGGATCACGTGAAGATCCTCACTCCACATAATAAGGTATGATCTAATGTCTGAGATAACTCAATCCTGTTGCCATTGAGTCAGTGGAACAAAAGGCAATGCCCATGGTGCCTGCTTTTAAAATGGAGTCTAAATTTACAGCAGCAATAGGTTTTATGGGATGTACAGGAGGCTGTCAGCTTGACCACAATTAATTAGTGCAAGTGAGGTAGGTTAGTGTCTTCTAATGGCTTCTGTCTGTTAATACATTCTTATTTTATTTTATTGCTTTTTATTTGCTGTTAACCCATGTAGACCTAGTAATCTGTATGTTGTATAATTAATTAGTTTTAAAATAAATGGCAAAGGAGTTTCATATTAATGCATTAACTAATGATGCAGAGCATGTCTTCATTCCATTATTGGTCATATTCTGGGCTCTGGTTAAGACAGCTGGTTGCTCTAATTCACTTATCTGAACATATTGTTCAGTCTTCTGTATAGGGCGGGGTGGACAATCTGCATAATATATGTGTCCCTTTAGATTCACTTCGCTCAGAGCAAAACTAAATTACTTTTCACCCCATTACAATTAGGTCTGTATACCTTTGGAAACATCTGCCTGCATTTTCTCCCAATCTCTCCTCAAGGCACTTATGTTTAGTGCAGTACAACTCCATGATTCTGCCCATAGTGCTGATCACCAGATCCACCTACCTTGTCCAGACCTCACACTTAATGACCTAGATATAATTTGATCAGTGTTTCGGACAAAACCTCCGCATGTTGATTAATGTAAAGTCAAACCTGTCCCATTTTTTCTCTGATGTTGTCTGTTTTGGAATTGGGCAGGAGGTGGCAGCTGCTACCTTTAACTCTGCTTATTCTAAAGTGGGCTAACAGACTGCAGTTTTCCTTATTTAATACAGGTCGAAAAGGTCATTTTTGTCTCATTATTTTGTTCATTGTTGGCTCGAATTCTATTGCTGTTTCTGTATTCCAGAAGTATATTTATTGTCATTAATCCAAGATAAGTGCAAACTGAAATTTGAAAATTAGGAGAAATGATGATGCAGTATATTTCAACTTAACATGAGCTCACTGTATCTGTAGCTGAGTGGGCCAAGGGGACGTGAACAATCAACAATTGTATATCATATAAACAGAAAGTGTTGAGGCAGTCTAGTTTAGTTTGGGATTATAGTTGGCATGGATTGGTTGGACTGAAGTGTCTGTTTCCATGCTGTGTAACTCTATTACTCTATGACACTCAGCAGGTCTGTCAGTATCTACAGAGAAAGAGTTAGTGTTTCAAGTTTAATGATAATTGTGTGCTTTGGTTGTAATCAAACAATGTGTGTGTAAACTTATTTTTATCCATGCCTGGTCGCATTTAGCATGTTTCTTGATTGTTCACATGGATAGCTTGCATTAGGAAACAACAAGACTGTAATACTTCTGGTAGTCCAGTTTAACTTCTCATTCTATAATAGCCTTTAAATTATTCTTCAAAATATATGCAATGTGCTCAAAGACAACATTCAACAACAAGATGTTACCAGTGATACTATACAGTGCAGCAAAACTGTACTTTTGCACCACTCAGCATTAATAGTAGAGAAAACTTGCTGGAGTGGCATAACCTTGTTTACTGTTTCTGACCGGATAAAAATAATCCTTCTTTCTTTGAAAACTGATAAGCGGGAAGGTATGGTTGTTTTTGTGAAGGCAGTTTCTTAATTTCTGATAAAACTGTTTGCAATTTTACTTGGATGACCTTACTTAAAAGGATGTGAGCTCCTTTTATTTTTATTTTTGCAGGTTGCTTGCCAAAAGCGCCAAGACAGATCCTGTTTTCAAGCACCAATTGCATTTTTGAAATGCCTTTTAAGTGCATGCAGTGTAAACACATCCAGTATTGTTGAAGTAGCTGTCTTTGATATTCTTTGCAATGTACTTATGTCGGGAGATGATATCGCCATGTACCATGGTCAAGTAACAAGATGCTGTCAGATATGCAATATTATTTTCCAGCAATTTGAAAATGATGATAATTCAAACCTTATTTTAGTTTTTGCCAAAAACTTTCTCAGTGTAAATAGTTGCTCCATTTTGCATAGGCTGATTTGGCCAAGTCACATAAATTTAGTAAAAATTGAAATGGAAGCAGCTGTTGGAACTGAATTGACACATAGGCTCCAAATGCTGTGACAAAAAACATCAATGAACTTTAATGAAGAGAAAGAAAAATCACTTGGCAGAACTGAATGTGGTGTTGGGACAAAATGAAAAGTTTAGTAACAATTGTTGCAAAAATAAAGCAAGCCATTCACTTCCTCCCATTAAAATGATCGCCATTTGGCACGTAACGTGAGCAACTATAAAACTGTGCAACGTTTCTAAAGAGGATGTAGGCAACTGCCCAGCAGGCAGCTGAGTAAGGCTAGTCTTTATAAGTTGCTTATCCAATTGTACATCGGTTCTGATTTCACATCATTGGAAAGAATGAAAAGGTTAACTTTATGACCATTTTATTTAAAACTCAATTTATGGCGGCTTTGTGCCAACTCAAAGCGCTTATGTGCATATTTTGTAGGCCAAAGAATGAGGACTGGAAAATTAATACAGGAACTGAATGGAAATAATTGCCAGCAGGTCAAGGACCTAGGAGTAGGAATTTGTATTAATTGAAATGTTGTGTACCAGAATATTCTGAGAAGATTTGAATTTAGTTGAAAGGAGGAAGGTTTTCTCCAGTTGTGTCTGAGGTGTCTGCCAGCTTTGCAGTATCTACCATTCAGCATCTGGATCCTTCTGAACATATTGTGAGGTAAATTGATCCGTCTCCACTTAGAGCTTCTCTCCCGACTCAGCATTCTTCCATTGCAGGGAGTCTGGACATAAGAACAAAAAAAAAAATTATACAGCACAAAAGGCAAGAAGAAAGTAAAGTAAACAAGGGAAAGCAAAGGAAGACAATAGCTCATTTTCCAATGATGAGGTAACCACTGAAGCTGTGCAGACTGAAGTTAAAGGGGTTGGGACCTTGCAGAAACCTCAATGCAACTGATTCCATGGGAATGGCCCAGGAAATTGAAGATACCAATGGGCAGTTCCCCTCAGTTTGGAACCTTCTGGAAAAGTCCCTTAAATTTAGAGAATTCAAAGTGTTTTAACTGACTCCCACTTAATATTTACCCAGGAAAGGTTAGAGAATTAAGAGCCATCTTGGAGTCCTGGGTAACGATTGAACTGAGCCTTACATGCACAAAACTGTTTTCCCCCTCCCTCACCCTCTCAACCTCATGGCCTAGACCACTGACAACTTCCAACTGAACTCCCCCTCCAACCCTTGAATCTTGTTGTACCTGATCCCAGTCCTATCTGAAGAAGCAGGAGCCTCAGTTTAATGTCTGATCTAACAATTGTGCCTGTAGTGATGCTGAAGTACATTGAATCATAGATACACTGAACAGTACAGCACATGAACAGGCCCGATGGCTCACCATGTCTGCCCCAGTCATGATGCCATTCTAAACTAATCCCATCTGTCTGCATGTGGTCCGTATCCCTCCGTTCCCACCCTGTTCATGTATTGCTATTGTCTCTGCTTCTACCACCTCCCCTAGCAACACATTCTAACCACTTACTGCCCTCTGTGTTAAAAACATGCCTCACAAGACTCCTTCAAACGTTCCCCCTCTCACTTTAAACCTATGTTCCTAGTGTTTGACATTTCCACCCTGGAAAAGGACTCCAACTGTCCATCCTATCCATGTCTCCTATGATTTTAGAAACTTTGATCAAGTCACCCCTCAGCCTCAATGCTCTAGCAAAAGCAATGCAAGTTTGTTCAATATAGATAGTAAGAACTGCCGATGCCAAGTTTGTTCAAGCTCTCTTTATAGCTAATATCGTCCAATCCAGGCAACATCCTGGTAAACCTCTTTTGCACTCTCTCCAAAGCCCCCACATCCTTCCTGTAGTGTGGCGACCAGAACTGCACACAATACTCCAAACATGACCTTACCAAAGTCTTTTACAGCTGTAGTATAACTTGCCAACTTTTATATTTAGTGCCCCAAACAATGCCATATTCTTTCTTTACCACCTGACCCACTTGTGTTACCACTTTAAATCATAGATTCCCTACAGTGTGAAAACAGGCCATTAAGTCTCAATGCAAACTAATTAAATTCACAAGCAGCTGACTGGGAGCTGGTGGCCACAGTGGAACCGAAATAAGGTTTACGAGGAAATCTTGATAGGATCTGCACTTGGGCTGATCAGCGATGAATTGAGATTGATAGGGATGATGCAGTGAACTGAACCATTGGAACAAAAAAAATAGGCTCGTTCATTTGTTTTATGTGATATTGGTTTGGAGGACTCGTATTTAGTGAGAACAGTGGCACAATGTCATACCCTTCTTTGACATTCAGCTACACTGCGGAATTTATAAAACAGGAAAGCAATTTAAACCATCTCCAAGTTTGGCAGGAATAAAAGTAAATGCTGCTAGTTGTGACAGTGGATGCATATTCCCCAGATTCAGTGCTCTATGGGTTGCTATGAAGCCAGTGGGAATCTGGAGTACTTTAATAGCGGTTATTGTTGGGAAAACAGTAATGACTTTCCCTAATGGAATAGAGTGGGTCAGTGCCCAATGGGAAGGTGGAAGACCTTCTTGGTAAGTGGAAAGCTTTCTGCTGAGGGGCCAGAATGTTCCACAAGCTGTCACCAGGAAGTCAGCAGTTTGCTTTGCCCTGCTCTCC
Source organism: Rhincodon typus (assembly GCF_021869965.1). Taxonomy (NCBI): domain Eukaryota; kingdom Metazoa; phylum Chordata; class Chondrichthyes; order Orectolobiformes; family Rhincodontidae; genus Rhincodon; species Rhincodon typus. Next base: position 29,724,049 of record NC_063333.1, read on the forward strand.
ACACCTTTCCTTCCCATTAGACCCACCAGGAACCCCCTTCTCCTGCAAGCTCCGGCAAGTGGGTGACCCCTCGCTACTCGATTTGCCTCTGCAGCCATATCCTGTTGCTGGTTTTATTAGGCAAAAGTTGGGACAGTAGCTTTTAAATAAGGCCCAGGAGTTAATATATTCCAGGCCTGTCAGTGCTTCTTCCTCACCCAATCTCATCTGTGGTTAAAATCTAACCCTCAGAATTGAGACTAGCTGCAGAGAGCTCATTACAGGAATGTAACTAAAGGCTAACTTCACAGATTCTGAACAGTCAGTGAGGAACCACACTGGGAAGGGCTAAGTGGGTCAAGCTGGGTCTACAATACTGTCGTGTTGATTCTTCATTTCAGGGTGGATTTACTGTCATAGGTACCTTTAGAGATATTTTCTAATCAACCTGTTTAGAAGTGTTCTTGTGCACCTCTTGGAGCAGGTGGGACTTGATCCTGGATCACCTGGCTCAGAAGTAGGGACACAAGTTGTGTCAGAAGAGCCCTATATATATCATCCAACAACACTGATTATAATGCTAAACATCTGTAGACTTTATAGGGCCTCCGGGGACTGTATCAGTTTCTCCAGCTTTGTATGTGTAATTACAATGGATTGGTAGAAACTCCAAATAAATATGCAAATAGATTATACAGCGATGATATGACAGTGGATCAGGGGGAACTCACCAAGGAAACTCCAGGTTCAAATCACCGAGCTACACAAATCCAATGTGCTTGAATTATTCCCCTCATGCTGCTGAAAGACTTTACTTAGGCTGTTAAATTAAAAACCAGTCTTTCAGAAGGTGATATTAACCATGTTTCCTCTTGAATGCTGTCTTTCAGTGTGGTAAATGTAGAGTATTCAACAGCAATAGTGGAGAAAATCATTAAAAATCTATCCATGTAACTGGAATGAAAAGACTTCAAAAGTCTTAACAAGGTTAAGTACCATGCAAATCTTTCAAGGTTAAATGGTGCTGTTTTTTCAACAGACTTGAAGATTAGACAAATGTACAGTAGAGAAGCCTTTATTATTACAGACGTGCAAAAAACCAGAGGCTACATTCTGTAGCTCATCAGCAATCATTTCTTCATTGTAATTACACTTTCCAGTCATTAATAATTACTGTTTTCTCTTGTGATATGAGAGCTGATTGAGGAGATAAAATACATCACATCTCCTTATTCAGCTTTCTTGTCCATGTTCCTCTTTGGAACTTAATCTTTCTTGCATTCGGCTGGGACAGGTTCATTTAACAGCTCCATAAGCAAAATTTTAGCATTGCATTGCAAAAACTACAGTGAATTCTTTTAGTTTTCTCTCTCAGAATCTCATTGACACTCAGTTGACTAAGTAACAAACATGTGTGGATATAGTTATTATACAGAATCACATCATTGGATAAGGCATATCAGCAGAATGTGTAAGTAGCATATCCATTCCCAGATTGCCGGCCTTTCATTGTTGCTGCAAGCTAATCTGTATCAGGTACTAATTTTTTTTATTTACTCGTGGAACTTGGGTGTTGCATATTTTATTACCCGTCCCTAGTAGCCCTTGGGAATGTGGTGTTGAGCCGCCTTTTTGAACCGCTGCAGTCCATGTGCTGTAAATAGACCCACAATGCTTTACAGGAGGGAATTCCAGCATTTGACCCAGTGACAGTGAAGGAACAGTGATAGATTTCCAAGTCCGGGGCGGAGCATGCAGGCAGTGGTGTTCCCATATACCTGCTGCCCTTGCCCTTCTTGATGAAAGCGGTTGTGGGTTTGGAAGGTGCTGTCTGAGGATCTTTGGTGACCTGCCTCTGGTGGGAAACTGATTAAAGTCTCGATTTCCGAGGTGGGGTTGAGCCCTGAGCTCAGAGATGGGCTCCCTTTCCAATTTAGGGGAGGCAGGTGGACTCTGGAAACAGAAAGGCGAGTCGGAGATCTTCCATCCTCTGAGGAGCACCTTGCTGCCCAGTCCGTCACCACTTCCAGAAGACTTCAATCATCAATTACGATGATTTAAATTTTGCTTCTCTTTTGAGAGAGAGAGAGAGTCACAGTGGGGCTCCCAATTATTCTTGTGCAGGTCATAAAGCTGAACATGAACGCCTGGACAAATGTCCACCTTCACTTAGAACCTGAAAGCTTCCGGATTTTTCTTCAGAGTTGATGTGTAGCATTAGGGTGAAAGTCATATGGAAGTACAGGTAGTGTTTCCCATCCATACTCAATCTGCAATCTTGGTAAAGTCATAGACTGTTCAATCCAAACATAATGACGGAGTTATTTTCTGATTGCAATGTAACCACTGCTGCGATGATGCAAAGAGCTAATGTTAGAACCACTAACAAGAATTAGATTGCTTGGGCTCAACCTGCTTGTGATAATCACAATTTTGTTCTTGAAGGCTGAGGATGCCAGACTAGATATTAATCTTCATCCTTTTTCTGTGTAATGGGGTTAGGGTGGTATGTGCTTATTTTTCTTTCCTTGTAACAAAAATCTTACAATTCTATTTACCTCATGTACTCCATCCCTAATGACAAGGAATGGAAGAAAATTAACACAAAACTGAAAGCCGTGAAGGTTGTCTATTCTCAGTTTAGGCTTCTGTGGATATGAATGGATTACTAATAACTGACATAAACAAGTTCACGAAAATTCACTTCAAAAACAACATGACTTTAAAACCATCTTGATAGGCAATTTTGCACAAATCTCGGACTTCCTTTCTACAAGTGAATCTGTAATCACAGAAAATGCTCCCTGTTTTCCTCATCTCTGAAATCTTTTCCCTGTTGTTTTTAATTCCTGTCTCTCCACGCCCGCCACACACAGGACTAAAAGATACTGTGTGGGCTTACAGAATCACAGAATTGGCACGGTATAGAAGGAGGCCATTTGGCCCATTCTGTTTGTTTTGGCTCTCTGAGCGATTTGACTTACTGTCAATCCCCTGCCTTCTTCCCGTAACCCTGTGCGTTGTTGTTATTTAAATAATCATCGAATGTTATCTTGAATGCCTCAATTCAACCTGCCTCAACCTCATTTCCAGGCAGTGCATTCCAAACCTGAATCATTCACTGGGTGAAAAGGTTGTTTCTTACATTGCACTTGCTTTTTTTTAGCAAATCACTTTAAATCTCTGCTGGTCTGGTTCTTGATCGTTTTACAAGCAGGAACAGTTTCTCCCTGTCTACTTTGTACAAGCAATGAGCCGTTAACCTTCTCCTGTCCGAGGTAAAACAAATCACCCTAACTTCTCCAAACTGTTCTCAAAGCTGGTGTCTTTGAAATCAATCCTGTAAACCTCTTTTGCACTCTCTCCTATGCATCCACATCCTTTCTAAAGTATGGCACTCAGAACTATACGCAGTAGTCCAGAAGAGGACCAACCAGTTGCCTGTATAACATAACCTCCCTTCTCTTATACGCTGCGGATGGTGATGGCTAGCACGAGGGGACATAGCTTTAAATTGAGGGGTGACAGATATAGGACACATTGTCAGAGGTAGGTTCTTTACTCAGAGAGTAGTAAGGGCGTGGAATGCCCTGCCTGCAACAGTAGTAGACTCGCCAACTTTAAGGGCATTTAAATGGTCATTGGATAAACATATGGATGATAATGGAATAGTGTAGGTTAGATGGGCTTCAGATTGGTTTCACAGGTCGGTGCAACATCGAGGGCCGAAGGGCCTGTACTGTCCTGTAAGGTTCTATGTTCTATGCCCTTATTAATGAAGCACAGAATACTGTATTTCATTGACAGCTGTCTCTACCTCTACAGGCACCTTTGTGTATATATATACACCAAGCCCAAGTTGTTCAATGAAACTTTTAATTCAGAAGCTAAATTTTAAAGTATCTCTAATCGATAGAAACTGGTATTTTCTCACTGGAGTTGAGAGCAATTCTAATATTTAGGTCAAGTGAGGATAATTGGAACCAGGAAGAGGTGAGATGGTATTTGGAGGAAAGTGCAGAGAAGGGGAGGGATATAAAGAGGTTAGGCAGGAGAAGCGACTCAAGTCGATGGAACAAGAGAAAATGATGAAAGGGTTCATGCATTTACTGCGGGGGCTGTTTCTTCATGGATGCAGGAGAGGGCAAAATAGGAAGGAAAGGAAGATCTTGTTGAGGTGAGGCCACAGTGGGCTTTTTCCTCGAATCAAGGCCCCATGGGCAGAAGTCTGACCTCCCAATCAGAGGATGCAGTTCTTTTGCTCAGCAGCGCCACTGGCGAGGTTGTGGCTGCTGCTGGAATTACAGGCAACAGAACCCCAGGATCAGAGCAACCCAGGGCCACTAGTAAATATGTGGCAGGAGGGGCTGGATTCACAGGCTGTGGGTCACAGGTAGAGGGGTGCAGGGGAGGGCAGCAGCAAGGGCAGGTAGTATGTTCCCCCTCCTTTCCAATATCCAGTTACATCCCCCACCCCATGCGCACACACACACATACACAAACACAAGGTGACAACAGGCAGCCTGTACAGTTTGACTTGTCATGTGCGAATGGTACTGTGAAGGAGCCTTTAAGTAGTTGTTCTTTGGCCAATTAAAGGCCTCAGTTTACAAAAGGGCAGAAAGCTCAATCCACACAGAACACAGACCCTTCTAAGGAAGGGTCACCGGACCCGAAACGTTAACTCTGTTTTCTCCTCCACAGATGCTGCCAGACCTGCTGAGCTTTTCCAGCAACTTTGTTTTTGCACACAGAACTAGACTGTGCTGAAGGTGGGTTCAGATATAACATTGTGTTGCCTGATTAAATGCCACTGCCAGCTCCAGGCTCACCAGCAGTGAGATCAGAAAATCCCCTACATAGATGGGGAGGAGAGGGGGCGAGCACTGGATCTCAGTGGTTCAAGGTCAATTTTCCAATCAGCTGGAGGGTGCTGGGAAGGGAATGCTTTTTGTTGGTTTTTGGTACAGAGTTGGCAGAGACACAAATGGTTTCCAATTGTGAGTAACTTACCATGCAGCCAGGAAAAGCCACATACTGTTCCTGAATAAGGAGGCAACTCGAGATCCAAGCCTGACATTTACCATTCCCAGTGATAGCAAGAACCGCAGATGCTGGAGTCGGAGACAACACAGTGTGGAGCTGCTCCTCCAATGCTGCCTGGCCTGCTGTGTTCCTCCATTCACCATTTCCAATTGTGGAGGACTGCTTGATCCCTGTCTCCCCATCCTGTATCCATCATTTGTTTTCAAATACATGTATCAAACTTAGAACACAGTAACAAGCCCAACTGGTCTATTCCAGTTCCATATGTGCCTCCTTCATCTCACTTTATCAGCATACTCATCTATTCTCCTCTCCACCATGAATGTAGCTTCTCCTTAACTGCATCCATGCTATTTTCTCCAATCACTCCATGTGGCAGTAAGTAGCACATTCCAAACACTCTCTCAGATTCAATTCTGTGCTGACCGACCAGCATTGATTCCCAGTCAAGCATCTCTTTCTGACAGTTGATTTCAAATCCCTCATGGCTGCATCCCTCCCTGTGTCTGTAAGTTCCTCCAGTCCCACAACCCTTTGAGATATCCATGATGCATTTAGGCCTGTTGAGCATTCCCAAATTTAACCGCACCTTCAGCTGCCTGAATGCTAAGTGCTAGAATTCACTCTCTAAACCTCTCTCCCTCTCAAGCTCCTATTCCTCCTTTAACTCAATCTTTTAAACTAAACCCTTTGATCAAGCATTTGATCAAGTGCTCAAAGATTGAGTTACCCAGATCAGCGTCAGCGCCACTTGCTTGTGTTGCTAAAGGGATTTCCCCTGAATTTCTTAAGGGATTTATTGGTGACTGTCCTACGTTGATGACAAGTTAACTTTGAATTTGCCCACAAGTGTGCACTTTTTATTAAGCTGGCCCTATCAAGCCCCTCTTAATTTTAAAGAGCTCGATGAGGTTCTCTTGCATCCTGAAAACTCCTTGTCTTTCCTGACATCTATTACCTCTTGGTTCTGGTATCATGATCGTAAATCTTCCTTGTATGTTTCCAGAAGGGTGTTATTTACAGAATCAAGGCTTAGTTAGACCAATAATCTTCTGCTTCACAAAACATTGCACTGTTATCAATACTTGAAAGGTTGATGCCCTTTACTTACTCAGAAACATTCCTGGTATTATTGCTCTTTCCACCCACGTTCCAGGGTATGTGTTTTCATGTGAACATGATTTTTGTTTTCCCTGCTGCATGAGAACCATGGTCAAAAAACCCAAATGTTTGACAAGGTTCAAAAAGAAGTCTTTGTAGTAAATCTGTTTCAGATTGGGTAAGATGGGAGCCATGTGAAAAACGTAATTGCAAAAGAGCTATTATAAAAATAACTATTAGCAGTAATTTCTGGATGAAAACTCGCATCAGACTTAACAAATCAAGAGGAAAATGCCTCATAGAAAACATATGTTACAATTGGCATTTGCACATTGACTTATTTAAAAAATATGGGCAAGTAAGCAAGGAATTCTGCATCTATATAATTGCCAGCAACGAGATTTGTCCTCTACTCAAACAGGTAATTGTAGGAGATGAAATGCCAAGCGAAATATTCGGAATGCCAACTGACCTGCATTATATTAATAGTTAATAGTAGAACCGCTTTGTATTATATTGCCTTAGAAATGTTTCCTGTATGAAATATAGCCAGAGGTAAATATTTTCTGATCCAGGGTTTAGTCTCTAAATACAAATCAAATTTTAGATGGCAGATACCAATGGAATTGAAGTTCTTGGGATGGGTTCAGTATGGGTGAGAGGTAGGAAATTGGGAATTTGGAGCAGAACTTAAATCTGTGCAGTCTTCTTCATGAAATTCCTTGTGGGGAACACAATGGCCTAGTGGTATTATTGCTAGACTATTAGTCCACAAACTCAGCTAATTTTCTAGGGACTGGGTTCAAATCCCACCATGGCAGGTGGTGGAATTTGAATGTGATAAAGAATCTGGAATAAAGGGGCTAATGATGACTGTGAAACCATTGACGATTGTCAGCAAAACCCATCCAGATTGCTAATGTTCTTTAGGGAAGGAAATCTGGCATCCTTACCCAGTCTGGCCTAGAGGTGATGCCAGACCTGCAGCGCAGTGGTTGATTCTCAACTGCCATTTGGGCAGTCAGGGATTGGCGGTAGCCTAGCCTAGCCAGAGATGCCCACATCTAATGAGTGAACAAGAAAAAGTATGGAGGAGAGGAGTGATATCTGATGTTGTTCTTGGACAATCCCAGGAATTCCCCACAGAAATCCAGAACCAGGGGTCACTGCCTAAAGATAGAGAGTAATTCATTTAGGACTGAGATGAGGAGAAGTTTGTTTACCCAGAGAACGGTGAGCCCACGGAGTTCTCTGCCACAGAAACGTTGCTGAAGCCAAAACATTGAATTTTTCAAGAAGGAGGTAGACACACTGTAGTTCTTGGGGCTAAAGGGATCAAAGGGTATGGGACGAAAGTGGGAACAAGGTCCTGTTTAGTAATCAACCATGATCATACTGAATAGCAGAGCAGGCTCAAAGGACTGAATAGCCTACTCCTGTTCCTATTTTCTATGTTCCCATGAGATGCTGTTTTAGGCCAACAGATTCCTTGTCTACTGAAGGCAAATATCAATCTCCAGTGGCCCCAAACATGTTGCAGCACCAATTGGAGCACCAAATACCTATGAGCAGAATCCCTTTGTTTCACTTGATAAACAATAAAACATCATCTTTCTTCTTTGTTCATTTGAAAGCATCTTTTATTTTAACAAATTTTTGCTGGACCTTTGGGACAGACACCTCCATCACAGTTTTGGAGGCAAATGTGCTCAGAGTTCCAGAACCTGCAGGGAAGTGCAGATGGCGTATTGTTTAAGCACAATCTAACTGAGTGATGGAATAAACTCAAGCAGTTGGATGCCCTACTTTTGACTCTAGGTTCCTGTTGTAATAGCCTTGTCGTTAGGATTTGCAACAGCAGCAGTAACTGGATGAGTTGGTAGTTGGAAGATCCAGGCTGCCGCGTTCCTAGTGCCATCTTCGATCACAATGGTTGCAGGATCAGTGACTTTATATTGGCAATTAAAGAGTGGATTTATGCTGCTGTCTGTAATATCAGTGTAAAGGGAATTGGAATAAACCCCCTTGTTGATTCTTCTTTTTCTATTCTCCTCTTCCAGAATGCAGCTTCCTGCATAATAAAAACATAGATGCATCTTTTATGGGCCACTGCTGGTACAGAACACTCTCTGGGGTTTACATCATTACATATGTCTAATTGTGCTGACACTTATTGCGGGTGATAGCTTCCTCAGAAATACTTTTAAGCCCACATCTTTTATAGTGCATTCCTGATTTATTGTTGTTGGGACTGGTTTATAGAATCCCCGAGGAACCCCTGAGAAGTGCCTGAGACACATGAGCTGAGAGCTGCAGTGGTGTCTTGGATTGACACCATGCACTGTCTGACAGTGGGTTAAGGCTGTCACTCCTAATTACAAACTCTTAACTTGATAATACAGGGCATGTTATTCAACACATATAGGAATTAAAACCAGACCTGCAGTACGCACCGACGCTCAAGGCAATAGTAGGAGCATAAGACGAGAAACACAGTGTGCAGTAATGCCACTGTAGCCCTGAGCGAATATTCGCCCACCTCCTTATTTCCACCCAGCTCGCCTGAAGGCAATGTTTCATGCTTTGTACGGTTTCACAGGTCCCAAGCATTGTCTGATACCTTGCCTGGGTAACTGCTGTTTTCATGTGAACTTCACAGATCATCATAACAAGCATCATAACTGATTTATTCAAAATCAGACTCATTTAATATCCCTGAAAATTATACTTCCTGGAATTAGGTATAACCTGCCATTAATATATGAACTGTCAATCAACTGCAAACTGAGCAAGTCAATCCATGTATATGTTATGAGTGTTAGACTTTCTCAGTGGATTGTTACAATGGAATTGTAAAGGTAAACGGATCAATAATGTGCTGAACTTATTGGGCGTGGCACCGGTTTCCATTTGCCAACTGGATAGTCAGGTGATGCTGAGGGGGCTGTGGGATTTCAGGGGGAGTTAAGCATACCGCCATCATTTCTGGGAGCCCCCTGTGCAATTGCAATTTCATGCCCACCAGGCAGCTAATTGCCTGGCATCGAGGCTTCAGTCTCCATAAAGGCAAAGGCACCAACTCCAAGAGGTGCCAGGGAGACAGTGGGCTGGCAACTGCTCAGGTCCAGTACCATCCCCGGGAGTAGCAGCCACTACACTCAACCTGGACCAGCAACAACAAAGGTAATCCCAGCGTGGTGTGTAGGAGCTCTCTGGGAACAGGCAGGCACATGGAAAGAGAGGCAGACAGTGTGTGTGGTCTTGTGGACAGGAGAGAATCTTTGTGAGGGGATACCCCTTATCACAATGGGGACACTCCCTGAGCCACAAGGTGCCCAATTAGGATGGAGAACCCCCTCTGAGCCTGCAAGGTGTCTGTCATCTTTGGATCAGTGCTCGGACCACAATTATTTACAGTATATTTGAATGACTCAGGTAAAGAATGTGAATGTACTATGGCCCAGTTTGCAAATGACACATAAGAGTTGGAAAGACAATACAAAGAGTATGCAGAGGAATATAGACAGGTAAACTGAGTGGGCAGTTGGACTATTTTGTGAGAAAATGTGAGGCTATGTACTTTGGCAGGAAGAATAGAGGAGCTGAATATCATTCAAATAGAGAAAGACTGCAGAAAGCTACAGAACAGAGATATTTGGAAGTCCTCGTTCATGGATCACAGAAAAACTAGTACCCACGTTCGGAGGGTAATAGGGAAGGCAAATGGAATAGAGATAGTAGAACTGCCGATGCTGCAGAATCTGAGATAACACGGTGTAGAGCTGGATGAACACAGCAGGCCAAGCAGCATCAGAGGAGCAGGAAGGCTGACGTTTCAGGCTGAGACCCTTCTTCAGAAATGGGGGAGGGGAAGGGGATTCCGAAGTAAATGGGGAGAGAGGGGGAGGCGGATAGAAGATGGATAAAGTAGAAGATAGGTGGAGCGGAGACAGACAGGTCAAAGAGGCGGGGATGGAGCCAGTAAAGGTGAATGTAGGTGAGGAGTTAGGGAGGAGATAGGTCGGTCCAGGAAGGACGGACAGGTCAAGGAGGCGGGATGAGGTTAGTGGGTAGGAAATGGGGGTGGGGCTTGAGGTGGGACGAATGGTTAGGGAGGCGGGGACTAGCTGGGCCGGTTTTGGGATGGGGTCGGGGGAGGGGAGATTTTGAAGCTAGTGAAGTCCACATTGATACCATTGGGCTGCAGGGTTCCCAAGTGAAATATGAGATGCTGTTCCTGCAGCTTTCGGGTGGCGTCATTGTGGCAATGCAGGAGGCCCAGGATGGACATGTCGTCCAAGGAGTGGGAGGGGGAGTTGAAATGGTTCGCGACTGGGAGGTGTAGTTGTTTGTTGCGAACTGAGCTTAGGTGTTCCGCAAAGCGATCCCCAAGCCTCCGCTTGGTTTCCCTGATGTCGAGGAGGCCACAACGGGAACAGCGGATACGGTATACCACATTAGCAGATGTGCAGGTGAACATCTGTTTGATGTGGAAGGTCTTCTTAGGGCCTGGGATGGGGGTGAGGGGGGAGGTTTAGGGGCAGGTGTAACACTTCCTGCGGTTGCAGGGGAAAGTGCCGGGTGTGGTGGGGCTGGAGGGGAGTGTGGAGCGGACAAGGGAGTCACGGAGAGAGTGGTCCCTCTGGAAAGCAGATAAGGCTGGGGAGGGAAAAATGTCTTTGGTAGTGGGGTCAGATTGCAGATGGCGGAAATGTTGGAGGATGATGCGTTGGATTCGGAGGTTGGTGGGGTGGTACGTGAGGACGAGGGTGATTCTGTTTTGGTTGTTATTGCGGGTAGGGGGTGTGAGGGATGAGTTGCGGGAAATGCGGGAGACACGGTCGAGGGCATTTTTGACCACTGTGGAGGGGAAGTTGCGGTCCTTGAAAAAAGAGACATCTGGGATGTCCGGGAGTGGAGTGCCTCATCTCGGGAGCAGATGCGGCGGAGGCGAAGGAATTGGGAATAGGGGATGGCCTTTTTGCAGGAGGGTGGGTGAGAGGTGGTGTATTCTAGGTAGGTGTGGGAGTCGGTAGGTTTGAAATGGATATCGGTTTCCAGGTGGATGCCAGAGATAGAGACAGAGAGGTCCAGGAAGGAGAGAGAGGTATCAGGGATGGTCCAGGTGAACTTAAGGTTGGGGTGGAAGGTGTTAGTGAAGTGGATGAACTGTTCGAGCTCCTCGTGGGAGCACGAGGCGGCACCGATACAGTCATCAATGTAACGGAGGAAGAGGTGGGGGATAGGCCAGTGTAGCTTTGGAAGAGGGATTGTTCCACGTATCCTACAAAGAGGCAGGCATAGCTTGGGCCCATGCGGGTACCCATGGCCATCCCCTTTGTCTGTAGGAAGTGGAAGGAATTGAAAGAGAAGTTGTTGAGGGTGAGGACAAGTTCGGCTAAGTGGATGAGGGTGTCAGTGGAGGGGGACTGGTCGGGCCTGCGGGACAGGAAGAAGCGGAGGGCCTTTAGGCCATCTGCATGGGGAATGCAGGTGTATAGGGACTGGACGTCCATGGTAAAGATGAGGTGTTGGGGACCGAGGAATTGGAAGTTCTGGAGGAGCTGGAGAGCGTGGGTGGTGTCACGGACGTAGGTAGGGAGTTCCTGGACTAAGCGGGAGAAAATGGAGTCGAGATAGGTGGAGATAAGTTCGGTGGGGCAGGAGCAGGTGGAGACAATGGGTCGACCAGGGCAGTCAGGTCTGTGGATTTTGGGAAGGAGATAGAAACGGGCGGTGCGGGGTTGGGGAACGATGAGGTTAGAGGCTGTGGGTGGGAGGTCACCTGAGGTGATGAGGTTGTGGATGGCTTGGGAGATGATGCTTTGGTGCTCGGGGGTGGGGTCATGATCAAGGGGGCGATAGGAGGAGGTGTCAGAGAGCTGGCGTCTGGCCTCGGCGATGTAGAGGTCAGTGTGCCATACTACATCTGCACCTCCCTTGTCCGCGGGTTTTATGGTGAGTTTGGGATTGGAGCGGAGGGAGTGGAGGGCTGCGCGTTCTGTGGGGGAGAGGTTGGAGTGGGTGAGAGGGGTGGAGAGTTTGAGGCAATCAATGTTTCGATGGCAATTAGAGATGAAGAGTCGAGGGAGGGTAGGAGGCCTTGGGGTGGTGTCCAGGAGGAGGGGGTGTTGGAGGCAGGAGAAGGGATCAGTAGAGGGAGGGTTAGGCTCACTTCCAGGAGGAGGCGGTGTGTTGGAGATGGGAGAAAGGGTCAGTAGAGGGAGGGTTAGGCTCACCACCCCAAGGCCTCCTACTCTCCCTTGACCTCTCCATCTCTAATTGCCGTCAAGACATCGATCGTCTCAAACTCTCCACCCCTCTCCCCCACTCCAACCTTTCCCCCACAGAATGCGCAGCCCTCTGCTCCCTCCGCTCCAATCCCAACCTCACCATAAAACCCGCGGACAAGGGAGGCGCAGTTGTAGTATGGTGCACTGACCTCTACATCGCCGAGGCCAGACGCCAGCTCTCTGAAACCAAGCGGAGGCTTGGGGACCACTTTGCGGAACACCTAAGCTCAGTTCGCAACAAACAACTACACCTCCCAGTCGCGAACCATTTCAACTCCCCCTCCCACTCCTTGGACGACATGTCCATCCTGGGCCTCCTGCAGTGCCACAATGACGCCACCCGAAAGCTGCAGGAACAGCAACTCATATTCCGCTTGGGAACCCTGCAGCCCAATGGTACCAATGTGGACTTCACAAGCTTCAAAATCTCCCCTCCCCCGACCGCATCCCAAAACCAGCCCAGCTTGTCCCCGCCTCCCTAACCATTCGTCCCACCTCAAGCCCCACCCCCATCTCCTAACCACTAACCTCATCCCGCCTCCTTGACCTGTCCGTCCTCCCTAGACCGACCTATCCCCTCCCTAACTCCCCACCTACATTCACCTTTACTGGCTCCAACCCCGCCTCTGTGACCTGTCTGTTTCCTCTCCACCTATCTTCTCCTTTATCCATCTTTTATCCGCCTCCCCCTCTCTCCCTATTTATTTCAGAATCCCCTTCCTCTCCCCCATTTCTGAAGAAGGGTCTCGACCCGAAATGTCAGCTTTCCTGCTCCTCTGATATTGCTTGGCCTGCTGTGTTCATCCGGCTCTACACTGTGTTAAGGCAAATGGAATGTTGGCTTTTATTTCAAAGGGATTAGAAAATAAAAAGTAGGGAGGTTCACGAAAGCTATTCAAGATACTGGTCAGACCACAGCTGGAGTACTGTGCACAGTTTTGGGCTCCTTATTTAAAGGAAAGACGTACAGATATTTGAGGCAGTCCAGAGAAAGTTCACAAGGCTGATCCTGGGTATAGAGGGACTGCTTTATGAAGAGAGGTCGAGTAGGGTGAGCCTGTACTCATTGGAATTTAGTAAAAAGTGACCTGATTGAAATATGCAAGATTCTTGGGGGGCTTGACAGGATTGATGCAGAGATCCTCCTGTGGGAGGATCTAAGCCCAGAGGGCATAATCTCGGACTAAGGGGGTCACACATTTAAGACAGAGATGAGGAGGAATGAATGCTGTCAGTACTCTCAGAATTTCTCCACTCTTCATTCATGTAGTAAATCTGTGAATTGTTTTTGACAATAGAGCGCTGTTAAGGCTGGTTCATTAAGTATATAAAGATAGACATTTTTAATCAGCAAGGGAAATAAGTGTTAAGGGGACAAAGCAGGAAGGTGAAGTTGATAATCAGATCAGCCATGATCTCATTGAATGGCAGAACTGTCTTGATGGATTGAACAGCCTACTTCTGCTCCTGCATCTTATGGAATTTTATTGGGTGGCCTTTGCACATGGTGTGGTGTTCCCCATTCCTGGTGGGAGAGCAGCAGCAGTGAGCTCAGGCCCTTAGTTGGCCACCTAAGGACTCTAATTGGCATGTGGGCAGGAACACCCATCTCAATCTTCCCCATCCCTGACTGAATTAGACTGCATTGGTTAGGCAATGGCCCTCTACCTCTCTGTGGTCCCATCAGGCTTCCCAACCTGCCCTGAGAAATTCCACCCATCGTGTCAGGTAAGGATTGTGGCTTTAATGAGCAATTAAATACCTGCTGCATATTAGTTGGATTACAAAAGGGGCAGCCACCAAACTTGAACCTCAATATTTCACTCATGTCCCAGTCACCTCTTAAGATTTCCCTCATTGGTTCGGTACTTATTCCTGGCTTCTATTTGTTTCTACCACTCAGTTAACTAGGTGGGATGTTTTATTTATGTGAAAGGCACTTTTTAAAAATCATGTGGACTCTTGCCATTGTGGAACAATGATTGGACCTGTATGTATCAGAGAGCAATAATGAACGGGTTTCGTTAGCAGTCCCCACAGGATTAAGGACTTGGAGCTTCCTTACAAAGCTGGAGGGGGGAGCTGGGTTACATTATTTGAATATAATTGCATGTTCTTAGTTGTTATGGGCATATAATGACTGAGGAGAAATTAAAAAGAAATATATGGAACCAAGTTGCTAAGTGATGCAAATAAGTTGATGAGAAGAATCATCTAAATCAGCAGAACCTCCAAAAAGCAAGATAAGCTGGGTTATTTTAATATAGAAACAAATCTGATGATTATGGTAATATCTTGAGCTCAGCGCACAATCTTTCAATAAAAGTTGCAGACAATCAATGCTATGTATTGCCTGAAGAAATCTTGTCAGATGTAGCCCAAGAGTGTAATAAAACCAAATAGTTGCGACTTATATTCTGCTAGTAGTGGTGTAGGATTTCCCCACAGACTGCTGTAGTAACCTCAAATGTATAATGATGCCAGCAGTAGCTGGTTACTGGTTAGTCTAGCAGTTCTCCCGACAGTGATTTCCTGGTGTTGTTTACAGAAATACTGCTAATCACAGGCTGGGGATTGCTCTGTTTGGAATCAGACTGTCACATTAGTCTTAATGTCATTTTGGCTCCTCCACTGAAAACAAGATAGCATTAATTATAAACATGGTGTTGCCGCCATGGTGGTGTGTGTCCTCTCTTCCTTGTGTGCACAGAAAAGAGAAACTGCTGAGTATCCAAGGAAAATAATATTGAAATAATCAAGTTTGACCAACTGAGTTGATAACTGTAAAAGCTGGTTAAATATTAAGGGGAGAATGTTGACTTTGCGAGATGGTGATGGTTGATAGCACACATCAGCCTTGTTAGACATCATGCTGATTTGAAAGTTAAGCTTGTGGAGCCTTTGAAAATCAATGGAGTTAATGACTATTAAAATCCTGGACAAAGGAACGTCACATGAACATGTAAAGTGTTCGTGTGCTGGTTTTGCAAACAGCAATTTCTGTGCTTCATTGTTTCTGCTTTGGCATTTACCATCTGCACCAAATGCACCCAGCTGATTTAAGGTGCAAAGTGTGCACAATCTTACATATTACCGTTCCTCAGCATTGTTCAGTATTTCCTCAGTAATTCAGCATGCCTTCAGGAAGTAAACAAAATAAACACCGTATTGGATTTACCCAAATGAGACTTACCCTGAAATCAAGTGATAACCAAGGAATCTTTAATCTAAATCTTGTTGGGTTTTTTTTAAAAAAGGGGGAGGATTAGAAATCAAAGAGATTGCAAAGTATTTTAATAAACTTTCAGGTGGTGCTTTTCAAGCAGAACAGTACGTGACCAGAACTATCAGTGTTTGTTTTTCTACAGCCCTGAATCTCCAAGGCAGCTTTGTTCTTTAGAGCTTTTCCTTGGCAGTCTTCAGCAGGCGGCTGTGATGTGACATAGCTTCTCTTGGGTGTTAAGAATTACCCGCACTCTGTGTACTGATGCCGTCCTTTCCAGTGAGCATTACACTTAATAATCCTGCAGGTCACGAAGAATCATCTCAAAGGCCATGAGCCTTTTAGTTACCTTCTCCACAGCAGACTAAACAAAAGAGTCGTTTAGTCATTTTTGTATCCATAAATGGAAAATCAAATTATGGAAAAACATTATCTAGAAAAGCATTGCACCAGGGGTTACATGCCAGCCTCATAAGTATAACGCTTTTAAGTGTTCTCACTTCTAATTCCTGCCTTTTGTTGATCTCTTTGTAATTTTGGGAGGAGTTCTGGAAATAACTGGCTGTTTATAAGGTATTTAGTGATTTATTTCCTCCTCATGTTGTTAATTATTTTCTTCCTTCCACCATTGTTGTTTCCCTTGCTGTGGTGATCCTCTGGTTTGTGCAGTATTTCCTGCTCAGGAGGAGGTTATGATGGTGGAGGTGATCTGCTCTCAGTCATCTGTCAGCATGAGTCTGAACTGCCTCCTATGTGTGCGTTAGAGGGGCACCGGATTTTGCTTCTTCCTCTTGTGGGGATGTGTCTAACCTCAACTCAGCCAGTCCCCACTAATGACGGGAAGGTTGTTGACTGAGGGAACATGAACCTAAATTCACACCCAGCAGTGCTATTAATGCACTACTTTGGTCGCAACGTGAAGAGAAAATGGTGTTGATTTTCTGGGAGCTTCCCCCACTCCACAGTCACAATTAAAGCCTCAATTAAAAATACAAAAATAAAGGAAGCCTGGAGCCAACTCCTGTTCTAAAATGCCTCAGTGCCCTCTATCAATTATTATTTTGCAAAACTACGCAACGCCTTACTTTTCTCAATCTACCTTCCCACCAACAAACTGGAGTCTCTTAAAGTACAAGCCTGGTATCACTTCACAAATATTTTGTATCATGTCCCTCTAACTCTTTTCATCTGTGCTGATGTGTTAATGGGTCTATGCTTTCACTCAATTTTTCTCATTTTAAAACATTAGCTCTGACATTTATATCTGGCAACCCATCCATTTAAGGATATTTTGGAAACTTCAACTATTCATCCTGAATGATGAAAACACAGTGCTACAGAACACTGTTCTGCATTAAGAATCAATTAAGAAAGATTCAACTGGGTGTTTTTTTTGTCCCCTCGAGAAAACTGTAAGATGATTTTGACAGAGTTATTTATGATTATAAAAATATTTGATAGGGTACATATGGAGAAGATGTTTCTACTTGTGGTAGAGACCAGAACAAGAGGTCATAAAGAAATTAATGAAAATATCCATTCAGGTACTCAGGAGAAATTACTTTACCCCCAGAGAGAGTATTGAATCTACCACAAACTACCACAAGGAGAACTAGTGTTTTATTAATTCATTCACAGGAGAGGGTGTCACTGGCTAGTTCAGCATTTGTTACCCATCCCTGTTTGCCCAGAGAACAGTGTGGGGTCTGAAGTCACATGTAGGCCAGACCAGGTAAGAATGGTAGTTTCCTTCACTAAACAACATTAGTGAACCAGATGGATTTTTCTGACAATCAGCAATGGAATCATGGTCATCATTGGAGACTCAATTCCAGATTTTTTTGAATTCAAATTTTGCCGTCTGCTGTGGTGGGATTTGAACCTTGGTCTCTGGAAAATTAGCTGGGCCTTTGGATTAACATGCTACTGACAGTACCACTCGGCCAGAGTAGCATAGAAATATGTAAGGTGAAGCTAGAGAAGTGCATTAGGAAGAAAAGAGGGCAAGATGGAGTTAGATGCAAAGGATGAGAAAAGGCATTTGTGGAATATAAATGCTCACGTGGACTTGTTGGGCTGAATGGCTGTTTTTTGTCTGGAATCAGTTTTTTTAAATTCTCTCTTGCAATGAAATCATCAAGGAAAGATTATTAACTGTGCAAATGGAAGTTGTTATTAAATGCCTAATTGCTGCAATCAAAGCTCACAAGTATAAATCAGAATGACAATACCCATATATCTAATGTTTTCCCTCTGTCTTTCAGTTGGTCTTCATATAGGACGTTTCTGTGGACCTTATACTCCTGATCATATTCGGTCACGCACTGGAATTCTGTCTTTAACGCTGCACACAGATACTGCAATCGCCAGGGATGGTTTTTCTGCAAACTATTCCATTGTCCAGAGGAATTTATCTGAAAGTGAGTAAGAATTGCTTTCCCAACACAATCTATTTGGGTGGAGTTTAACTCTAACGTTCACTGTATTGGCGTGCTGAGTAAAATTGCACGAAAAATGTGCCATTGTCTTATTTATCCTTGGAAATGTACGTACAGTATTCATCTCAGACCACACTGAACTGTGTGTTACCAGAAATATAGACGTCAAGGTAAAATAAAATGCAATGATGTTGAACAACAATCTGTTTTTATTTGGCACCTTTACTGTTGTAAAATGCCCAAGTACAGTAGTGTAATCAGTCAGAATTTGAAGCTAGCCACAGAAAGGTGTTGAGGTCAAAACATTGATAGTTTGCAAGAAGGAGTTAGATATAGTTGTTAGGCCGAAAGAGATCAAAGGGGAGAAAGTGGGAACAGGGTATTGAGTTGGATGATCAACCATGATCATATTAAATGACAGTGCAGGCTTGAAGGGCCAAATGGCTTAACTCATTTTATTCTATATGTTTCTATGAAACAATGAAGGCAAAGTTAGAAAAGTGGGCAAAAACATAGTCCAAAGGCTGCTTATAAGGAGGATCCTAAAGGAAATCAGAGATGGGGAGAGGCAGAGAAGCTTAGCAAGTGTTCAATACTAGCAGCAATCTTAACCCCACCGTTGGAAACCCGTTGGATGTCTTGGTGTATGATTTTGGGTTTCCAGATTGCTTGGGAAGTAGTGTATATACAAGAGAGAGAGTTTTTATTACTGGTCTTTTCACGGTTGTATTTAGGTTTGTCCGCGCAAGAGCAATACTGGATATTAAATTGCAGGGAGTACTGTCAGGGTCTGCTGTGATGTGGATTACTATATATCTGTCACCACGTGTTTGGGAGTGGAAGCCCATGGTAGGTAACATTTCCTCCTTGTGTTTGGTGCGTACTGTAATAGTGAACTGGCAACTATATAACATCTTGCCGTATCCTGAGGGCAATGCAAATTAATTTTTAAAGACAGAATCCAGTATTGTTGTCTTGCAGGAGAGCATTGCAATTAATTAGCAATTAGTAAGCTTCCATAAGCTGCGCATGAGATGAATGGCCAATTACTCTGTTTTTGCTGATATTTGTTGAGAGAAAAATGTTGACCTGTTTTCCTCTCCTGTGGTGAAATCATTTGGATCTACTGGAATTTGCAGTAAGGGCCTTGGTTTAATGCCTCATCTGTAAGATATCACCTCCTGTGATAAAGCCACGGCATTCCATCTTGGAGCATTTTACCACCATAAAGGTGCTATATAAGGGCCAGTTGTTATTATTGCAGTGATGTTTGCAACAACAGTCATGGTTCATTACAGCAGCACAGTAACTGCCTGCTTTCCTTGCTTTTGTCCTGCTGTTCTCTGTCGAGTGTCCCAGGGGAAAATTGACGAAAAGCCTCTTAACGTAGGCCAGATTTGACAGCAAAGGCCAGGATTCGAAGCAGAATTTTACAGGCAGAAGCAGATGAAGTTTCAGATTCTGACAGTGTTAATTATGACTTTTATTGACCAAAAATTAAAGTGAAAGCTTTTAACACCATCGACCAGGAAGAACTGTTTCTTTTCTGACCACCAGCGACATACTGGATCATGCTGAAATGACAGAAACGGTGCAGATTGTACAAACAACCATTTCTGATGTGCAAGTCCAAATATCTGACAAATCAGCCCTTTGAAATTACATACTGTTGGGAATGACAATTTAAACATGTACCTTGAGCTGAGTCATTCTCAATATCATTAGAAGGTTTGTGTTACAGCATCATGTGGAGCATTTTAACGTTTATCCTTTAATTCTTTCTGTTTGATTTCTTTGGCACTTTACTGATCAGAACAAAGAGCATTTTACCACGTGTGGCTACTGTGCAATATGAACGCCATCTGTTTCTGTCATTCTGTTATTCACCGTAAAACACTTCTCTGTCTCAGGGTGGAGAAAGGCACAGAAAGAATTTTTGGCAATTTGCAATAAAAGCAGGAAAGAATGTTTCTGGGGAAGTGTAACATTAGTGGTGAAAAGACTAAGGGACTAAAAGCTGACATCACTGCTCGCAATATTGTGTGTACCTAGTTTACCGTTTAAAGCTGCAATATCCCTTTTCTAAGGAGCTACTGTCAGTTTCAGAGGTAATCTCAGATATGCCAAGGCAGACAATAATCTCTGTAAACAAAGATTTGATACATGCATGAAGAAAAGAGCATTTTTTCTGACACTTAAGCCAACATCTGGGCCTTATTCATTATTTCTGAGGAAAATATTACCGTACTTCTAAAGGAATTAAGTAGTGTTTAAAAAAAAACCTGAAGGCTCAGTTTGTAAAGCATTGATCCAAAAGGATTTGAGTTTCGTCTCCAGTATGTGTTGACTGGAACAGAAACAGAAAATGCTGGAGATATTTAGCAGGTCTGGCAGAATTTGTAGTGGGGAGAGAGAGAGAGAGAGAGAGAGAGAGAGAGAGAGAGACAGAGACAGAGACAGAGTTAACAGCATGGATTTTTGTTGAGTCAGGATGATATTGGAGCCCTTTAACAATAAGCAGGTCCTGATTCCTTGAACCTCAACTCCGTGCCTGGATTTTCTGATTACTGAGAGTGCCTTTTGGGGTGCAGGACTAGATCCACAGCAGACACTCTAACTGGCTGACCCCGTTGTGAAGTCAGGCCAGCTTTCGAAGGACTCCTGGTTCCAGGTTCCTTAGATACCACCAGACCTGTTGAGTATCTCCAACATTTGGTGTTAGCTCGGTCAGTAATAGCTGTGATACCATTGACTTCTTTGTGCCCTGATCTAAACAAGGATAAGTCATCTCAAGGTTCCTGCTGGCTCTGCTGGCTCTTTAAAATTGATATCTTATTTGTTTCACTTGGAAGATGCAATTAAATATTTCATACTATTGTACTTTTTTTAATTAATACAGATGTTTACTGTAATGAATCACTTGGCATGGAATCGGGCAAGATTCACGCAGATCAAATTTTGAGTTCCAGCAATTATAATTTCAACTGGTCCCCAGATAGATCAAGACTAAATTACCCTGAAAATGCATGGACACCATCTTCTGACTCCAGCAAGGAATGGATACAGGTAAACATAGTGGTGGGGTTGCATTTTCCACTGAATGGCATTCAGTTGATTGTTGTCATTGCCCATATGCTCAAACTTGAAAGCTTGTGACCGAGGAGAATGTTCAATATTTGACTGCAGACTAAATTACGTTTCTTCAACCTGAACATCAAACCAATCAGCTGGTTGTTTTCTCCCTGCAGCAGACATGAAGCCGGGGCAGGGGTAAATGCCACGAATATAATGCAGAATTTTGTGGGGAATTTTATTGCTCCGCTCCCTGGTCCTGTTACTGACCTGACTGACTTAAAGAGTCGTAGCAATAACTTGGGCAGTGAGAGTGGGACTTCAGCCCCTCTAACTGACTGGCTGCTCTAACCATCCCAGCAGGGCCAGGTTTCAATAGTGGCTGCTACTGGGACTGCAAGGAATCCCTGTGTTGAGGAGGGCATGGCTGTTGGAAAGAAGTAAGTCTGAGGTTTTGGGCGGGGAGGGCTATAAAAGCCTTTTGGTTGGGGATGGAGAGTGTGAGGGTTGGGGGGGCATGTGGGATGTGGCATGGTATGGCAGGATATGGAACTCCAGAGGACAAATGCAAAAGGAGAGACCAAATGTTTGAGAGGTAAGGCACAATGCAGTGGGCATGAACAGGTAGGCAAGTTTGGGAAGGCAATTTTTAAATATGCTTTTGAAAAAGGGGTCAAATCGTTTGCAGGGTGACCTGTGTGCATTGGAGGCAGCCACCCGTCCTCATTTTGTGAACCAATCCTTTTGTCACTGTATGAACACACCTTCTGTAGTCATAGAATCATAGAGCTTTACAGCTCGGAAACAGACCTTTCAGCTCAACTTGTCCAGGCCGACCAGATATCCTAAATTAATCTAGTCCCATTTGCTAGCATTTGACCCACATCCCTCCAAACCTTTCCTATTCATATACCCACCCAGATGCCATTTAATGCTGTAATTGTGCCAGCCTCCACCACTTCCTCTGGCAGCTCATTCCATTCACGCACCATCCTCTGCATGAAAAAATTGCCCCTTCGGTCCCCTTTTAAACCTTACAGAGGGGGCATGGATAAGGTGAATAGCAAAGATCTTTTCCCTAAGGCAGGGGTGTCCAAAACTAGAGGCCATAGGTTTGAGATGACATGGGAGAGATTTAAAGGGACCTGAGGGGCAACTTTTCCACACAGAGGATGGTACATGCACAAAATGAGCTGCCAGAGGAAGTGGTAGATGCTGGTACAGTTACGACATTTCAAAGACATTTGGACAGGTACTCGAGTGGGAAAGGTTTAGAGGGATATGGGCCAAACGCAGGCAAATGGGACTAATTTAGTTTGGGAAACCTGATTGGCATTGATGATTTGGACTATAGGGCTTGTTTCTGTGCTGTGTGATTCTATTAAGTGGGTTCTTTCCATGGTTAGTGGTATTTACATTCCAAATCAGATAGCTTAGGTGGATTTCTTGTTAACAGAAGAGCGGCTGAAAGAATATGAGAATAGGTTGAGTAAATGTAAATAAGATTATTGGCTGGTGTACAAGGTAAACACTATTCAAACTAGCTGGCCAAATCACATGTCTAGGTTATAACTTCAAGTGCAAAGCAATGTAAATTGTAAACTAACACTGACTTCAAAAGGCAACACTTGGCCTATGTGAATACAGAGGAGGGATGGAGACAGTGTAGTTTTCTGAGACTACTTTTCAGTGACACATTGTAGTGAACAACAGCTGTAATGAGCTTGAGGCCTGAGGTGAATTAACAAGTTTTACTGCTTAGATTTGAATGTGATTATACGTACATGACAAGCACAGTTAGAGGATGAAATACCAATAGTTTTTTTTTAATAAATTGTGCAGTGAAGAGGAATCCAAAAGATAATGGGCGATAACATAATATCTTTCTGCCTTTGCTGAAGAACAGACATTATTTCCACTGGGAATTTTTTATCTGAAAGTTCTTACGTTTGAAAGAGAAAAGCCGACATGCTGCTGTGAAGTTTCCAGGTATCAGTATCACAGCACAGTGAGGGTGAAACAAAAACAGAAGTTGCGGGAAAAGCTCAGCAGGTCTGTCAGTATCTGTGAAGAGAAATCAGAATTAACATTTTGGCTCTGGTGACCCTTTCTCAGAGGATGAAGTTCCTTACTTGGGGGGGGAATGCAGTGTGAGCGGGGGGGTATTCTTCCGATTATCTGCCCTAACTTGATGGCATTGTCGCACAATTTCAGAAAAATGGTGTTGACAGTCTTATACGGTCATTTTCCTCAGGGTTTGTTCAGTTTCTGCACTGAGGTAGTGTTGGTTAATCAAGAGAACAGTCCTGAAAATTCACATCTAACATGTGTGAGCACAAGGAATCTTCTTTATAGATAACATAGCAGGAACTAGTGACGCCATCACTTTCATCATTGTAGCCTGGCTTCAGTTATATTTTAATAATCATTGAAATTATATATATTTGAAAAAAGGATTGTATCTGTTCACAATTTCTTTTAACAGTCTTGCGTTCACTGTGGCAGTCCAATAGTGAGGGTTTTGTTAGAAGCTGCTGTTGGACTGATCCTGAAATCCAGCCTGTTCTGAATCTTGGGTAACCGCAGCCCTTTAAATCCTTCTGAAACAGCTTTGTTATCATAAATAGTGCAATTCTCACAAATAGTCTCCCCATGAATAGGTTGGTCATTTTTTACATTGTTCTAAGCAATTTCATAGAGAAAAATAAATGTATTTTTAATATATAAATATCTCAAAGAATCATAATAGTCATAATGTTGCAGCCAGTTCTAATGCCCAGAACAAATCATCTGTCAGGGTAAGAGGTCCCACATCTGGTTTTACTCTAAGGTGCAATTCTGCTTTTTCTATTGAATTTATAATTTAAAGCACCATTATTATTAATCCTTTACTGGAGGCCCAAGGAAAGGTAAACATAAAATTCATTACAGAATCATTGTACATTAATTTTAATTTGAAGCTGTATTTGATATGCCAGAGGATTATCATTTCTTTGCAAAAAAAAAAGGATGCAGTGTTCCATTAAACTGACTTTTTAATTTGTTACGCCTTTTCTCGTTTCTCACATGTGCAAAACATGCAGTTGTGGGACTGCAGTTTACCATCTGCACCAACACTGTTTAAAGGGATACTGACTTGATGAAAAACTATTTGTCATCTCTTTTTAAAATTTGTCTACAAATACACAGGTAATTGTATAATGGTTACAGCACAGATGGAGGTCATCGGGCCAGACCCATTCATGCCAGCTCTCCACAAGTGTAACTCAGCCAGTGTCACCCCTCCCACCATTTTCCCCAAAACATTTTAATGTTAGATGTTCATCCACTACTTTCTTGAAATACATTTCTTGCCTCCATCATTGTATCAGGCATTGCATTTCACATCTTATTCATCAGGGTAAAAAAGTATTCCTGTGCCAGCTTCTGTTCTTTTGACAACCACGTTAAATCTGTGTCACCTGGTTCTTACTGCCCCTGCCAATAGAAGCCATTCTCCCAGTCTGCACAGCTTAGATCACGTGATTTTGAATGCCTCCATCAAATCTCATCACAATCTTCTCTAACAGAACAGGGCCAGCCTCTCCAAGCCGTGGTGTAACCTCAGCCTCTCATTCCTGGAACCATTTTGATAAATCTTTTGGGGACCATCTCTAAAACCATCATGGCTGTCTTCAGGTGTGAGATGTTGACAGTTGAAGTGTTTCACAAATGTTCGTCCTTGCTTCTTTCTTGTCTTTTTGTGGTCTGTGCCTTGATTCTTAAAGCCCAGAATCCCCTCTGAGCAGTCTGCCCTGCTGCCTTTAATGATTTGTGAAGATAAACCCACTGATGCAATCACACAGATCACATGCAAATACATGAAAAAATTTTTCTTGGATAGTTGTGAGTATTACAAGAAAGACCAGCATGTGGTGCCCCTAGGAAGATGGTCTTAGGCTACCTTCTAGAACTTCTGTAGTGTGTTGGCTGAATATATACATTAATGCTGTTTGAGAGTAAAATTTTGACCCAGAGACAATGTAACATCACCTTGAAACATCTTCTAAAACTCCTCACCCTCCCAATTATTCAAACACCTCTTCGTGAACATTGATTACTTACATGAAAAAAGGACACAATAAATATAAAACAGTGTATCCAATGTACTTCCTTTCATCTGAAAAGATCTTAAAAGAGACCACCTTCCTTTTATCAGCCTGTCTGTGCCACACCTTTGAATAAAGAATATCTTTAAATGTCTGCGACAAATTTTCTGTTTCAAGTAGTTTTTTTTTAGAAATGCATCAATGCTGTGGAGGTTCAAAGAAGTAAGCTGGTGCTGTGAGGTGAAGAATGGTGTTTGTGCATTGATCAGAAGCAGTATGATCTTCCAGTAATAACGGTGCCAGTGGAGTCAAGATATCATCTTAGAGAGGTTTTACACAAAGGAGTTTAAAATCTTCCAACTTCCTTTTGAATTCTAATGCCTACCTGGCACCTGTGTGCTTTTAGACTCGGTCATTATCTGCTGTAATTTAGCATTTAGTTTGAATATTGTTAAAAGCCCATTTCTGAAGAAGGGTCCTGACCTGAGACGTCAACTTTCCTGCTCCTCTGGTGCTGCCTGGCCTGCTGTGTTCCTCCAGCTCCACACTGTGTTAACTATAAAATAAAGCATGTCTTCCATTGGCATTTGGGGCCCCTGGAAAGCTTTTGAGGAGGACAGGCTTTGGTACCTGTTCCATCGGTAATAAATTAATTTAGAGGGAACTCTACTTAGAATAAGACTGGACCTAACACCTATTTTTGATGGCCACCTGAGATGCCTGCAAGGCTACCCACATCAATCTCACAGAGCCTTCAGTGCTGATAAAATCTGAAACTTAACTGCTCTGCAATTGTCTTTTTTTCTTTAGTTTTCTTCCCAGCAATAGGTGCTGTTGCTACCCCAATATATTTAGATCCCTTTCTTTTGAAGTAGACCATTTGCAAAATTATTTGGGGTAACGTGCAAAGGCTCTTTGGATTGGATCTCTTTGGAATTCTTTGGCAGAATTTATTCAAACATCTTCAAACATCAATGGCCACTCGTGATAAGTGAAAGATAAAGACCAATGTTAAGAGTTTGATATCCGATAGCTTCTATAACTAGGCTGCACAAAGGGGACACCATATCTTTAAGGATTGTGAACCCGACATGTGCAGGAATTTGATACAGCTGGAATGCTTTCAGACAGCAGGATGCTGGATGTTTGAGGAAATCCCAAGTTGATATATTCTGACATCCAGATGAATCTTGTTTCCTACAACAGTGGAATTTTGGAAGAAATAAACTTTCCCAGTTATTCCTTTTAGCTACAGCACATTATAGCTTTTCATATTTTGCAAGCAATTTTCATGCATCATGCAGACATTGGTGCTGGGTCCCCTGTTGTTTGTCATTTATATGAACAAGTTGAATGGGAATGTAGGAGACCATGGTTGGTAAGTTTGCAGATGACACCAAAATTGATGGCATAGTGGACAATGAAGAAGGTTGTCTAACATTACAAAGGGATTGTGATCAATTGGGCCAATGGGCTGAGGAGTGTCAGATAGAGTTTAATTTGGATAAATACAAGATATTGCATTTTGATAAAGCGAACAAGGGCAGGACTTGTACAGCTAATGGTAGGGCCCTGAGTAGTGTTGTCAAACAGAAGGGTCCAGAGGTTCAGGTACATAGTTCTTTGAAAGTTGCATCACAGGTAGACGGGGTGGTTAGGAAGGTATTTAGCACATTTACCTTTATTGCTCAGACTATTGAGTATAGGAGTTGGGACGTCATGTTGAGGTGGTGCAGGACATTGTAGTACTGTGTACAGTTCTGATCGCCCTCTAATAAGTAGGATATTATTTAAATGGAGAGGGGTCAGAAAAGATTTACCAGGATGTTGCTGGGACTAGAAGGTTTGCGTTATAGGGAGAGGCTGGATAGTCTGGGACATTTTTCACTGGAACATAGGAGGTTGAGGGGTGGCCTTATAGAGCTTTATAAAAACATGAACAGGCACAGATAAGGTGAATAGCCAAGGTCTTTTCCCCACGGTGAGGAAGTTCAAAACTAGGGATTAAAACTAAATTTTAAAGGGACCTGAGGGACAACTTTTTCACAGAGGGTGGTTTGTATGTCGAATGAATTGCCAGAGGGAGTGGTAACTGCAGGTACAGTTACAACATTTAAAAGACATTTGGACAGGTACATGAATAGGAAAGGTTGAAAGGGGTATGGGCCAAATGCAGGCAAGTGGGACTAGTTTAATTTGGGAAAGTTGGTCGGCATGGATGAGACAGACCAAATGGTCTGTTTCCATGTTGTATGACTGTATGTATGTTTATTCTGGTGGGTGTTTATGAATTTGATCCTTTAAGGAACACTTTTAGAGAGTCAGGTACTCTTTATTCTTCTTTTCCTCACTCTTGGAAGAACACACACTTCTCACTAAGCAAAGACCCGCGACCTTGTCTCCACCCCTTCAGTAATGTGCTTTCAATTGCTTGTTGGGAATGGACAGGAACAGACTGATTGATTGATTTATTGTCACGTGTACCGAAATACAGTGAAAAGCTTTGTTTACGAGCAGTACCAGCAGATCATATTAAGCAAAGGATGTACAGATCAAAAAGACTTAGATAGAGGCATACAGGTTACATTGCACAGGGCATGATCTAGGTAAGATCAACGTTAGCAAGATCAGTGTTATTTGAGGCTAGACAGTCCATTCATTAGTCTGATAGCAGCCCGGAAGAAGCTGTTCCTGAACTTGCTGGTACGTGTGTTCAGGCTTCTGTATCTTCTACCTGCCGGAAGAAGTTGTAGGAGGTCATTACCGGGTTGCAATGGGTCTTTGATGATGTTGGCCACCTTTCAGCAGCAGCGAGCTGTATAAATGGAGTCCATGGATGGAAGATTGGCTTCTGTGATGGTCTGGGCTGTACACACCACTTTCGTAGTTTCCTACGGTCCTGGGCAGAGCAGTTTCCATACCAGGCCATTATGCACCCAGACAGTATGCTTTCAATGGTGCATCTGTAGAAGTTGGTGAGGGACCTTATGGATATGCCAAATTTTCTGAGCTACCTGAGGAAGAAGAGGTGTTGACTCCCAAATGTACGTGGGAAGCCCAGGACAGGTTGTCAGTAATGTCACTCTGAGGAACTTGATGCCCTTCACCCTCTCAACCTCAGTTCCATTGATGTAGATGGGGGTGTGTTCTCCTCCTTTCTTTCTGAAGTCCATGATCAATTTAGTTTTGCCAACATTGAGAGACAGATTGTTTTTATTGCGCCATGACACCAAGCCCTCTATCTCCCTTCTGTAGTTTGACTCGTTGTTGTTAGATATCCGTCCCAGTATGGTGGTGTTGTCACCGAATTTGTAGATGGTGTTCAGAATTTGGCAACACAGTCATGGGTGTACAGGGAGTACAGTAGGGGGCTGAGGACGCATCTCAAGGTGCTCCAGTGTTGAGTGTTATTGTGGAGGAGGTGCAGTTACCTATCCTCACTGATTGTGGCCTATGGGCCAGAAAGCTGAGGATCCAGCTGCAGAGGGCAGAGCCTAGACCAAGGTCATGCAGTTTTGAGATCAGTCTGGAGGGGAGAATGGTGTTGAAGGCGGAATTGTAGTCAAAGAGCAGGAGTCTGACGCAGGTGTCTTCGATGTCTAGATGTTTCAGGGATGACTGCAGGGCTGGGGATATGGCATCCGCTATAGACCTATTACGTCGGTAGGCAAATTGTGGCGAATCGAGGCAGGCTGGAAAAGAGGAGTTGATGTGGGCCATGACCAACCTCTTGAAGCACTTCATATTATTGAGGTCAGAGCCACTGGGCGGTAGTCATTAAGGCACATTGCATGTGCTTTCTTAGATACGGGGATGATGGTGGTCTTCTTAAAGCAGGTGAGGACTTTAGCTTGTAGGAGGGAGAGGTTGAAGATGTCAGTGAATACCTCTGCTAGTTGGTCTGCACAGGATCTGAGTGCTTGGCTGGGGACATCGTCCAGGCCCGTCACTTTCCTTGGGTTGAGTCCCGGGAAGACCTGTCTGTTGATTCAGCACTTGCTGATGTCCATCTTTTGTAACCGAAGTCAGAGACTTCATTCTCGTAGACGATGGTGCTCTTTCTAAGTGTGAAGGATCACAGATATGAGCCCATATTGTAACACATCACCATGCGATAGATGACTTGTATTGCATTTTCAATGTTTCAAAAACATCATAATAATGGAGAGGTTTTTGACTTCCTAGTAGCACAGAAATTATACAGGTAAAATTTTATTTCATATTAAATCAGTTTAAGTTTCAGTACAAAAAACCCGGAAAGCTGTAGTAATCCCAGCCCTTTGAGATCGATGCAGAACTTCGGACTTCCTTTGGCTTGACTGGGCTATTCGACAGTACAATGCATCATTGAAATGCCACTGTTTGGGAAGCACTTCTTTGGTTGAAGGAATTGAGAGGAATTGAGAGGGAAATAAATGATTACAACTAGATTAAAAGACCCCAGAAAAACAGATTCAAAGAATCATTCATCATTAGAGTCCATTCAGCCCATATGTCTTTTCCCCTCAGCTATTGTTTCTTTTCCACATATATAGTCAACTACCATTTGAAAGTTATCACTGAATCTGTTTTCAGGCAGTGCATTCCAAATTGTAGCTGCTCCCTTGGTAGTAGAAGTTCTGTTTTTTTTTCCACAGCTGTTGCTTTGAATCATTGCCTGATCGAGGGGCCTGGCACCAGGAAGATGGTAGGGGTGCTTTGAGGCAGGGGCTTTCACTGAACGCCACCCCCTGTCCTTGCTGCTGAATCTCTACCTTTTCCCGGCCTGTGCCATATGATACGCACCCAGGGTCAATATATCAGGGGAGGCAATAGCTTAGTGGACTAGAAATCAAGAGACGCTCATCAGCAAAGCCCACATATATTGATCACTTTTCAGTGTTTATATTTCAACTCCACTCACTTCATGATCAACATACTGCAGCTGTACTATCTACAGAATGTCATATAACGATTCGCAAAGATTAGTTCCACAGCATCTCCCAGTCCCAAGCCATCTATCATTGAAAGGAGCAAGGGAGTCAGGCTCCTGGGAACACATCAGCTGCATATCCCTCTCTATAAAAACACCATCATGTCTCGAACACATAATTGCCAGTCCTTCAATATCATCAGATCTCGTCCCTGGAATTCCCTAGGTTGGTAGCAGCATTGGCACAAGGATTTGTCACAATTCCTTGTGATGGTCCGTCACTAGCCACCCAAGAATATGGAGGTACGGTCTTGAAATTCAGCTCAGATGGCAAGATCTTACTTCACAAGATCAAAAGAAAAATACCTTTTTCAAAGGTCACAAATAGAGATTGAAATACCACGTTGCAAATAGTGCAAAAGATACAGCGCATGCTTTGAAACAAAAAGATGTCATGGTTTCCAAGACGTCAGTGCATCATTAGAGACTTCAAGCAGAGCAAACGCTGTCAGTGATTCCCTGCTGAGGTGTTAACTCCACTTTCATCCACCCACTGGCTGTTCACTATGTTCTTCATAATTTGGTCAATAAATAGAAAGAGGCCTTGAGGACAAATTGTTTTGTAAATGCAACTCCAATTTGTTGCATTTTGGATTGGCAAAAACGGGTCAGGAGTCAAAGAGGAACCTGTGACCTATTCATCCACCCACCCAGCTGAAAAAATAATGCAGTTGTATATTTGGCTGCAGTTGTTAACAGTTAACAACACAATCTCGGTGACTCAGACAATACTGGAAGGAGTACATTCCTTCTTCAATTTAATTGTCTTGTATGAACTTCCTGATTTTAATTTTGTGACCTGCTTTTGAACAGGTGAAAGCACTAAAGTCAAACCACACCAAGAAAATTCGGCATGCAAGAAAGAACTCTTCCAAAAATCAAAATACAAAACGGAGCCCTGCTCATACCTGAGTGACTACATAAAAGTTAACTGCCGTGTGGCGCCACTATATAAAAAAGCTTTTGCCGCAGTATCTACTGTGTCAAAGTGATGGATTATCCACTTGACTTAACCATAAATATCTTTATTAGTTCCTATTGTACTACACTTACATTTCTGTTCCCCTGCTTTACAAAAGTTGAGATCCAAAGAAAACCTTGCATCCTTTTGCATTTGTTGTTTGGGCTGCGTGCCCTTTTGCAATCCAGTTGGTCAACTGTATGTCGCAACTTGAACCCTGTAAAGGAAAGGAATCAGTAGCATTTATGTTTCATTTCCCTTGTATGTGAATTCAAATGATGACCAGATGTGTGACTTGTACAACTTAGCTATAAGCGAAGACTCCCACTAAACTCCTTCACAGGCCAAATTCAATCTGCATTTTCCTAACACTATTTTAATTGAAACTTTATGTTGAATCATATGTCTCAGCTATGTGAAAGGCAAATGAAGTTTACAACAGTGACTGAAAGCAAATAAAAACTTTACAGTGCACCTCTGTAAATACGTTGGTGCACTTATAGCTACATTGTAATATGAAAGTCACATTTTTGTTTCCCATGCCCTTTTCTTGAGTTCCCTATGGCCACGATCCACTTTATTGTTCTTCCCCTAACTCAAGGGGAGAGCTGATTAGAACTAGGCTTCTCTGTAGCTGTTGTTATTATGGAGCTTATTTGCTCATCTGCTTAAATAAGTCTTTTAATTTAAACAAGACAGACATGAAACGAAATTACTTTAATAGTAGGATTTCTAGCTAAATTTTTGGAATGTGCCTTTCCTTTTGAGTTCATGAGCTTCGTGCATCGATAGATGAGCAAGACAACAGGTTAAGACGGGAGCTTCTCACTGGCTGAAAATCTCAAATGACCACCTTGCTTATATATTTGGGAGAAGGCTTAACCCACGGGACATTGATGTCCATTCAAAAAAAATTCTTGGAGCACCCTCAGAATTGACAAACAAGGGAACTGTGAATTCACAAATAAATAAACCTGGGGTTCCAGTGAATAAACCATACCATTACAGAAACATAAACGACTTTGCACAGCAGCTCTCTGCATATTTGACCGTTGTACACATGCTGCAGCAAGCATACATAAAGAATGAATTCTTATTTCTGAACCGCCAGCCAGTTCTGTTTTAATATTTAAAATTTCACTTGAAACATTAATGAGAACTGGCACCTTATTAATATGTTTCTTCACCAGATGACTAGTACTGTTGTGTGATGTAACACATTACATTAATCTCTCTAACAAGCTCTGACTGACTGCATTTCAATGCTGCAGGTGGACCTGGGTTTCTTGCAGCACGTTTCTGCCATAGCAACGCAAGGTGCTGTCTCCAGAGAAACTCAGCGGGAGTACTTTATCAAAGCGTACAAAGTGGATGTGAGCTCCAATGGTGAAGACTGGATAACTGTGAAAGAAAGGGGTAAACAAAAGGTATTTTGTTTCAAACAAACGTACGTTGCAAATATGTCAACAAAAGTGCTCTTTTGGGAATTAACGGCATGATTAAAAAGTTGTTATTTGATTTGTTTGTTACTTGACATCCTTTAATTTTAGAAGACACAACTAATTTTTAATTCTTGTCTGAAGGGAGCATGAGTTGTGGCTCCTTTAAGTCCTGAATTAAAGTTACCTGCCAGAGTTAGAAAAGTCCAATAAATTTGACCTACGAAGCTAAAATTCTCCAGACTCCCGTGTTAGAAAAGATCACATATTGGAGCTAAACAAGCAGAAAAGATCATTCAAATGTGCAGGCTTTTTTTGAGCTAATGATATATGAATAAGGGACTTGCATGAAGCAGGTGAATTAGGTTTCCACACCAGTCCTTCCCTTGACAGCGCAGGCCTAATGTCTAAGCACAATTATCCACAGTTGAATGGACTCCATTTTTATGATTTATGGCGGCTGTATTCTTTTACAGTGTGGACTTTGAGATAGAAGATGTGTGAAAATGTAAATATTAGCCACAAAATTATCACAAAGACACCCCTTATAACATTAGGCAACAGCCTAAATAGCAACATAGAAAATAGGAACAGGAGTAGGCCATCCAGCCCTTCGAGCCTGCTCTCCTATTCATTATGATCATGGCTGATCATCCAACCTAGTACCCTGTTCCTGCTTTCACACAATACCCTTTGATCCCTCTAATACTAAGAACTGTATCTGACTCCCTTCTTGAAAACATTAAGTGTATTGGCCTCAACAGCTTCCTGTAGCAGAGAATTCCACAGTGTCACCAATTTCTGGGTGAAGGAATAAGAGCTCATTCTTCTCGAATGCTGCTAGCTATGATCCCAGCTGATCTTGCTACCGGATACATCAGATCCCAGAATAAAATCTGCTTGATTTTTTTTATTTAATGGCGAAACATCCCCTGAAAGATAGGCACTCAAAGCTGCAGCTTCTCTCTATTAATAAAACAGAATTTTGTTACACAAAGGGATAAAAATAAATAAAAAAATGAACCAAGCTAATTTCCTTGCATTTGTATCACATTAACATCCTACCTTGTTTTATTTATACACCAACCTCCAATTCTCCTGTCCTTCACCAAGAAACTGGAGGGCACTGAGATATAAGTTGGAGTGGCAGCTTTCCAATGCTGCTGGGGGTCACCATCCAACTGTGGCTTCACCACAACACTCCTTCATGGTCCATGCTCGCCATCTAACCAACTCTTCTTACGGGCAAATTGGCATTGACAAACCACCATCCTTACCATGTCTGCTCTTGGACCAAATCTCTCTCCACACCGCTAGTGGTAATATCACCAGGGGAGGCCAATGTTCTGGGTTCATGGGTTCAAATCCTACCATGGTAGATGATGAAGTATGAATTCAATAAAATCTGGAGTAAGAAGTTGGTTTAATGATGACCATGTGGCTGCTGTTGATTGTTATAAAAACCTACCCGGCTCACTAATGGCCTTTCAGGGAAGGAAATCTTTAATCTTTATCCAGTGTGGCCTACAGCTGATTCCAAACACACAGCAATGTGATTCACTTTTCACTGACCTCTGGGCAATTGGAATGGGTGAGAAATGCTGGCCTGGACAACGATGCCTACGTCTCATGAAGGAATTTCTTTTAAAAGTGCCAGGTATTTACATTTTGGGTCTAGTCTGGCTGTGACTTGTGGTGTGGCCTCCCATGGCAGTTGGCTGGAAACAGGAGAGCACCCCCCTTCCCCACCCCATCCACCAGCACACTTTGGTCCTTGTCCACCAAGCAGGGACTGAGCTTCCCTGAGCTCTGGGCCATGCCCTGTGTGATGTTTGAGCAACACAGCGAGAGGCTCAGTTCCTGCCTTGCTGTTTCTGAAGCTGGGGTTGTAACTATGGCAGCAGAGGCCTGAAAGCCAGTAAGATCCGAGCAGCGGTGAACACTTCTGGCTGTCCAGCCTCGTGATTCCCAGGAAAGGTACCATGTTGCATAATAATTGGGGTGAGGAGTGGAAGGTTGTTTGGAAGATTTGCTTCAAGCCATGGCGGACTGGGCATGATGAATCCTATTCGACAAAACACTGACCTGAAAATGGGAAAACTCTGCCCAACAGCTTCACAATATTTGATTGTTGGAAATTCCTTTTTGTCCAGTTCTGGTTGTCAGACAAGCAGTCTAATAATTCAGTAGAGGAAGGTAGTCGAGAGAGGTGCTTGTGAGCTCAGGCTGCTTGTCGTCAATATATGTATGTCCCTATAAATTTTTGTACAATTGGTAAACGATCCCCTGTTCCCATAATCTGCAATGGTTACCTCCTCGGCACTCCCCTGCTCACAAAACCATCGTTAAATTTGATTCTTTCCATTTGTGAAGGTCAGTCATATTTAAACTTGCATATGCAACAAACATCTATCATGCAAATCATTATCCTGTAAGGTAATCAGTAATTGTTGTGACTTTAATATTCAACTGAAAATGTTAATCATAAATCCTAACTCACCTTCAGTCCTAACTCTAAATCCATGGGAACTGCAGCAAAGTCTTTTCAGTTGATGCCATACTTAACTAACTCAGTCTCTCTCATCAGATCATGTGTTTATGCGTTGGATTTTGCCAATATTTTTGGAATAAACTAATTAGAAAGGAATGAGGAGATTGATTATGTAAGAATGTAAGAAGGGGCTCTGATTAAGCGTGACAAATGCATTTAGTTCCCCTTCAGTTCTCCCCTCTTGTGCATCCTTAGTTTTCTTCACCACAGGTAGTTGTGTCTTTATCTGCCTTGGCCCTAAACTGTGGAATTCCCTCCCAAATCCTCTCCACCTCTCTCTATTTTTTTTGTTAACATGCCCCTTATCATCCTTGGCCAAGCATTTCGTCACCTATATTAATACCTCCTTAGGTGGTGTCAGGGTTCCTTTGATAATCATTCCTGTGAAACTTCTTTGATGATAAAGGCTCTACATTTTTGTTGGAAGCCATGTCTAGCCAGTCATTAAAGATTTTTTTTGAAGTTTCATGTCAATGTCACGCTCAAAGGGGAGGATGTGGAGTCATTGTAATGTCACCGGACTAGCAATCCTGAACTCCAGGCTAATGCTCGGGACAATTGGTTCGAATCCCACAATGGCAGTTGGCAAAATTTCAATTCAATAAAATCTGGAATAAAGAGCTGGCCTAATAGCGACTGTGTAATCACTGTTGTAAAAACTCATCTAGTTCGCAAATTTCCTTTGGGGAAAGAAATCTGCCATCATTCTCTGATCCGGCCTACATGTGACACACAGCAATGTGGACAATTCTTAACTGCTCTCTGGGCAATTAGGGATGAGCTATAAATGCTGGCTTGGCCAACAATGCCCACATCCCATGAACATTTTTAACCATGGTGAAGTCTGCACATTCATCTGAATTGATGCCCCCATGCAACCAACCCCAGGAAGTTGCTAGCTGGTTTGATTCTCAGCTCCTTCTTGTTCATTAAATGTGGCAGTTAATGCTGATCATATATATTGCACTATGAGAACTCAGGTAGAATCTCCTTTTATAAACAAATGAAGAAACCTGCAATAATTGAGACTTGAACAGTTCTCGCAAGACAAAATGGGAAAAGACAATTCTGATTTTCTGACCTTTTGGTCCTCTGTATTAGCCAACGCAAGACAGTTTTGTTTGTAAGCATAGAACTAGCAGCCACAGTTTAGTAAAGCTAATCCCTAACACGGAGACTAGTTCAAACAAGGTTGCTCTATTTCTGGTAGT
The DNA here is from genome assembly GCF_021869965.1 of Rhincodon typus. Classification (NCBI taxonomy): domain Eukaryota; kingdom Metazoa; phylum Chordata; class Chondrichthyes; order Orectolobiformes; family Rhincodontidae; genus Rhincodon; species Rhincodon typus. The sequence continues at coordinate 29,760,423 of NC_063333.1, forward strand.
ACATCACCTTCAGGCTTTCTGTGTCCATGAACACCACTTGATTTGAAAACCAGCCTCTGGAGACCAAACATGACATGAAAGGAACAATATCAAACCCATGGGACCTGGAATGGGGTCCAGATGTCAGACAATCAAGGAAGAATTTAACAAGTTTAAACATATATTTTGGCAAGACTTGTGCAGCTACAATTTCTTATACTCCAGAGATAAGAATACGGATAGGTCTCGAATTCACCCTAAAATTCTTTAAATTGTCAGTATCTTGTTACACTGTGTTACATACATGTATATTGTAGGAACATTACCTCATTGGTGGGCCATGTATGGGTTTCATTTTTAAGACTGAGAATTCTGTCATTTTGATCTACAGCAAAGAACATTCAGTCAACTTAATTTACAAGAGTTGTTCACACTTCCTTTCTGCAAACCAAGAATCCATCAGATTTCTCATATGAGAACATTAACAAGGAACATTTGCTGAAGAAAAGTGGCCTAATTTAAAACTGATCGCACTTCTACAATACATACCTTGGAAATGACAGTTCCAATATCAGTCAGCAGGTGCTTAATCCATTCACATGGCCTCCCTCTGTTTGCTGTTCTAACAGACGCGTTAACATGTAAAATAATCTGAAGTCCTAATGTGAATCATTAAACAGATCATTCGCAGATCCTTTCAGTTGAATAAACTCTTGCCACCTGTAAACCCTTGAATTAGATGTAATTAAATGAAGGGTAGTCTCGACTGAAATGCTATGTGAAGTAAAGAGTTATTACCAAAATGTACCTTAAAATAGTTTAAAAATTCTGGTTCTATCATCTTGGATGTTGAAAGCTTTCATGGGAATTTCAGGACCACTTTATTGTGCAGAAAGATTCAAGGTAATAGTTTTAATCAATTTGGATTGTTTTCAAACAAATCATTATGAAATGGTAATTGTTTCAAACAATTACAAAGTTTGGAGTCGGTACCTCTTTGTGAAGTTCACTCTATCTGTAGTGGAATATGAAAATGCTTCTGTCATATTGATGTTAGCAGAGAAAGAGCACCTCAGAGGCAAAAGGGCAGCTGAAGAACTCCCTGATTGTCTCTTTTGAATGTTGAATATTTGGATCTTCCTTAGTCTGCAGAGGAAACAGTTTGAGCCTTATTTTAATAGCTCATCCAAAGGATGTACCAACTTAACACTTCCTTCATTGGCAGCAGCAGTGACTGTCCTTTGATTCGAGGATTACACCTAGTCATGAGTTTACTAAATAGACTACATAGGCCAATTCTCAACCTGCAGATCTTTGGAAATGTGGGCCAAGATTTCCCACAAGGCATTGGGATCTAGAGTGCAGGAGTTGCTCTGTGACACCGCTCTGCCCTATCGTTAAGATGCTGTGACTCCAAACGTGAGGTAGTTTGATGAACAAGTCACCATTTTGAAAGATTGTTGGCAATCTCTTTCCCGTCATTAATGGCAACGCTGCCACCATCAAGGAGAGCTGCAGAGAATCATTGATGTGTTTTCTTCATTTTCCCACTGGAACACAGTCCATTTGAGAATTCAAAAAGGACGACTCAGCGGGGGAAGAAACCTTTTGACTAGGCAGACTCACTAACCAGTCCATCATTGTTGATTTTACAAGAGTTTTGCCTGAATGGAGCTAGATTCAAGAAGGATCAAGCATTTGATCCTTCCATTGAATCTGGAGAATGTGGTGATAATATTGCTGGTGGCACTTCACCAGCACTCTTATCGCTCGCTGATATGCAATCTAGTTTTCACGGCAGTACATGAGTGTGATGATGACAACTGTCCGTATACTATGACTTTTGTTGACTTGCTGAAGTCATTGTTGTCAAATACACTGCAGTAGTTTATCAAAGTACATCTAGTCCACTGTGGCATTTCATTGTCCATGGTTGAGTTCTGAGACAGGCAAGACAGAGGAAGTGCTCACCATATTCCCAAATTGAATATTTGACTAACCAGGAGTGTGTTGATGTGAGTTTTCTGTTGGTAACATTGTGTGGGCTGCAGATACCTGAGAACACCACCACCCACAAGTTGCCCTCAAAGCCACTCATCATCCTGACTTGGAAATATACCGCCGTTCCTTCTCTGTCGCTGGGTCAAAATCCTGGAATTCCCTCCCCAAAGGCATTGTGGGTCAACCCACAGCACACGGACAGCAACGGTTCAAGAAGGCAGCTCACTGATGCCTTCTCAGGGGCAATTAGGGATGGTCAATAAATGCTGGCCCAGCCAGTAACACCCCTGTTACATGAGAAAAGAAGAAAAAATTCAAAACCAGGCCGAGTTTATTGCCTAGAGAATTGGAGAGATTGAGGTTGGCTTGAAACTCTGCTGTGGATGAGCAAGGACGCAACAGTGATCTGCAAACTGTAGGTCACGTTGTCATTGCTGGTCAGCTTTTTCACACAGAGGTGACTGAGGTTAAAACATTTTCTGTCTCGCTGACATCTAGCCAGTGGACAGTCGATCATTGTGGAAATGAATAGTTGGCGACAAGTAGGTTGTACCTGTACTTGGTCAAATGTTTTAGTCATATTGATGAATACTGTAAAGAGTTCCTGGCAGTGTTCTCAATATTTCTGTTGGATTTGTCTAACAACAAAAGCCAGAGGTTCCTCTGGAAGATCTGAAGCCACACTACATCTCTGGCAGGATTTCCTCAGTCACAGGAAGGAGGTGATTCAGGAGAATGTGTGTCAGGATTTTCCCTGGTGTAGAGAAGAGGGAAATAATTTGATTGTTTCCACAGAATGATTTATCTTCCTTCTTGAAGGTAGTTGTTATTGTTGTGTTTCTGAAGTCGGGAGGGGTGTTCTTCTCCCTCCGACATCTGTAGTAGTAATGTGTGGAATCTGAATGTGAGCAGAAGTTCACTATCTTTGAAGACCTCGGCTTGAATACATCAGGGCTGCAGGCTTTGTTGTTCTTCATCTGGTTAATTGCTTATTGCAGTTTTCCCATTGATGGTGATTCAGTAACAGATTAAAGCGCAAGGTAATGGGGATAGGTAGCTTGGTTGAAGAGATGTTGAAAGTGTTATTTCCAGTGTTGAAGAAGGCCATTGCCATCTACAGGAAGAGCAATACTATCCTGCTCAAAGATGGTCCTGATGGCTACAAAAAAACTTTGCCATGATCATCAGCAAATTCTTGGATTTGGGGCATTCTCTTTACACCACAAGCCCTCCTTTATCTCTCTGGTGAAAGCTTGCACATGACTTTGCTCAATGTAAAGGACCTTGGGAACCCATCATGGTTCGCATGACCTTGATGGGTTGGTGGTCTGATTTTAGGGACATATGAAACCCTGATAATCACCTTGCCAATGTATTTCTCCCGTCTATGCCACAATGTTTGCTTGTTTTTGGGCAAAGGACTGTGCGCCAGCCCCTGACTCTGCTGCCAAGGGTAGTCCTACCAGAAACTAGGGGCTCACAACAACATCAATCAGGGTGCACAAGTCTCTCCATCATCTCAAAGTGACAATTCATGGAGGGGTGGGGTGGGGGAATCACCTCCTTCCTACTGTATTCAAATTTCACTTTGGATTAAGGGCTCAACTCCTGGACAGGGAGAAAAACCCACAGCCTACTGACTAGAACATGAGACTATAAGCAGCTGAGCCAAGCTGTAAGTGTCAGCCAACTGAGTGAACATAACCATACCTCTCTTTTTGAGAAACAGCCCAAATGAGTTCTCTCTGCTCACTCTGCCTTTTCCGTCTTCAGTTCACTGGCAGTAATTTGGTGGACTGTAACCATTCTGCAGTCCCGTAATCACTTTTCAGTCAATTAAAATCAAGACAAGTATTTATTGTCCACCCGGAGTTGTACTGAGAATGTGATGGTGGGTAGCTTGATAGTCACTTGAAAGTGAACTGTGATGATGTGGAATGGTCTTGGCTAAATCAAAAAAGGATGGTAAGTTCAAGTCCCTTAAGAGATATTAGCTGGATATTTTCAATAATTTAATAGCTTTATGATCACTTTTACTGATGCCAGATTTTTATTTCCAGATTACCTTTCTAAACTGGGTTCATACTTCTGAGCTACTGTGCTGAGCATTGAACTCAATTTCCAGACCAATGGACTAGTTCAAGTCGATAAAATTTATTGCTTTGCCACCCCACTGCAACTAATTGAGACTGTTATAATTCAGCATATTAAGGTGCAACAGAGAGAAAGATTTTTGAAGCAAAATAATGTGGATGCTGGAAATATGACCTGAAAACACAGCAAGATCTGAAAATGCTCAGCAGGTCTGGTAGCAGCTGTGGGGAGAGAAACCAAGTTGATATTTCAAGTTGAATATGGAGTTTTCCCAGCATTTTCAGTTAAAGATTTTATTCCATAATTATTGAGGAGCAGCATCACAGTCTGAGATACCATTTCAATTTCATGTGGTTGACATCAAAACAATGTAGTCCCCTGGGTTGTTCACGTATTAATTCTTTTGGCATTACTTCAATGTTTGGACTTTTTGTGGTTGCTCAGGATTGAGAAAATCAATTTTTTTATTCTTGTTGGTATGTTATGAGTATTGTCATCATAACTCAAAGAAGGGATAGAATTGAAAATTAGGTCCAGAATAACCCTAGCAGCGTCAATGTGCATGTCATGATTCTGATTATCACAGGTTCTACTGTGAAGAGGAATATACAGTATTTCATAAAGTTGTGAAATTGGGATACAGTGTTTTATTGCTGGTCTGCTAAACTGGGGGAATATATAAACATACGGTGTAAATTAGTGTAAAAAATCTGATTGTTAAGATTTCTATGTAAGTTGTTGTGTATTCTGAGTCAATTAACTTCTACTCTGCCATTATTGTCCTACCAAGTGAAAAAAAACTATTCAAATTAATTTCAAATGACCCATTTCAATATTATATTTAACTACTTCATTAATTGAAATGTTTCCTTGTCAAGAAAAGACAAATGATTATTTGGACTATGTTATAATGAAAAAAAGACTTGCGCATTGTTGACGTGACTGCTGACATTCTGTGGTATTAATGCAAAACCTCACTACTCCAGTATCATGAACAGCTATACAGAGAAGTAAAAGTAAACCATTGACCGGCTGGAGTTTTGTGCACGTCTCCGCAGCAATACAGTTAACTATAAATAGAGATCCTTATCCAGCCTGAGATTTGAGTTCCGCCACAGCTGATAAAGCTTCAAGATAGTGGACAATATATCCTGAAGTAATCACACTTCAACAACACACTAAAGACATGGAAAAAGCTGAGAATCCTCAATGCTGATTGTACAAAGAAAGTCTTTTAGCCCTAAACACTGTTCTTCCCTCTGAAGACTAAAATCCAAAATAAGTTTTAGCAGTGACTGATAAAGATCTAATTTTTACTGCAGACTGTTAAATACGTCAAACAAAAAAAAGTCTCTTTGCCTCAGGGTAGACTTCAATAGATCTCTATCCGCAATGCTAAATTGCATTCTGAGCTGCATTAGAAGTAAGATGTTGAAATTATCAGAGTTACATGGGGCATTGAAGGGCATTCTGTTGCCCAGTTGAGCAACTTTGGGAATATTTATCGTAACCACCGCCTCACAGTAAAGACAGTAATTATTAGTACTGGCAGCAAATTAAAATTAAAATGTTCTCTAAATTTTTCCTTTCACTGAGTTTTCTCCTTTTTTTGTTCCTTTTCTCTTAAATTTGATTAATTTAAGATACAGTGAGTATCAGCTGAGGTTCAATTGGTTGCATGTTGCAAGTTCCAAGTTCAACTCCAGAGATTTGGCCACAGAGATCAAGGCTCTCACTCCAGTGCAGGAGAGCTGCTCTGCCAAAGATGCCATCTTTTGGATGTGGTGTTGATTCAAGACTCCGTTTACCTTCTCAGGTAAACATAAAAGATCCTGTGAGGCTATTTTGAAGAAGAACATCAGAGTTACTCCGCCATCTTAATAATTACCCAGAAGCATCGGAAGCTCATAGTTCCTGATGCTTTCTCCGTGGCAGTGCCTCAACCAATCAGAGTCTACTTACCAACCAATTGGCAGCCCTTTTCTCTTTTGGCATAAGTTCTTGTGATCATTTGAATTTTGGCATTCTTGTGTTTGTCCTGATGATTAGATGGCAAAAAGCTTTGGCAACATTTCTATGTTTTTAACTATATTCAAGTTCTATGCTACTAAACTTTGTTGCTGTTTAATGCCTCAAGTTAAAAATACTATGATTCTCACAAAGTTAGGCCGATTTGGGAAGACTTTTACATTCACAGGGGGGATCCAGTTCCTTATTCCCATTTCTGGTAATATTTGACTACACCGAATAAGAGTGTTGGTAGTGAGCCTACAAGTAGCGCTCCTACATTTTCTGGCTCATTAAAAGTTAGGAATCACTAAGTATTGCTTGCTGAGACCTGAGTGCTTTAGCCACACATAAACATAGCAAAACTCAAGACCTAGGAGCAGGAATAGGCCAATCAGCTGCTGAAGCATGTCCTGTCATTCTATAACTGATCTGCCACAGGCCACAACTCCTCTTTAATGCCATTTCCTCATAGCCCTCAACTCCTTGATATCTCAAATATCTATCTACCTCCTCTATTTATACTTGCAGTGATCTGGCATCCACAGCTCTCTGGGTAGAGAATTCCAGACATTCATTACCCTCTGAGAGAAAAAATTCCTTCACAAGAGTGGCACGGTAGCTCAGTGGGTTCGATTCCACACTCAGGCCTGTGTCTGCGTGGGTTTCCTCCGGGTGCTCTGGTATCCTCCCACAGTCCAAAGATGTGCAGGCTAGGTGGATTGGCCATGCTAAATTGCCCATAGTGCTCAGGGATATTTAGGTTAGGTGGGTTAGACATGGAAAATGTCGGGGAGGGGTCTGGGGTGGGATGCTCTTCGGAAGGGCGGTGTGGACTTGTTGGGCCGAACGGCCTGTTTCCACACTGCAGGGATTCAATGATCTATGATCTCCGTATTAAACGAGTGTCCCCGTATTCAAAAACCATGTTCCTTTGTTCAAGATTCCCCCACCAGTGGAAACATCTTCTCAAAACCAACCCTCTGAAGCCCCTCAGATTCTTATATGTTTCAATAAGATTACCCATCATTCTTCTAAACTCTAATGAATAAAGACCTAGCCTCCTTAGCCATTCTTGATAAGTCAAACCCTTCATCCTATGAATTAGCCTAGTAAATCTCTTTTGAACTGCCTCCAATACCAATACTTTCCTATTTTTAAAAGCAGGGAGCAGAACTGTACACAGTAATCCAGGTGCAACTTCAAAAACACCCTGTACAGTTGTAACAAACCTTCCATACTTCTAAGCTCCAACGTCCTAGCAATAAAGGCCAAAGTTCAATTTACCTCCTTGATTACTTGCTGCAACTGCACATTAACCTTTTTGTTTCATTTACAAGAACACCCAGATTCCTCTATGTCACTCTGACCTTCCACAAAGTCATTAATGTACATCATAAATAATTAAGGCTCTAGGACTGATCCTTGCGGGACCCCACTGCTTATGTCTTTTCAAACTGAAAAAAAAACCCGTTAATCCTGACTCTCTATCTTCTGTGTGTTGACCAATCCTCAATTCATGCAAATACATTACCCCCAATATTTGGAGCTCCTATCAGATACAGTAACCTTGTTATGTGGTACCTTACCTAATGTCTTCTAGAAATTCAAATAAACAATTTCCTTTTCACAAAAACATGCTGACTGTGTTTGATTGTGTTAAGCTTTTCTAAGTATCTTGCAATTTCTCCCTTAGTAATGGACTGTAGAATTTTCCTAATGACACATATTAAACTAACTAGACAATAGTACTCTGTCTCCCTCACTTCTTGAACAGAGTATCACATTTGCAGTTTTCCAATCTGGTGGAACCCCTCCCACCCCGGAATCCAATGAGTTCTGGAATATTTTGATCAATGTCTCCACCATCTCTACAGACACTTACATTAAAACTCTTGGATGAGGCCATCAGGTCCTGGTGTCTTGTCTGTCCTCAGTCCCATTAGTTTGTCAACTACTTTGTTCCTCTTGATAGGGATTGTTATAATATCTCTTCTCCCATTAGTAGCTTGTTTATCTGTTATCTTTGGGATGTCTGTCATGTATTTCACGATGATGGCTGATGTAAAATATTAGTTTAAAATATTTGCCATTTCCCTATTTTCTTTTATCAATTCCACGGTTGCATCCCTCAAGGATCCTGCACTCACTTTAGCTACTCCTTTTATATACCCTTAGAAGCTCTTGGCTATTTATTTTTATATTTCTTGGTGATTTATTTTCATATTCAATTTTTTCTCTTTTTCTTAGCTTTTTAATCATCCATTGACAATTCGTAAAAATGGTCCAATCCTCTGGCCTACCATTGGTTTTCATAGCTTTGTCTGTCTTAGTTTTTGATTTGATTGTTAACCATAGGTGGTTCATCCTTCTCATCGAGTGCTTGTCACATATCACATTCTCCATGGAATTACAGTTCTTATAGCACACAGTCTACTGTTGTTCTCAATTTCCAGGGTCAGTGATATGGATTCTGCAGTTTGGCTTTCATGTTTTGGTGTAGAGAGGAGCAAAGACAGCTAGGATTCCTGCTCCTGGTTATAATCATGTGACTCCTACAGGCAAGTATGACAATCGGGTGGGAACAGGTTTGACTGAAAAACTGCTCCACAGTCTAGGTTGCTGGGTGCTGAAAGAAGTGCCCTTAGAATCTTACTATCCCTTAGAGCCACGTCCTTAACATGAGTCATTGTGGGGCAGAGTGGAACGAATATGAAGAATAGACAACTTGCCTGATCTGTGATCTTCTCTTTCATGTTGACAGATATTTCAAGGCAACACCAATCCCAAAGACATTGCTTTAAGGCAGTTTCCTCAGACAATCTTGACACGATACGTTCGCATAAGGCCACAGACATGGCAGGGTGGTGTTGCACTTCGGTTTGAACTATATGGATGCAAGATTACAGGTAAAGAATCAACTTGTGAGAAATCTGAATGTTAATAATAGTTTGCTCACTCAGACAAACCATAAACTATACTTACAAAGAACTAACTGTTTTCTACAATACCAACCATCTTTTCCCCAACTTGATTTTTAGCCAGTTGAGTATCAACTGAAGGAGGAAACAGTGTTCACTGTGTTTAGAAATCCCAGAAACAAGTTACTGACGAATGAACAAAAAAAATTCACTCTTAAGATGTAAGTGTTACTGACTCGGCCAGCATCTACTATCCACCATTAGTTGCCCTTGAGCAAGTGGCAATGAGCTGCCGACAACCGAGTGATTTGCGAGGCCATTTCAGAGGGCATTTAAGAATCAATCACAGAGGTGTGGAGCTGGAGTTAAATGTAGGCCAGATTAGATGAAGTTAGAGATTTCCCTTCCTGAAAGACTTGACTGAATCAGATGGGCTTTTGCAATAGTCATTGTTAATGAGACTAACAGTTTATACCAGTGTTATTAATTGAATTTAAGTTCAATGAAACATGACTCCAGGAGGGTGTGTTTCCTCCTCAGTGCCAGGGTTCACAATGTCACAGAGGAGCTGCTCAATCCTGTAGGTCTGAAACCTGTCCCAAAAAAACTGATTGCTTCAGTATCTAAGGAGTTGCAAATGGTCCTGAACATTCTGTACTCATTGGCAAACATCCCCACTTCTGACCTTATGATGGAGGGAAGGTCATTGATAAAGCAGCTGAAGATGGTTGGGCCTGGGACACTACCCTGAGGAACTCCTGGAGAGGTGTCCTGGAGTTGAGATGACTGACCGCCAACAACCACAACCATCTTCCTATGTGTCAGGTATGACTCTAACCACCGGAGAGTTTGCCCCCTGATACCCGTTGATTCCAGTTTTGCTAGGGCTCCTTGATGCCACACTCAGTCGAATGCAGCTTTGATGTCAAGGGCTGTCACTGTTACCTCACCTCTGGAATTCAGCTCTCCTGTCCATGTTTGAACCAAGGCTGTAATGAGGTCAGGAGCTGAGTGGCCCTGGCAGAACCCAAACTGGGTGTCACTGAGCAGGTTATTTCTGAGTAGATGCTGCTTGATAGCAGTTTTTATCACTTTACTGATGATCGACAGCACACTGATGGGACAGTAATTGGCTGGGTTGGATTTGTCCTGCTTTTTATATACAGGACATACTTGGGCAATATTCCACATTGTTGGGTAGATACCAGTGGTTTAACTGTACTGGAACAGCTTGGCTAGGGGAGCGACAGGTTCTGGAGCACAAGTCTTCAGTCCTCTTGGTGGAATGTTGTCAGGGTATATAGCCTTTGCAGTATCCCACAGTGCCTCATGGATGCCCAGTCTTAAGTTGCTAGATCTGTGCGAAGTCTGTCCCATTTAGAACGGTGATAGTGCCACACAACATGATGGAGGTTGTTCTCAATGGGAAGGCGGGACTTCGTCTCCACAAGTCTGTGCAATGGTCACTCTTACTGATATTGTCATAGACAGATGCAACTACAGCTGGCAGATTTGGAAGGATGGGGTCAAGTATGCTTTACCCTCTTGTTGGTTCTCTCACCACCTGCTGCAGACCCAGTCTAACAGCTGCATCCTTTAGGACTCAACCAGCTTGATCAGTAGTACTGCTGCCAAGCCATTAGAATCATTAGAATACCCCACCCACAGTACAGTGCTTCCTCTAAGTGTTGTTCAACATTGAGGAGTACTGATTCATCAGCTAAGGGAGGACGGTGTGTGGTAATCAACAGGAGGTTTCCTTGCCCATGTTTAACCTGAAGCCATGAGACTTCATGGGGTCCGGAGTCAATGTTGAGGACTCCTAGAGCGACACCCTCCCAACTGTATACCACTGTGCCGTCACCTCTGCTGTGTCTGTCCTGCTGGTGGGACAGGACATATCCAGGGATGGTGATTGTGGTGCCCGGCACATCGTCTGTAAGGTATAATTCTGTGAGTATGACTATGTCAGGCTGTTGCTTGACTCGTCTGTGAGACAGCTGTCCCAATTTTGGCACTAGGACCCAGATGTTAATGAGGAGGACTTTGCAAGGTCGACAGGGCTGTTTCTGCCATTGTCTTTTCTGGCGCCATAGGTCGATGCCAGACGATTCGTCCGGTTTCATTTCTTTGAGACTTTGTAATGATTGGTACAACTGAGTGGCTTGCTATACAACTTCAGAGGGCAATTGAGAGTCAACTATATTGCTGTGGTCTGCAGACACATGTAGGCCAGACCGGGTGAGGATGGCTGTTTTCTTCCCTGAGGGACATTAGTGAACCAGATGGGTTTTTCCGAGAATTGACAATGATTTCATGGTCATCAGTAGATTCTTAATTCCAGAATTTTTTTATTATCAAATTCATATCCTACCATCTGCCTTGGCAGGATTCAAACCTGGGTCCCCACAACATTACCTGGATCTCTGGATTAAAAGTCTAGCGGTAACACCACTTGGCCATCGCCTGGAGGACTGCACAGAAGCAAAATGGTTTTAGTTTAGGAAAGTGTCTTGTCAGTGCAGACCTGCAGGGCAGAAGGGCCTGTTCCTGTGCTTTGCTGTTCTTTGTTCTTGTAAGTGTCTGCCCCTCACCATCCCCTCATTCTCTCAGCTCTGGAGGCTTGGCAACTTTGGAGCAGTAGTATGATGGGAAGAAGGTGTGGGAAGCAGTACTAAACTGGAGAATTTCAGTTTGGCAAGATGAAGCTTGCTCTGTCTCCCCATGTAATCCATTGACACATTGTCATCTCACCCATAGAACTCTGCCAGCCTGAACCCAAAACATGCAAAGGCACTGCTGGAGTTTGACAAGATTAGACAATGTACAGGTTGTTGTGCAATGTACTGGTAAACTTCGCACTACAGTCCAGCTAAGACCAGTTATTTGGTGGAGCATTGGGTGGCGAATTATCTACAACCAGATGGGGAACGTTCTCCCAGTGTCCTAGTTAACATTTACCCCTTGTTGTTTGAGAAAGCTGACTATGCATAAACTGGCTGCCATGTTTCTCTACATTGCAGCTGGCCTGTGCAGCAATAATACATCATTGGCCATTAAGTATTTTGTAAAATACTGAGGCTGTTAGAAATGCTATAAAAATTCAATCTGTTTCTGTCTTCAGTTCCACGGGTAAAACCTGTCGAGTCTGGTGGGGTGCATAACTTCCCCACCTGACACTTATAATTGTGCCTTATCTGTGCCAATATAACAAATTGAGCAAAGAGTTTCAAAGAAATTGGCAGACTTGTAAAAAAATTCTGACAGAGAAACAATTCTGCAATTCAGAAAGAATTGTCAAAATAAGCCTCAGATTACTAAATGTAAATAAAGGTGTAATGTTCTGCAACACCTCTTTCAACATTCACTGCCAATGCTCAGTACAGGCAGTGTGTACCATTTACAAAATGCACTGCAGAAATTCACCAAGGCTTCTCTGACAACACCTTCTGATCCTGTGATGTGTACCACCTAAAAGGGGAAGGGCAGCAGATGCACAGGAACACCACAACTTACAGGTTTCCCTTCAAACCACACACCATCCTGACTTGGAAAAATGTTGCCATTGCTTAATTGTCACTGGGTCCAATCCTGCAAGTTTCTCCTGAATAACACGATGGGTGTCCATACACCCCAAATTCAAGAGGCAGTCTACCACCTGACTCAGGGCAATTTGGGATTGGCAATAAATGCTAGCTCAACTGGCAGCACCCACAACTCATAACTGAATCAAAGTAATTCCAGAGTGATTTACCATGATTATGTAAAGACATTAGAAGTTCTCTTGATCTTCCACCAGATAGAACAAGCAATAGCATGGTCAGGGCACTCCAACCCCAATGACTCCCCTCAGCAGAGGTAAAGTCAAAGGTAACACTGATTGTCCGTGTGAAATGTTGTCACAAGGTTGTCATCCTTGAAGGGTCAGCCACCTTGAATCAGCTTCAGGGGCATGTGGGTTTCAGAGTAAAGCTACTCATTATCAGGCAGAAATTGGAAATCTTATTAGATACTCACAGGGTTACTGATGTGAGCCTCCTCCAGAGGTCCCTAGCGTCACAAGTGCCAGTCTTCAGCCAATTATATTCACTCTATGCCATATCAGGAAACATTTGGAGGCAGTACACATGCAAAAGCTATGGGCCCTGACAAAATTCCAGCAATAGTACTGAAGAGTTGTGCTCCATAACTTGCTGCTCCCATAGCCAAGCTCCTCCAGTACAGTTACAACACAATGTGAAAGATTGTCCAGGCGTGTCCTCTAGACAAAAAACAGGACAAATCCAACCCGGCCAATTACCGCCCCATCAGTCTACTCTCGATCATCAGTAAAGTGATGGAAGGTGTCATCAACAGCGCCATCAAGCAGCACCTACTCAGCAATAACCTGCTCAGTGACGGCCAGTTTGGGTTCCACCAGGGTCACTCAGCTCCTGATCTCATTACAGCCTTGGTTCAAACATGGACAAAAGAGCTGAATTCTAAACGTACTGTGAGAGTGACTGCCTTTGACAACAGGGCCACATTAGACCAAGTGTGGTATCAGGAGATAGAGAAAAATTAGACTCTGTGGGAACCAGGGCTGAAACATTTTGCTGTTGGAGTCATATCGAGCACAAAAAAGCGATGCTGCAGTTGTTGCAAGTCAGTCATCTCAACTCCAAGACATCTCTGCAGGAGGTCCTCAGGATAGTATTCTAGGTCCAACCATTTTCAGTTGCTTCATCAATGACCTTCCCTCCATTATAAGCTCAGAAGTGGGGATGCTCACCAATGATTGCACAATGTTCAGCACCATTCACAACTCCTCAGATACTGAATTAGTCCATGTTCAAATGCTGCAATATTCAGGCTTGTGCTGACAAGTGGTGATTGAGTTTCATACCACATGAGTGTGAGGTAATGACCATCACCAACAAGAGAGAATCCAAACCTTCTAACCCACAACCACTTCCATCTAGAAAGATAAGGGAAGCAGACCCATGGGAACACAACTGTCTAGAAGTTCCTCTCCAAGCCACACCATCCTGACCTGGAGACATATCACCATTTCTTCAGTATATTGGGTCAAAATCCTGGAACTTACTCCCTAACAGCATTGTGGGTCTACGTACAGGATACAGCCTGCAGTGGTTCAAGAAGGCAGCTCACCTTTCTCAAGGGCAACTAGGAATGGGTAATAAATGCTGACCCAGCCAGCGATTTCCACATCCCATGAGTAAATAAAAAACAAACAGAAATGTTTGAATCTTTAGCCATTTCCTTATGGACCTGACAACCTTGTGCACAATGATAGATCTTCTTGTTGTAATGATGTACTTCAAATAATGTGTATACACAGCCATTACCCAAAATACCGACTATTAGCCACTTAATGAGCATTTCGCACCAGGGCACAATGCTTTGATTGGCAGGAGGAGTTCAGGGATGGTGGGTAAGCCTGGTAGATCATCCTGATTTCAGAATGGAAAATACCCCCAACATTGCCCCTATTCCAACCCTCTCCATGGTACTATCTCTCTCTACCTGGTCTTATCATCATGGCCCATACTTTCCCTCACCACCAACCACTTCCTGCCCAGGCCTCCCTCCCTGTCCACACTGCAAGACCCTATATCTACCAAGCACCTAGACTGGTGCCTTGGCTTGCAGTTCCGGCAGTGGATATACCACTCTGATAGCAGCTTCCACACCCTACAGAGCTGCCAGCCAATCAGATGGCTATCAGCTGTCTGTGCCGGATTTCCTCCTGACCGAGGGGGCAGGATTCCCGTTCCACCCAATTGATGCCATTCAGAACGTTAAACGTTAAATGTTAAATTAAGTGGAAAAAGACTGGCCTTAATATTTTGCTGAGTCCAGTGTTCATTAAATCATTCCCCCCACCTTGCTGGATTGTTTGCATGGATGTAAAACTTGTGAAGAATACTGTTCTGACAAGGAGCTCAGACAAGACTCCACTGAAGCCCTGCAAGCAACAATTACTCTCATTTTCACATCTGACATGCGATCAATGGTCACTCTTCAATACAGCCTCGTTAATTAGCAGAACAGCTCATAATATTTTGTGAGTTTGTGATAAAACTATATATAATTCTAAAAATACCTACAAAAGGGCTTAGATATAATTGACGTATAATGAATTACCATTTATATTGCAAAGCTCCAATGTAATCAATCATTTAAACAGCTCCAGATAATAAGGCATCTCTTCTGTTAACAACGTGTTATCATTGGAATGCAAACAGAAAATGTTAGAAATGCACTGCAGGTCTGACAGCATCTGTGATGAGAGAAACAGAGTTAATATTTCGAGTCACATGTAAGTCTTTATAAAAGCTGAAGGAAGGTAACAATATGATCAGTTTGAATGCGAAGGGTGTGAAAATTTAATCAGGGCTAGGAATGTTGAATGGTCAGGTCAGTTGTGATCTTATTGAATGGTGGAGCAGGCTTGAGGGACCCAAGTGGCCTACTCCAACTTTGAACTCCTCTGGTCATATGTTTAATACTGTTGTGAAGGGCAAGAGAAACAGTAGGGAAGGCCTCGGACAGGATAGAGGCTGAGAGATATTAAGTGATGTGACGTTGTGAAACAAACGGCCATAGGAAGTGGTAATGGTAGTTGCAGAAAAACAAAACATTACTGTGTGTGAATAATTAAAAACTTTGTCTGAAAGCAAAAGCAAAAAAATGAAGTTCTCCACGTGACAAAATAAATCATCAATTTCAGGGAGAGGATTCATTGTCTCAAATTGCTGAACTCAATGTTGAGTCAAGAAGGCTATGCAAAGCGTCTAATTGGAAGATGAGGTGGCTTTACTCAAACTTGTATTGAATTTCACTGCAACAGGCCTAGGTTAGAGAAGTGTGTGTGTGTGAGTGAGAGAGAGAGAGAGAGAGAGCAAAGTGGTGAGTTTAAATGGCTAGCAACCGGAGGCTCAGATCATGCTTACCAATTGATTTGACGTATCTGTCAAAGA
The DNA here is from genome assembly GCF_021869965.1 of Rhincodon typus. Lineage (NCBI taxonomy): Eukaryota > Metazoa > Chordata > Chondrichthyes > Orectolobiformes > Rhincodontidae > Rhincodon > Rhincodon typus. The sequence continues at coordinate 29,776,408 of NC_063333.1, forward strand.
GGTCACATAATCTGCATTTGGTCTCCCCAGTGTAATGAAGACCCCTTGTGAACAGTGAATACAATAGATTAAGTTGATAGAAGTACAAGTAAATGGCTGCTCTACCTGTTTGGGGCCTTAAACAGTGAGGAGATAGGAGGGTATTACATTTGTTGTTATTGGAATCCTTGGGTTGTTATTGGAATCTGCTCATTCTCAAAAGATAACAAAAGAGACCTCAGCCAGCATGCCTGAGTAATTGAGATGTGCTGTGAATTAGTCAGTGTTTATGCAAAAAATCATCTAAGTTAAACAAATTAGCCACGAGCAGAATAGAATGAAGGATGAGATGCCTTTAAGAAAATAAAAATAACATACTTGCTGTGACTATTTCTTAACCACTATTACATGTGAGCAGGCTGAACAGAGTGTGTAGGTGAAGCTGTTTCCATTTATAAAAGAAACAAAAACAAGAGGGCATAGATTTAACATGATATGCAAACAAAGCAAGGGTGATGTTGAGAAAAATGTTTTTCACACAGTGAGTTGTTAGACTATGAAATGCAGTTCCTGGAAATGTGGTGGAGGCAGGTTCAGTTGAGGCGTTCAAGAGGGCATTAGACTTTTTTTTTGGATAGCCATGAAGTGCAGGAATATGGTGAAAGGCAGGAGATTGGCACTAGATAATACAGCTGGACCGGATCATCGAGCCAGGGCAGGCATGATGGGCTAAAGGGCCTTGTTCTTCACTGAATCACACAATCGCCCAATTATTACAATGAGATTGATATTTGGCATTCAACTGGTAGGAAGTGTCACAGAATTTTGTAGCTGCATTGGTCATTCCTCTCCTTGCTAATAGGTTTGCACTCAGCTTCAGTTTAATATTTGATATTTATTTTGTCATAATTTTTCATACTGGGTTTATACCTAAGTGTACCTTCATAGTAAAATTTTACCTTATCGCTCTCTGATAACTGATTATTTTTGTCTTGCAGATTACCCCTGCTCTGGAATGCTAGGAATGGTCTCAGGACTGATCTCTGATAACCAGATCACTGCCTCATCCTCCATGGACCGATACTGGGGGCCTGAACACGCGCGGCTCCTCACCAGCCGAGCTGGCTGGGCACTAAAACAGAGCCTTCCATCTTACAATAACGAATGGATCGAGATAGACCTGGGAGTGGAGAAAGAGGTGCGCAGCTTGATCATTCAGGGTGTCAAGCTGAGGGACAATAAGGTATTCATGCGGAAGTTCAAGCTCGGCTACAGCACAAATGGATCAGACTGGAAGTTGGTAACAAATCCTGGCAGCTCCAAACCAAAGGTAAGTAAACTGGGATCACAGTTTTAGACACAAATATGTCTTTTAGAAGTCGAAGCAAGACACTGAATTCTAAAGAGTGCCATCATGCTGCCACAAAAATAAACATAGAATTCTTAGAGTACAGCAGCAACCCAGTTGGCCCATTGAGTTCACACCAACTATTCAAAGATCATCCCATCCAGACCCACCACCCCCCTCGCCTACCCTAACCCTACATTTCCCATGGCCAAACCACCTGGCCTGCACATCTCTAGACATTAATCCACCTAACCTACACATCTTTGGACTGTGGGAGGAAACTGGAGCACCCAGAGGAAACCCACGCAGACACCGGGAGAATGTGTAAACTCCACACAGGCAGTTGCCCAAGGCTGGGATCAAACCCGGGTCCCTGGTGCTTTAAGGCAGCAGTGCTAACCACTGAGCCGCTGTGCCATCCCAAGTGCTTTTACAATAAAGACACACTATACAATACACAAAGACACAATATGCCACACTATGTCAAGAGTCTTGTGTCACATTTGCCATGTTTCCAATATATAAAATGGTGAACATTTTTACATTATAAAGAATTACTGTCCTTTTCTCTTCCCAGTCAGTATATATTAGTCTCTTTTCTACAACAGAACATCGTTACCACAGAAAGACAGCACTTTGTTCTTTGCATTACACCTGAAAATGCAAAATGCTTCTTTAGTAAAACAGAAGACTCTGTATCAATTCGGATTTTCGGGTGGAGTAGGTCAGAAGTCACATGACACCAGGTTACAGTCCAACAGGTAAATTTGAAATCACAATCTTTCGAAGCGCTGCCCCTTTGTCGGGTGAAGTGCAGAGAGGCACACAGGCACAGACTTTATAGCAGAGAGATCAAAAGATCATATGAATGGTGTGAGTGGAGTGTTGAGAAGTTGAACATTAAGTCTCTGCAGGTGAACAAAAGTGTCAGACAGTGTGAGTAAAGTGTCAACAGCTGAATAAAAAGTGAAGGGATGACCTGTAATCCAATTAATTAAGGCAGAGAGATAATTACAAAACATTAAAAATAAGGTGATGTTGGAGACAAACCAAATGGCTGGAATGTCATGATAGGTATAAAAGTCGCATGCTGCGGGTTTAACCAAAGTAGCATGTAATCCAAACCTGTACAACCTAATTAAGGTAGAGAGATCATAACAAATTATCAGGTAATGGTGTCAAAACAGGACAGTAAGAAAAATTTTACAGATTCAGAACACTATGGTGCGGTTACATGTAATGTGACATGAACCCAAGATCACAGTTAAGGCTGTTTTCATGAGTACAGAATTGGCTATCAGTTTCTGCTCGGCGATTCTGTTTTGTTGTGTATCTCGAAGGCCACCTTGGAGGACACTTACCCAAAGATTGGAGGCTGAATGTCCTTGACCGCTGAAGTGTTCCCTGACTGAGAGGGAACATTCCTGTCTGGCGATTGTTGCGCAGTGTCCATTCATCCGTTGTCATAGTGTCTGCATGGTCTTGTTGATATACCATGCCTCAGGGCATCCTTGCCTGCAGTGTATGAGATAGACAACATTGGCCAAGTTACATGAGTAACTGCCATGTCTGTGGTGGGTGATGTTCCCACGTGTGTTGGTAGTGTCCATGTCAGTGATCTGGCATGTCTTGCAGAGGCTGCCCTGGCAGGGTTGTGTGGTGTTGTGATCGATGTTGACCTGAAGGTTGGGTAGTTTGCTGCAAATGATGGTCTGTTTAAGGTTTGGTGATTTACTGTCACATGTGGGAACACCACCACCACGTACACAGCAGACATAGTTCACCAGACAAAGGGGCAACGTTTCGACTGCTTGTGATTTCAAATAAACCTGTTGGACTGTAACCTGATGTTGTGTGTCTTTTCACTTTGTCTATCCTTCAGCCAGAGAGTAGTGAATCTATGGAATTCACTGCCACAGAAGACTGTGGAGGCCAGGTCATTGAGTATATTTAAGAAGGAGGTAGATAGGTTCTTGATTGTCAAAGGTGATCAAGGGTTACAGCGAGAAAGCGGGAGAATGGGGTTGAGATACTTATCAGCCATGATTGAATGGTGGAGAAGACTCAATGGGCTGAATGGCCTAATTTCCGCTCCTATGTCTTATGGTCTTATGGTGTTATGGTCTTATCCCAGTCCAACACCAGCACCTCCACATCAGGGTAGAATAGGACCTGGAGTGACAGGAAAATGGTATGGTTTATTTTGTTCTTATGCATGTGAGCAGTTTTCAGTGCCTCACAGGTTGACTCTTGCATATTACTGCAATAGTTGTCAAAGGGAATGACAATAAAATACTCTTCCTCGAGGTAGTACTGATGTTTAGGGAATGCTTGAGAAAATGACACAAGAGAAATAGTTGCAGGACAGGTGTGTAAACTTCAGTCAGAAGTTGCAATAACCTAATATCGCCCAAGAATGTAATAAAAAAATGACAGTTTAAACAAAATTTATACCATATTATAAATATTAGGCATGATAGTCTACCAAATTCACTGTAATGTGAAAATATCTCTTGTTTACTTTTTTCTGGCAATTTATTGAATCATGGAAAGTTTTCTTAAATAAGGATAGAAATTGGTATATATCAAATAAAAACTGAAAGAATTGTGGATGCTATAAATCAGAAACAAAAACAGAAATTGCTGGAAAAGCTCAGAAGGTCTGGCAGCATTTTTGGAGAGACATCCGAGTTAAGGTTTCGGGTCTGGGTCCAAACTGTGTGAAATCGCTGGGACCACATCTGTTGATTTACAGTTATTGTTAAGAAATGACACAGGAAAAGATCACCACTTGATGTGTGGCTTTTCCACTGTGTGTCAGTACTTATTTTTCAATTTATGTTGGTTTCCTTGTCAAATCGCATAAAATTCATTGAACAATTTCAACATCTATTGTACGTAATTCCAGATTTATATTCAAACTGTCAATTTTTGAAAATTGGGAGCAACATTGTAATCACACATGCTGCTAAGTTATGAAAATGTAATGCAGATAATACCGATGCAGCTCATATTTTTGTCTGAGAAATGAGCAGATTTTATCTCTGGTGTGTGTTTCTGTTAATGGATTCAGCTAATGTCTGTGTATTTCTTTTCATATTGTCTAGACATTTGAAGGAAATACCAACTATGATACACCAGAAATTCGGAAATTTGAACCATTGTTAACAAGATACATTCGTATCTACCCTGAGCGAGCATCGGCAGCTGGGCTAGGACTACGTATGGAGCTGCTGGGCTGTGATATTGAAGGTACCAAGACTTTTAAAAATTCTCCATGACTTGATTGCTTGGTGTATCCATCAACAGTATCTGCCCTTAGGGGTGGGCTGGAGGATTGAAACAAGATGAAATGCTTGAAATTGAAAGTCCCATTCACAGTTAAATCTTCATTTACTTCTTTTGTGTGTCAGTAAGGGCTGGCAATTTGTAATCTACCTTCATCATTCATTAGTGCAGGTGTTCCATTGGTTGTACAGGAGTTTGCTTGGAGGATATATGGTTCAGTAGATTTATGTTAATGGTTAGAATATTGATGTTCGAAAGCTTGTATAAACTGTACAAATAGGGGTATTTGAAAAGCAGTGCCTGATACATATGTAATATTTTTGCCTTTTTTACTGCTGCAATCATTTACAACAATGACACAATTTTAGAAAAAATTCCCATTTGCACTAGAAGATGTAATATATCAAACATTGATGAAAGTATGTTGGTATTTTGACTGTAAAGCCAAACACGATTGCTATTTTCTTTGTGTGTGACCCCACTTATCAGATAACATTGTCCTTATGCAACATGAACTTACAAAAATGTTAATGAATTTTGTATGAAATTCCTATGGATGCAGTTTCAACATTAGTGTCAGTCTGTTCAAGTTAATTATAGTAGTTATTCTAATTGCTTACCTCACTGGACTACACGATGACAATAGGTTTAACCACAGGTTGTTGTGCTCACAAACCCGGATATTTGACCCGAAGTTTCTAAAGATAACAACATGAGTATTCAAAACATATCAATGTTTATCTTATGTCTTTTGCTTCCAGTTCCTATTATTGACTAAGAAATATGAATGGCATAATTCTATTCATTCACAATCAAAATTAGATACTGAGACTTTGACATCACAGTTTATTCTTCTGCTAATGATCTTGTCCCCTCAGTACACTTTGGCCAACAGCAAAAATAATGTTTTACAATTTTGCTAAAACCTTTCCAAATTCTGAAAATCTTTTTAAAAATCTCCTTTCACCTTCTCTGATGACCGTAATCTTCCCTTATAGCTATTTTGATCGTGCCAGCCTTGGCTTAGCGATAGCATTCTCACCCCTGAGTCAGAAGCTGCAGTTTCAAGTCTCAATCCAGTCATAAACAAACAATATTAGGCTGACAAGTCAGTGCACTGTAGCGCTGAAGAAGTGGAGCACAGTCAGAGGTGCTATCTTTAGAATGAGAACTTAAAGTGAGGCTATGACTAGCTTTTCAGGTAGATATAGATGTTTATACTGCTCTATTCAAAAAAGAACAGGGAGGTTCTCTCAGTGACCTGGTCAAGATTAATTCTTAAGTGAACATCACCAACTTATCCGGTCATTGGTTTCATCAGGTAGCTGCTGCAGTTTTGATCTTAAAACTATGACAGCATTGCAGAAGTTTGTATCTGGTTATAAAGAAACTTGGGACTTCCTGAAGCCACAAAAGGCCCTGTATGGTCTTACTTCTTTTACTTCTTAAACTTTAATTTATGTTAATGTTATCGTGAATCTTCACTCCAGCTTCATGTCTCTAAGATCTTATTTAAATGAGGAGTTGTGTGCCATACTGGGTGCATTGTATATCACTGAACTATATAAGTAAATTGTGCATTTCCTTGTAAATTCATTTGAAGTAAAAGCAGGAGTGTAAAAATGTATAATCAAAATTCCCAATAGAAAACAGTGTTAAGTCAGTGCAAGACTCGGGATTTGCAACCCACAATTGCCCAAATGTTTTCCACATGTTTAAAGATTAGAATATAGGATGCAGATTCAATTCCAAATGTGTTTTTATGCTGTTCTATGTGAGGGACAGGTTAGAGGAGTGGCAGTGGGTAGGGCTGGGAGTCCTCAGGATCTGTAGCGATGTGTTTGTCCTGTGCCGTTATAATGGTCCAGTTTATACTTATTATCATCTTTTAGAATTGAACATCCCAACATTGGTCTTATCAGCAACTTCAATCAGGCAGTCATTTAAATTGGAGCCCCTTGAATGTTAAAAGTAATTCTAGAGTGGTAGTAATGAGCCAAAAATAGTTAAACTCGGGTATTGTTATTCTAGCTGTCAGCATTTCATGATTCGCTAAAATGCAGTATGATTCTATTAGAAAACAATAAAAGTGGATCAGAACTTGTTCTGAAGAATCTGTACCTAAGATGGTGCTGTAAGAGGCGACTTATAAACCTTTCACTGTACTCATGTGAGTACATGTGACAATAAAGCTAATTCAATTGAATTCAGCACCAGAGAGTTTGGCGCCTCTTCAGTGGACATTTTGACAGACAGGTGCAGCCACTTCACTAATGGTTCAACACCAATGGTGTAGATACTGCATTGTAAAATCCACAGCATTTTACCAATCAATTCCCCATTTCAAACCTCATCAGCTATCAGAACGCACTGCTACGTGAGGTATGTCCTTAGTTCTACTGCTCACTCTACCGAGCTGTGCATCGCTGGAATAATTGTGTAATTCAAACCACTTGAGGATCCTTTTCTTTAGAGACCTACTCAAGTGAAACAGTGTCAGAGAGTTTAGTTGCAGTGTAGTCCGTTGGGGAAAATAGTGTGACTGTCATCCAGGCACAGTTCGTTGGCCTATTTAATGAGCATATTAACACCGGCAATTATGAAAACATTAAACAGTAAAATAACAGTAGGATATCAGTGCATTTACTCTATCTGTTTACCATATGGTGAATTCCACTAAAATCTTATGAACGGTAAAGCATGTTAACATATTTCTGATTTCAGCAGGCAGGTATAATTTAACCCTCAACAGTCAAATCTATCTGCTCAGCTGCACAGTCTATTATACCAATCCATCCGTAAACACTGCAAATATTCTGTGCTGTTTTCTTGCTCCGAACCAACGCCACCTCAGTAGATTTATATTCTGGTAAATACCAAGCACTTCAGTGAAATGAAATTCTGAATGGAAAGCAAGTTTACACACAACATATTTGCTTAAGACTTGGGGACATTCGGGTGACCACCCTGACTGAAAGTATTAATGAAAAAAAGACCCACGGAAGCTGTACTGACAGCTTAGTGAGTTTATCCAGTGATTTATTTGTACCATGGAGACTTGGGAGAGTCCCATATATGATCTCCGGTGAATCAGCTGATCTCAGCCAAGTGTGAGTCAGGATCTTCAATTCAAATGAAAGAGGAGGAGGAGGCTCCACAAATATCCCCATCCTCAATGATGGAAGAGCCCAGCACATAGTACAAAAAATAAGGCTGAAGCTTTTGCTACAATCTTCAGCCAGAAGTGCCAAGTCGATGATCTATCTCGGCCTCCTCCAGTAGTCCCCAGCGTTATAGATACCAGTCTTCAGCCAATTCGATTCACGCCACATAATATCAAGAAAAGGTTGGAGGCACTGATTACTGCAAAGACTATGGGCCCTAACAACATTCCGGCAGTAGTACTGAAGACTTGTGCTCCAGAACTTGCTGCTCCCCTAGCCAAGCTGTTCCAGTACAGTTACAACACTGGTATCTACCGGACAATGTGGAAAATTGCCCAAGTATAGGACAATTCCAACCCGGCCAATTACCGCCCCATCAGTCTACTCTTGATCATCAGTAAAGTGATGGAAGGTGTCATCAACAGTGCTATTAAGCAGCACCTGCTCAGCAATAACCTGCTCAGTGATGCCCATTTGGATTCCGCCAGGACCACTCAGCTCCTGACCTCATTACAGCCTTGGTTCAAACATGGACAAAAGAGCTGAATTCCAGAAGAATGACAGCCCTTGATATCAAGGCTACATTTGACCGAGTGTGGCATCAAGGAGCCCTAGCAAAACTGGAATCAATGGGTATCGGAGGCAAACTCTTCAGTGGTTAGAGTCATACCTGACACATAGGAAAATGGTCGTGGTTGTTGGAAGTCAGTGTTCTCAGCTCCAGGACATCTCTGCAGGAGTTCCTCAGGGTAGTGTCCTTGGCCCAACCATGTTCAGCTGCTTCATCAATGACCTTCCCTCCATCATAAGGTCAGAAGTGGGGATGTTCGCCAATGATTACACAATGGTCAGTACCGTTCACAACTCCTCAGGCACTGAAGCAGTCCATGTTCACATGCAACAAGATCTAAACAAAATCCAGGCTTGGGCTGACAAATGGCAAGTAACATTCGTGCCACACAAATGCCAGGCTATGACCATCACCAATAAGAGACAATCTAACCATTGCCCCTTGACATTCAATGGTGTTACCATCACTGAATCTCCCACTATCAACATCCTGGGAGTTATTATTGATCAGAAACTCAACTGGACTCACCGTATAAATGCAATGGTTACAAGAGCAGGTCAGAAGTTGGGAATACTGTGGCAAGTAACTCACCTCCTGATGCCTCAAACCATGTCCACAAGGCACAAGTCAGGAGTGTGATGGAATACTCCCCACTTGCCTGGATGAGTACAGCCCCAACAACACTGAAGAAGCTTGACACCATCCAGGACAAAGCAGCACACTTGATTGGCACCACATCCACAAGCATCCACTCCCTCCACCACCGACACTCAGTAGCAGCAGTGTGTACTATCTACAAGATGCACTGCAGAAATTCACCAAAGATCCTCAGACAGCACCTTCCAAACCTACGACCACTTCCATCTAGAAGGACAAGGGCAACAGATATATGGGAACACCACCATCTTCAAGTTCCCCTCATGCCACTCACCATCCTGACTTGGAAATATATCACAGTTCCTTCACTGTCACTGGGTCAAAATCCTGGAATTCCCTTCCTAGTGGCATTGTGGGTTAACCCACAGCAGGTGGACTAAAACGGTTCAAGAAGGCAGCTCACCACCACCTTCTCAAGGGCATCTAGGGACGGGCAAGAACTGCTGGCCAGCCAGCGATGCCACATTCCATGAAATGAATTTTTTAAAAAATCTACATTCATTTAGCACCTTTCACATGCACAGGCCATCCAGCAGCCAGTAAATGCTGTCCCTATTGTCATGAAGGAACTGTGCCAGGCAGTTTGTACACAGTAAGCTAACATTGTTGTGATGATCACGGAATTGTTACAATGCAGAAGTAGGCCAATCAGCCCATCATGACTGCACTGGCTCTATTACCCCGTGCCAAACTCCTACCCTTTCCCCACTATCTTAGTAATCATCCAATGCCTCAGTTGAACCTGCTACTACCACATTTCCAGGCAGTACATTCCATGCCCTAACCACTCACTGGGGAAAAAGTTCTTTTCTCAAATCACCCTTGCTTCCTTTACACAGCACTTTTTGGATGAATGAATGATTCATGAATTAAAGACAATGATTTATTGAATTAGAAGTAGGTTTATTGTCACATATGTCTTGGGAGATACAGTGAAAAGTGTACCTTTAAATCAATGCGCTCTCATTATCTTTTACGAGCTGATGACCAGATAATTTGCTTATTTAGTGATGTTTGTTGAAGAGTATATATTGTTCAAGACACTGGGGAGAGCTGTCCTGCTCTTTTTCAAAATTGTGCCAAAAGAAAGGACATCACCAACAGGTATTTCTAGTCAACCAGTTCAGAGATGTCATTACATATCTGTGGAGCAGGTAGGACTTGAACCTGGACCTCTTCGTCCAGAGATGGGGTCACCACCACTGCATCACAAGAGCCTGTCAATGTTGCTCGGGTTTACAAATATGATGGACAACGCATACTTTTAGAGTTATAAATAAGAATTGCAAACTCTTAATGTTTTTGTCTTCTAATCACAGTCCCAACCTCCCCACCAACATTGGATACAGATGAGTGTGACGAAGAATTTGGGAACTGCCACAGTGGAACAGGTGATGGCTTCGACTTTACAGGTGCATAACTTTTCTGCACACCACCTCTGTAACCTTTCTCGCTCGCTTCCTCTGTGCGCTGTTGTTAATGAGCCAAAAACCTCAAAAACACATGTGGTTCATCCAACTAATAAACAGCTTATCCTTACAAATCTGTTGCTATCAACACTTTCCATCTACTAATTGGCACTAATCCTTCAGTGTACGTTCTTCCTTATTAGAAACCACGGCATCACTTCGGAAGAATAAATAAACAAGCAATAAACTGGCAATGAAGCATTTGGTGCAAGCTTACAATCAATGTATGGCTTGAATTATTGTTAACACTCAGGGAAAGGATATACTTCTGAATGAATCCAAATTCTCATTTGGAGCATTGTGTTTCAGATCTCTGTTCTAAACCTACGCAGTCAGCCTCCTTGGGGAAACTGTTAAATTTTAGAGCTGGCAGGAGTGCTGCAAGGGAGGGTCAGCGTGCACATGGGAAAGTTGGAAGTCAGGATTCGTCACACACTGGAGTGCTTTAATTCCATCACCTCTGTGCCTGTGTGTGTGTGGCATCAGTGGGAGATCCCCAGCCAGAGGTCAGTCTGAGTGAAAGACTTGGCTTCCAGTCAGACAATGAATACTCCCACAACCCACACCCAATCCCACCTGCTTCCCCACAGCAAAACTCCCCACCTCCACATCAAATCATAAGCTCCTTTGAAATGTAAGAGTTGTAGAATAATCCCACACTAATTTGCAGTGACAGACTACAGAGCTTCAGCAGCACAGCAACAACTTCTTAGAATCCCTACAATGTGGAAACAGGCCATTCAGCCCAACAAGTCCACACTGACCCTCCAAAGACTATCCACCCAGACCCGTCCATTACCATATTCCTATAACCCTGCATTTCCTATGGCTCACACACCTAACCTACACGTCCCTGAATATTATGTGCAATTTAGCATGGCCAATCTTAGCTTGCATATCTTTGGACTGTGGGAGGAGACCAGAGCACCCAGCGGAAACAAGGAGAATGTGCAAACTCCACACAGACAGTCACCCAAGGGTAGATTTGAACCTGGGTCCCTGGTACTATGAGGCAGCAGTGCTAACCACTGAGCCACCATGCCCTCCTTCTCAAGGCCAGTTCGGGATATCATAGTATCCCTGGTGCAGGCGCAGGCCAATCAGCCCATTCCAACCCTCCCAAGAACATCCCATCCAGACCCACCCCCAACCTATGCCTGCAATCCTGCATTTCCCATGGCTAACCCACCTAGCCTACACATTTCCGGACACTATGGGGCAATTTAGCATAGTCAGTCCACCTAACTTGCACGTCTTTGGACTGTGGGAGGAAGCCATGAACCCAGAGGGAGCCTGCACAGACACGGGGAGAATGTGCATACTCCACACAGAGAGTCACCCGAGGGTGGAATCGAACCCAGGTTCCTGGTGCTGTGAGGCAGCAGTGTTAATTGCCACCCTCCACTGAGCCACTGTGGCAACAAGTAATCTCGATTTGGATCAGCTAGTAAGGACCATGGAGCTTAACTAACACCAACAAGATCGTTCTTTTTCCATATCCAAGCTTTTGCCTCTGCTGAGGATATGTGTTAACTTTTAAGACTTTCATCTTATCTGTCATGGTTACAGTTGCCTTGGGCTGTACCCTGTTTCCAGAATTTACAGAATGACAACTGCAAGTTGTCTTTGTTTTATTACTGTCGGGTACGGACAGGTTTTTAAAGAAAAGCTGGCGGTTTGTGGATGAAAATCAGGAGTGAGAACCCTGGCTGATCTGTTTTTTTTTCTCCTTCAGTGGTCTCTCCAAACCAGCCAATGGTCCCCCTTCTTGTCGATAAGCACCAGCTTTATTTATGTGGTTTTCCTGCTCTTGAATTAAAAATTGTTTTCATCTGTGAAATGCAGGTTGGCAGTAACTGAGGTGGACTTATTTTTATTTAGCACTGCAGTTTTGAAGGTATAGTGTTGCTGTTGTATTGTTGGTAAGCTGACAGTTTACAACAGTATTGTGTGAGAGCCAGAGCCAGCCATTGAAGCTGCTTATTGGCATTATTGTGGCAGCTTTACAGGTAAATAATCTCCAGTGAACTGCAGAGCAATCCGATGTTCAATAAATATTCCTCTTTATGCAGATATATTCAAACAATATATCTTGTTTTGATATATTACTGTTACTGTTTTGCTTGAGAAGGCCCAGCACTTTAAAAATTTCTTATCAATTCTTTCTAACAGAAGGCTTTATAACAAAGGGAGCATTTTAAAATTCTTCAGTGGGATCGCTGATATTTGTAGGAGATGGAAATCTCTGAGAAACTGCTATTTTGTATCATGTGCGAGTGACCTGTTGACATTTTTGCCCCTAATAAGAGTTTTGCAATTATTCTACACGTGTGTACAGAACATTGGAAATATCTATCCCCAACTTTGTATTAAAGTAAACAGCAAAACAAAGAAGCAGGAGGCATTTAAAAGATGTTCCCTTTTCTTTGGTCTTCTTACCTAATCCAATGCAATAAATAATGTTTCTACGGGTTCTAAAAAGTACATTTTGAATTCCCAGAAGAGCACCTCCCTACCATCCTCGCTGCACTCAATTACTCCCCTCCCTGGCCTCTATTCTCTCAGCAGCCAGCGTTTATTTCTAGCTATGAGACTGGCCTATCAAAGTAGGTACCTGTATCGGTCATTACTGTGTATTAAAATGGAGACTGCAAAAGCTCAGAATTTCAATTCTGCAGTGATATTTCATTTATCCTAACAGAGCAATGTTTGTCCACGTTCTGTGCTGTGGCATGGTATGTTCATTAGAACCAGATTGGACACAAAGGCCTGGACAGTGTGACCCCCCATCAATATTCATGCTCTTCAGCCGATTTCTGATCTTATTCCTCTTTCACAGGTGGCAACACAGCCCTAGGAACAGAAGAACCAACGTTACCTGAAATACCCGGGTATCCAGGTAAGGAGCATGTTTGCTCAAAGTTAATGTTCACATGTGGGGAAACATGTTGATGGTTTGAAGCACATTACAGCAAACGTGGAAGGGCACAGCAGAAACAAGCTCCAAAAACACCCCTTGAGATTGAAGAAAGATTCAGTAGCAAAATCTCCACCTAACTGTTTAGAGGTAAAAATCCCCAAGAACATGGTTGAATTTTCTTGGTCATTCGCCCACTCCACTGTCATCAACACATCCAAGTCAGTTATAAAAATGTGAACATGTTGATCTTCAGTGGAGATTACGGAATTGGTGTGGGAGAGGAACACAGAAAATTTACTCCGTGGTGCAAGTGTAGGGTCATTTCTTTCAGTTAAGGGGCACTGGCTGTCAGTACTAAACACTTGAAGAGTAGGTACAATATAGGTCAAATCTGAGCAAAGTTCTTCTTGCTCTCCTTCAATAATGAACTTAATTCCAATCACAGGAAAGCAATTCCTGAAGGACTAGATTGGTGATTCAGCTTCGTAGATCTATTTATAGTTACCAGAAGGAGCAGAAGACCTAAAGTGCTCTGCTGGTGGAATAAGGAGATTCATGTTACCATGGTAACAGATTCAACTCTTGTTGGAGACTCAAACTTAGAAATAAGATATTATATGACTTTCACTCATCCTTAGCCAGGCTTCTAGGAGGGAAAATTATGGAAAACTAAATCCTCTCTGTTCTTATTGTTTGGAATCACACCTCCTGTTTGTCAAACAGGAACATGTCAGGCTCCCTGCATGCTGCCAATTGTCACATTTACATCCAGGAGATACGTGGACTTTAAATCATGTTGGTTCAACCAAATGTGACTTACTTCAGGAGCAGGGAAAAGCATTAAGTTTAACCATACAATAATTACATTTCATGCTGGTCTGGCTGACTTATCTAATACCTACATGCATAAACATTTCTGAATATATCCAAAATTAGCCACAGCCAAACAATGCTTTGTTAATTTGCTGTGTATCAAAGTGAGGCTGTTTCCTATGATAAGTCTGGGTTTATCTGTGAACCGAAATTCTGTGAAAAGGCCTGTGACACATTTTCCTGTGCGCCTGACTAATGATGCTGAGTGTTAGTGAAGTGAGGTGGATGCATAATAGAACAGAGAAAAATAAGAAAAAGAAATATCCTGCATTTTACAAATGTTAAGAAAGTAGCTGTGGGTTTACACTTCAGCAGATTTTATACAAAGGAAAAACCTCCTCAATGTACTTGTGGAATCGCACATTCTTGTATGTGGAGTGACTTATTAGCCACTCCTATGTCTTTAATTCATTGAATGTAAATGGGACAATGGTCTGTGCTCCAGTAGCTGCTACTATGTTGGTTTTTTACTGCACTGGTCATCAGCGCAAGATCTCCTGTAGTCTGTGCAAATCCAGCAGGTTGCAGCCCCTGCCAGAGAAGATCTCTTTTTCTTTGAAAAGCAGTAAGTCTTTCCAGCAGCGGGGGTCTGCTAGACTCTGCCAATATGCCTTGGGGGGGAGGGGGGACTCGGTGGGGGGTGTTGCTGTCTGCTGTGTGGCAGGACCCTGACAGCACCAACTAGGCCCAGAACCTCTTGGCAGCCAGACTAATAGCGCCCACCACTGTAGCTTCAGCCAAGTGGGTGATGTGCAATTAAACGTGCAAGCTCAAGAAATACACAATTCTGCCACTAACTTGGCTATTACGGCAACTCTTCATCTTGCTCCCTGCTTAGTTATATCGAGTGGCATGAAGGTGATGTACTTTTTATGGTAGAAATTTAAATCACATCACTTGCAGTCCAATTCTTTGGGCTAATATAAAGACAATCTCCTACACAGCAATGTTGCCCTTGCTTGCCAACATTTTCTTCAGCAACTTTCTCATGAATTTTTTTCTGTGCTTTCATGCTGCAAAGGGATACTCAGAGACAGAAGGGTCGAGGTTACTAACAGAGAGGTGATTACATAAACACTTCCTGATCTTGTACTACGCTACTCTCTTCGCTGTGTTAGCAAAGACATTAATCCCAGGGTCACTGGTGAGAGCTGTTGTTGCCAATCCCTAGCACCCACAGTGATCCTCCCTCCCTCCCTCCATCTATCCTCTCTCACCTTCAGTGATCTTGGGCCTCAGGTAATGGGGAGGGTGTGGGAGTGGAATTAACAGCAGGAACCACCCCCCACCACCCTCCCTGGGCAGTATTGCTGCAGAGCAATAAAGAGGTGAAAGGCACCTCCTAGTGGCTGGTACCTCAGTTGCTGGGGTCCTTGATCCCAGGGGAGGCCAGGCACTGTCCTGTAATGCAGAGGTCCTTCGCGAAAAGAGGTGATCCACAGCGCTCCAGCTTATGGCTGAGAATCTCTTCACCTACATTACATTCTGCCCATAACATTCCCTCAGTCCATCTGTGTTAAGCACAGTCAAAGGGAAGAGCGTCTTGAAGCACATTCACTCTAGTTTGAGGAGGTTGAGCTTTTAGTAGTCATGTCACTAGACTAGTAAGCACTGTGCCCGAGGTTAATATTCTGGGGATATGAGTTTGAATCCCATTATGGTCTATGGTGAAATCTGAATAGAATTTTTCAAAAATCTGGAATGAAAAATTAGCCATTGTCAACTATAAACTCTGCCAATTGTCATAAAAAATCCATCTGATTCACTGATGCCCTTTAGGAAAGGAAATCTGCCATCCTTTTCTGGTCTGCCCTACATGTAACTCCAGACCCACAACAATGTGGTTTATTCTTCTTTATTCATTCACAGGATGAGGGCATCACTGGCTAGGCAGCATTTATTACCCATCCCTAATTACCCAGAGGGCAGTTAAGAGTCAACCACATTGCTGTGGGTCTGGAGTCACATGTAGGTCAGACCAGGTAAGGATGGCAGTTTTCTTCCCTGAAGGGCATTAGTGAACCAGATGGGTTTTTCCAACAATCGATTCACAGTCATCATTAAATTCTTAATTCCCAATATTTATTGAATTCAAATTCCACCATCTGCCATGATGGGATTTGAACCTGGGTCCCAGAACATTATCTGGGTCTCTGGATTAGTAGTCCAGCAATAATACCACTGGGCCATTGCCTCCCAGTTGATTCTGAACTGCCCACTAGGCAATGAGGGATGGGCAAGAATTGCTGACCCAGCCAGCAACACCCACACCCTGTGAATGAATTTAAAGAAATGCTATTATATATCCATCCTCTGCCCCCACTTAGCTTTTCTTTAGCAAGTTAAGCTACCACCTCAGATGGGAACTAACAGGATCAAATCTGTCTGTCTGCTTTAGAATTCAACCAACTTTATATTGACTCCATTGATTTAAAAAAAGCTCCTCAACTTTTCTGAGTTAATAGTTACTTCCTGCCAAATACATATTAAATGGAAAGACAGAATGCAATTAGCTTTGACTTAAAAATGAAGAGACTACATTTACTGCTAATCAATCAATAAGTTAGTCATTCCTACCATTTATTAGACAGCAGCATTAAACTGGTTAAGTGTGTCATCCTGACTGAATCCTCCTGATCCATGTGCTGGATCCAAGGATCCTGTGTAAAATACTCATCTGTGTCTCTGGGCTTTCTTTCCCCTGGACACAGTCAGGAAAAGCAAAAGCAATGGTAGGAGTAGAGGTAATCTGATGTAGCAGGAAAATGTTGTGTCCTTGATCGAGAGAAGAGGGCACGGGCTGATTCTGAGGGGACGCATCCACAACAGTTTCATGGCAATAGCATACATCCGGCACAGAACTGGAGAGCGACCATCAGAATGTCTCGCATTTCACTGAGGAAGTGGTACAGAAAATGACTTGCTCAGTTGCTTGTTCTTTCACCTGCTAATGGTCCTGCTTCGAGCGCCTGGGAACCCATTGTGTCAAATTTCTTCAGCCGTCCCTCCAAACTATCATACCTGGAGGTTGGACCAGATGGAAGGTCACAAATGCCTCTTCCCATCAGTCAGCGGTGAGTCTGTTATATCCCTCACACTAACAGGGAATACCACAGGAAATTTCAGCACAGCAGGGCAAAGGCAGAGACTTAATTTGATGAAGTCCCATTATCCACCCCATTATCCTCTCCCTTACACCTGGATAAAGAAACATAGGAAATAGGACAAGGAGTAGGCCACTTGGCCCTTCAAGCCTGCTGCACCATTCAGTAGGATCCTGACTGAACATCCACCTCAGTCCCCTGTTCCCGTTTTCTCCCTGTCCCCTTTGATCCCTTTAGCCACAAGAGCTATACCTAACTCCTTCTTGAAAACTTGAATATGATCTGGTCTAGTGGTACTCAACTTATTATTTAAAATAATTGGGATAGCCTCACCTTTCAGAAATAAAGGGAAGGACTGCCTTTCTTTTAGCAACTTATTGACACTGATTAAAGAACAGACCAAACTAAAGTCTTTGTTATTCATCAACATGAGAAGCATCTTCAGAGGCTGCTGTTCATTGAGGGTAAAACAGAATCGAAGACAGTCCTTTTCAGTTCTCCAATGACAATGTGTTTTGTGATCCATGTTTATAAATCAGGACAGGATTCCTTACCATTCCCAAACATCTCCTTACAAGCGGATCCCAAATAACGGATTGCTGAAAGAACACTGGGGGCTCTGTGGAGTTGTGTCACACCATCGCGTTCAGTAATGAGAGGCATCAAAATGGAAGATCCAGATTCTGCACAATCAGCTTTGCTAATCATGGATTGGTACAAAACAGAGGAAAGCCATTCAGCCCACAGAGTCTGGGCTAACTCCTACAAATAACACAGAATCATAGGATATCATTGTAGGTATACAGCAAGAATAAACGATTGCAAAGACATTGTTTAAATGTTGCCGAGATGTAAAATGCATTGCGTTCTATCCGTTGCACTGAGGGCAGCTTTCACATATTCAAATCTACTGTTAAACTAGACAGTACTTCTTAAATTGGTCTTGTGATCTTACAGCCTAGGAGACCCTATGAAGGATTACAGAGTAGATACAGAAACAGGCCATTTGGCCAACTTGTCCCTGCTGGATTTTGTGGTCCAGCCAATCCTGCTCCCCTCTTTTCTCATCCAAACCTAATCAGTGTTTTTCAAGGACCGCAACTTCACCCCTCAGTGTTCGAGAACGCCCTCGACCGTGTCTCCCGCATTACCCGCAACTCATCCCTCACAACCCCTCCCCGCAATAACAACCAAAACAGAATACCCCTCGTCCTCACGTACCACCCCACCAACCTCCATCCAATGCATCATCCTCCGACACTTCCGCCATCTGCAATTCGACCCCACCACCTTTATCTGCTTTCCGGAGGGACCACTCTCTCGTGACTCCCTTGTCCACTCCACACTCCCCTCCAGCCCCACCTCACCCGGCACTTTTCCCTGCAACCGCAGGAAGTGCTACACCTGCCCCCACACCTCCTCCCTCACCCCCATCCCAGGCCCCAAGAAGACTTTCCTCATCAAGCAGATGTTCACCTGCACATCTGCTAATGTGGTATACTGCATCCGCTGTTCCCGTTGTAGCCTCCTCTACATCGGGGAAACCAAGCGGAGGCTTGGAGACCGCTTTGCAGAACACCTACGCTCGTTTCGCATGAAACAACTGCACATCCCAGTCGCAAATCATTTCAACTCTCCCTCCCATTCCGCAGACGACATGTCCATCCTGGGCCTCCTGCAGTGCCACAACGATGCTACCCGAAGGTTGCAGGAACAGCAACTCATATTCCGCTTGGGAACCCTGCAGCCCAATGGTATCAATGTGGACTTCACAAGCTTCAAAATCTCCCCTCCCCCTACCGCATCGCAAAACCACCCCAGCTCGTCCCCGCCTCCCTAACCTGTCCTTCCTCCCACCTCAAGCCCCATCCCCATCTCCTACCTACTAACCTTATCCTGTCCTCTTGACCTGTCCCTCCTCCCTGGACTGACCTATCTCCTCCCTACCTCCCCACCTACACTCACCTTTACTGGCTCCATCCCCGCCTCTTTGACCGGTCTGTCTCCTCTCCACCTATCTTATCCTCTATCCATCTTCTATCCGCCTCCCCCTCTCTCCCTATTTATTTCAGAACCCCCTTCCCCTCCCCCATTTCTGAAGAAGGGTCTAGGCCCGAAATGTCAGCCTTCCTGCTCCTCTGATACTGCTTGGCCTGCAGTGTTCATCCAGCTGTACACCTTGTTATCTCAGTGCAACCATCTATTCCCTTCTTCATCACATGCACCTAAAGCTTACCTTAGGCATACCTATGCTATTTTCTTGAACCGTTCCCTGTTGTAGCTAAGTCCATATTCTCACCACTAATTGGGGAATTTCCTATGGATTTCTTGGAACTTAGCCTTTATTAGGGCAAAAAAGCAGGAAATTGGCACTAGGTAACAATGCTCATTTAACAAGCTGGTGCAGGCACAATGGGCTGAATGGCCTCATAACAATCCTGTGATGGTCTCTGGTTGTACTCCTCCCATGCATGATTTTAGGGTAGATTTTAATTTCATATTCTTATTGAATTCAGATTTCACCGTGTACCATAGCAGGATTCAAATCCATCTCCCAGAATGTGGCTGGGGTCTAGATGACTAGACCAGTCATACTACCACTATGCCTCTGCCTCCCCAGACACAAAACATCAAGTAATCATTTCCTTTTGCAATCCTGTATTTTTATATCTCACACAATGATGACAGATGGTGCTCCATTAAATATGGCTCACGAATGAACAAAAACCAGCAAAGGCACAAGTACCGGTTTTACAGTGCTGCCTAAGTGCCTGCCTGTGTTTTCTTTCTGTGACATTTTAAATGCAGTTTGAATGATTTACATAAGCTCCTCTAACGGGTCCTTTCATGGTGAGTGTTGCTCACGTTTCTAGGCCGCATGACGGAATGCAGCCAGTAATTTGATCCAACTCAGTTCATTGCTGAAGTTTTTTTTACGAAGGTCTGGCAAGGGTAGCACAGGTGACCTTGGGATGAAAAGTAAACATTGACACAGTAATAGTAGAACACTCAAAAGAATGCACTTCACAATGAGTCACTCCCACTAACTGGTTTAAAAGTGGCTCTTGTCACAGATTTTATCTATGATGTGCCTCAATGTTGCCCCTTTCTTGATCAGCATTATAAATCAATATTAATATATTAAATGCAACCTGAGCCAATTATTGATACCCATAATACTAACTGAAAGAACACCCTGTTTTATGACTGTTCCTGTTTACTTTAAAAATGGTAAGTACTGATGTCCGAGATAACAAGGTGTAGAGCTGGATGAACACAGCAGGCCAAGCAGCATCAGAGGAGCAGGAAGGCTGATGTTTCGGGCCTAGACCCGTCTTCAGAAACTGATGTCCCCTTTCTTTTAAAGACATCCAGCTTTGTTTTACATTTTGCATCTGTTTCCTATGTCTTCCAAATTCCCTTCAGAATTAGAACCAGTTTTGCCAATTTGAAGAAATGAGCTTTCTTTAAAGTTTTCATTTAAAATGGTGCTGGTGCCTAATCCAAGTTGTAAATGTAATAATTTTATTCCATTTACCTAAAGTTGTGTGATGCCAGCATGTTATTTTACTAATGGGCCTGCACTGGAAGTTTGTCATTAAAATCAGTGCGAATGTACTTTTGTGTTCATGGACAGGATTGGAAACAAAAGCTGTGCTAACAGAGAGGAAAAGAAAGGGTCCAGAAAACTCAGGTTTAGTTTAATTTTAAGTAGATCAAGGGGAACCAATACACGTAGTGTATTTAGATTTCCAAAAGATATTTGATAAGGTGCCTCACAAGATAAGACCTCATGGCATTTGGTGTGATATTTCATTGATAATCTTCCAACCTTATGAGTCCCTGGTTAGGTCTCAGCTCGAGTATTGTGATCAATTCCGAACAGTGCACTTCAGAACAAATGTAAAAGCCAAGGAAGAAGTTTATAGTGATGAGGAGACATTGGGAAGGTACAGACTATTCTGTTTTCAACACAGAAGATGAAGAAGTGACAAGATAGAGGTCTTAAAGTAGATGGAATAGATAGAGAAAAGCTATTTCCTCTGGTAGATGTGTTAAAACCCAGACTTAGAAAAGACCTGAAGAGATGATAAAAAGAATCTTTCTAATTCAGCACTATCAGGATCTGAAACTCTATACTTGAAAAAGATGGTGAAAGTCGATTCCAGAAATAATTTTTAAAAGGGACTTGTACAGCTGTGACAAGCAGAATAGTCTCCTTCTACAGTATAAAATTCGATGAGAACACTAGGCAAATGTGAGCAATTGATGCTGTATTTCTCAAAGCAATAAAGAGACATGATAAATAAATATACTTTATTCCCCATCTACTATACACAAGAGGACCAGTTTACCTCTCTCTTGGCAGCGGTGTGTCTTTGAAAGATTGATGTTGAGGACCTCACGCACACTGTGCCAAGAAGCTGCCGTGCTGTATTGTGTTCAGAGATACAAGTTTCCATCTGGGAAACAGGGATCATGCTTTATATTATTCCATTTACTTCAAAGTTCTATCAGCAGATTCAATCAAGTTTAAAATGTCATGTTTCTCTTGTTACGTGAAAAGTTTAATAAGTACATTCCCTAGATTTGTTTTGAGAGTTTAAAGCCTAATAGGGAACATGATAAGGTCAAGGTCCAAGCTGAACTGATGGTTAGGCTTCTGATGTTCTCTTAGCTACTGATGAAAATTCATTGAAAAGCTTTATAAAGGACATGTATGGATCTTAACACCTATCAGTTGAGACTGTGCTACGCAGTATTAGTAATAAGTGCCTTCAAGTAGGTTAGTGTGTTTTCAGATGCAGGCATTTAAATGTGTGTATTTATACATTGGTTAGCCTGGTCCTTTCAGCCCTAAAGTGTACAGAGGAAGGAACAAATTGTCCATCCTAAACCCTGCATTAACTCCTTTATAATGTAAATCTTTGTCCATTTTACTAAAATAGTACCATGATAGTGAGCAAAAAACTGAAAGAACTGCAGATTCTGGAAATCAAAAACAAAGACAGAAGTTGCTGGAAAAACTCAGCAGGTCTGGCAGCATCTGTGGAAAAAAATCAGAGTTAACGTTTTGGGTCTAGTGACCCCTCCTCAGAACAGGTCTGAAGTAGGATCAATGGACCCAAAACATTAACTCCGATTTCTCTCCACAGATGCTGCCACACCAGCTGAGTTTTTCCAGCAATTTCTGTTTAATTTGTGACTATACTATTGAGAATGTGCTTGAAAGCCTGAGTATCCAATACTCCCTTGATAATTGAAGCCAGCTTATGAAAGGGGTATCAGTGAGCCTTGAGGGAGTTTCAGCTTTAATCCTGTGGCAGTCCAGTGCAAAATGTGATTGCAGTTATTACATGGGTGCCGAAAGACCTCATTCAACAGTATGTATAGAGCCAGCTGCTGAATGCACTGTCACAATGTGGGGATGATATATTTTTCAGCACATCACCCATTGTGTGCTTCTCCCTATAAATGCAACAAAATAATAACTGACCAACTTTAAACAGTTCTTTCAATCGTCTGCAAAATCAGAGTCTCAGCCTGAAAGCAAGTCATTCACTAAAAATGTATGCAGCTGATGACCCCAGTGTTGTCCAGAAGTGACCTTTTTATTGGTTGGGTGGGGGTGGTGAGTTATTTTCAAAGTGCTGCAATGTGAACTAAGGTCTTGGCTTCAAATGTTGGGTCAGGTCATGGTCAGGAGGCGTTGTGGCCTCTGAAAGCTGCTTGGACCAACAAATACAGAGGCTGTGCTTGTGATGGGAGGCCAGTGACTGCCTGAACTGCACTTTGTGAAGTGACCATCTGAATAGCAGCAGGTCAATGTATCACGGTATTTTAAGGAGCTAATTTTCAGCGTAGTACAATGTTCTGCAAGTTATTTTTTAAAAATCTGTTGCGCCAGAAGCAGCAGCTCTGTGATTGGTGAGGTAAAAGCATCACTCGAAGCACTTTCAAATTTCAGTAAGGCTTACCAGTGATGCATAATAGTCTGCCCCATATGTCTAGTTCCTTGTTTCACTTCAAGAAACATCCGCTTATTGAAATGTGCTAGTGCGACCTCAAGTCAATTCACATTGTGTCAACAGGAACCTAAGACAGTGACCTGTATTTCAGCTCTCCACTGCCCCCAAGTGTACATAGAGAGAGAGAAAAAGAGAGGGAGGGAACTCCATTCCCCAAGGACAAAAAGGGTGGGTTTAAACAAAATATAAGCAATTCTCAGCACATTGCGAATAGAAGAATATCAAGCCTTCAATTAGTAGCTGTTTTTGAATATAAATTACCCAATTATCATGGTAATTTTCTTCAAAAGTGTTGATGACGATTATAATTGAGAGTTGAAAATATCCTTTGTGCCAATATATGTAAACCTAGAAATTAGCATCTGTGATACTAGCAGGCACCCAATTCACAGGTATGTGTGATATACTTCTGCCTTCTATTTAAAGCAGGGAGAAACATTTTAAATAGTGCCCCAATTCCACTGAGTGGCGTGTCCCACAAGGAAGATTGGCAGTTCCTAAGTATCAAAGATGGGTAGATGTACCGAAGACTTTAGTTACAAGTTAAGAAAAATCCTGAGACCTGAACTGTTGATGCATTGAACAATGTGATATATTTCACAGTTCATTTTATTTTCTTCGACACACAAGAAGACACTAGTTTGTTAAGAAACTCCAAATCAAACAAGTGAGTAAGTCATACATTCCTTGTTTACCTGGCACATGGTATAAACTCTCACCAGACAGGGCTTAAATTTACAGACTGCAGTCCTGGGACCTGACGGCTCCCTCACTGGGATCTGGGGTTGGGAGGTCACTTCATTTCTGACTTTTTGCCATCAGATTTCCGTGTTTGTTGACTTATCCGCACAGTATACCAATGAAAACAATGTTTGCCGTGACAGCATTGTTATCTTTTGGGTAGCTAATGTTGTCCTTTGTAAGTTAGGCCAGGGCACAACCAGGAATGTGTCAACACTTCCAGGGGATCCCCACCCAACAATGTTTCAAAGGCAAGTTGTTTGGGAGTGTGGTGTCCCAAACCTTTTTACATTCAGTCGGGGATATGGTGCAGACACTGCCCGTTCTTAATTACCCTTGGGAAACTGGCTTCTTGATCTGCTGCAGTCCATTTGGTGTAGGTAGACTCACAATGTTATTAGGGAAGTAATTCCCAGATTTTGACCCAGCAACAGAAATGTATTTCCAAGTCCGGATGGTGAGTGACTCAGAGGGGAACTTGAAAGCGGTGGTGTTCCCATGTATCTGCTGCCCTTGCCCTACTAGATGGAAGTGATCATGGGTTTGGAAAGTACTGTCAAAGGAGCCTAAGAGAATTTCTGTTGTTTCTTAGCCCCAAGATATTTGGTGCTGTTAGGCAATATCCGTGATTTGGTGACTACGGGTAATGTGCACTTTATCATCCAAAACACAAAGGATACCACAAAGATTCCCACAACTTGCCCATCAAGGACTACCTGGCCCATGATTTCACCGTGTAATCTGTAGCCAAGTGAGAAGAATCCCTGGCTGAAGTAGCAAGTCGCGTTGTCCAAGAGATTCCTTTCTAATTGTTCTACCATGTCCTAAAGAGATACTGCATAATAGGTTTCTGAATATAGTGATAGGTATTTCACTGAAGTATATATTGACTAGTAATAAATGAAGTTAAATGTAAAATGCTTAAAAACATCTAACTTTCAAATTGATTTTTATATAGGTCAACCTTAATATTATATTAACAGTGCATTAAAATAATCTATTATATGTTTAAGGAAAAATCTATTAAAATATAGACGATACCAAAGATTCTTCTTCACTTTTTAGTAGCTTGAAGTGGGAGGTGAATGAACACTAAATAGCTTTGCAGTTGAGAGATTCTGATGGAAATTTATTTAATGCCTTTTAAGTTAAATACATCTCTAATATTACATATGTTTCCAGAAATTTCTGGTAATTTTTACCAGCAGCTTTCTGGAGGAGTAATATTTCATTGAGTGAAATAAATTAATCATCTTGAGATTATGGAGACAGTCTGACTGGTAAGCAGTGTAAGGAAAGACAGGGGGCTGGTGGCGAATTACTCCTTTCACACAGCTGGAATTGAGAGAGTTCTTTCTTTCTTCATTCATTCAAGGGACGTGGGTGTTGCTCGCTGGCGAGCATCTGTTACCCATTCCTAGTTGCTCTTCAGAAGGTGGTGGTGAGCTGTTGTCTTGAACCACCGCAGCCCATGTGCTGTAGGTAGACTCACACTACTGTTCTGGAGAGAATTCTAGGCTTTTGACCCAGTGACAGTGAAGGAATGATAATACAGTTGCCAGTCAGGATACTGTGCAGTAGGGTATAGGTGGGAGGATTGGTCCAGGGTGTGGTGTTAATGAGATAAACCCAATGCTGATTTCTTGCCCCATCACCACCCATCGTGTCTCTGGTTTATTAGACAGGTGCAGCATTGTCCTATCTCCTGGAGGAGCTCAGTGACTCATAGAACCTCTACAGGTGGAAAGAAGCCATTTGGCCCCTTGAGTCCACACCAACGCCCTGAACAGCATTCCCCCCAGATCCCTATCCTATCCCCATAATCCCGCATTTACCATGGCCAGTCCCCCTAGACTGCATGTCCCTGGATACTGCAGACAATTTAGCATGGCCAACTCGCCTAACTTGCACATCTTCGGACTGTGGGAGGAAACCCACACAGACACAGAGAGAACGTGCAACCTCCACACAGACAGTTGCCCGAGGCTGGAATTAAACCCAGGTCCCTGGCGCTGTGAGGCAGCAGTGCCAACCACTGAGCCACCACACTACCCACTGCTGACTGCCTTTAAGCCTATTTTGCAGTTTACTGGGAATATCATTTGCTTTGCTAGCTAATATGTGGTGGGCCTCAATGTTAAGTTATTAATAATTATTTTTGAGGGATGATGGTGAGTAAGATCATATATAAAAAATAAACTGGGTCACCGCCATTCCAGCTCTATTCATCACTGCCCTCCCCCCACATCATGATTGTGATCAACATTCACCCTCCACTACATCCCTCTCTATTTCCCCAGATCCCACCTCCCTTGCTATTCAGGGCCACATAATGTTGCACTGGCACAAATTCAATGAGCCACACCAAGATGCCCATGTGGGGCAGGCTGGCGGCCAGTTCTGTTTCAATGAGATACGAGCCTCAAATTGGTCCAGTCGTCCCCAGTCCCTATTCACCCATCGGGCCTAACCAGGTTCCAGCTGCAGAATACCCCAGTAGGATTTATGGCATGGGAGGAGGCTGCAAATCGATAGAGTCGGTTGAGTAAATCTTGAGATTTTCATTTCTACCCTGAGGGGAGAGGCGATGACCTTAGTGGTATTATCGCTGGACTGTTAATCCAGAGACCCAAGTAAGGTTGTGGGGATGCAGGTTCAAATCCCACCTCGGCAGATGGTGGAATTTTAATTCAAAAAACTGGAATTAAGAGTCTAATGATTACCATGAATCCATTGTCGATTGTCCGGAAAAGAAACCCATCTGATTCACTAATGTCCTTTAGGGAAGGAAATTGCCATCCTTACCTGTTCTGGCCTACATGTGATTCCAGACACACAGCAATGTGGTTGACTCTTAACTGCACTCTGGGCAATTAGGGATGGGCAATAAATGCTGGCCTTGCTAGTGACACCCTCATCCCGTGAATGAATAAAAAAAAGTCCTTCCCCTCAGTAGTCCTATTTCTAAATCTCAAAGAATGTGGCTATAATTGTGCAAGTAATACTGAACAATGGAATTCCTTCTCAGCAACGTGTACAACATTGCTACACAGGCTGACCAAAAGAATTCTCGCCCCGGTCTTTACAGGTACCATTTTCCTGGTGGTCCCTCGGCAAATTGGTTTAGATTTATGAGTCTATGCTAAAGGAACCTGTCAAGCCATCCTTTAACTGTACTATTGACAGCCCTGAGAGACTGTGAGGTGCTGCAATCACCACAGGAGAGAAGGTCAAGGGAGATCTAATCAAAGTTTTGACAGGGTCTGAACATAAAAAGTGAAAGCTTTTTTCCCACTGATCAGTAAATCAGTAATGCGGGGACATAAATCAGAATTACCGCTAAAGGCTTTAAGGGAGAGGTTTGTATATTTTTTTTCTTGTTTCATACAACTGGTTATTAGAATCTGGAATGTATTAACGTCAGTGAAATTGGAAACTAGTCAGTCAGCACCTTTTAAGAGGCACTTTGATAAACAGTTGATGGAAAATAGTTATTCCCTGGCCTCATTACAGGTTTTTAAAATTATAATATAAGAATTTTATTGATTGTGCAATACAGATTGATAAAATAGTTTAGCATACAAGGAAGCCATTCAGCCCCATTAAGTTTGTGCTGGCTTTGTCAAAGACCAACCCAGTAAGTCCCACTGCCTTCAGACCCCTTCATTTTTTTTCTCCTTCCAGTATTTATCATTTACTTTTTAATTGAATTTATATCCACCATCCAACAGGCAGTGTATTCTAAATCCTCAATACTTGTTGCTTAGACAAGGTTTTGTTTTCATGTTACGTTAGATTCTTTGGGGCTAATCACCTTAAATCCCTGCCCTTTGGTTATCATCTTCTCAGTCACAGAAACCAATTTCATTTTATTTACTCGATCTAAATGTTTCATGATTTTAACGAATCTTACCAAGTCTCCTCTTAGCAATTCTTTGCCGGAAGGAGAATGACTTTAGCTGCTGCTCTATTCTATCCACGTAACTATAATTCCATGGCCCTGGAACCATTCTAGTAAATCTCTTTTACAATCTTGTCCAAAGCTTTCTCATCCTTACTGACGTCTGGTGCCCAGATTGAGACACGGTATTCTATCTGGGTTCGAATTGGAGTTTTATAGTGTAGTTTCCTGCCTTCTGTGGCCTAGAATATGGGAGGAAGCAGACATGAGAGTCAGGGCCCAAGGTGGTGCAGGGCGGCTGTTCTGAGGTTAGAAAACCGAGAAGTGTGGTTTTCTTAAATATTGTACCGTTTTTCACTGTCAGTTTTCTGCCTGCAGGCTGATCAGGTAAGAGATTCTACATCACAAGGCTTTGATTCAGTTGTCCTGGAAACTGGAGGTTTAGTAGCGGGGTGGTTGGGAGTAGTGGCAGTGATGGTTGGAGGATGGCCCAATCACAGCATTGAGGGTAGGGGGTGTGTGTTCCCATTGGATAGGGCAGGAATCCAATCACAGCAGGGATGGTGGTCAAGGGGCAATCCATTTGCAGGGATGCTGTTGCCATGAGAGGTGAGTTAGAGATGATTCATTGATGAGAATAGTGTCCCATATGCAGGGACAAGGGAAGCAGCTAGATCCTGGGTCTGAGGGAAACATTTCTTCTCCCATTCCACTTACCTCACAAACGTAGCCCTCTCACCTCCTTTCATCTGCCAGGTTTCGTGAGACACTTAAAATGATGGTTGAAAGAAGGGTGCACACTTGCATTATAACATTTAAGTGACCAATCGCCCCTATCGTGAGCTGTTTGGTCACTTGCCATCATCTCACCTCCATTAAACTTGGAAGTAGTTGGGTTCGGTTTCTGTTTCAGGTTTTCTGATTTTAAACTCTGCTTCTGAACCAAACACCACCATTTTGGAAGTTAAGATTTAACCATCTCCTCTATTAATAATGGCCAAGATCCCACATGGTTTATTAACTGCTTATTAAACCATTCTCCCATCATCAACGATTTGTTGACAAGCAGTTCCAGTCTCTGTACTTGCCCTTCCCACCCTCTTCAAAATTGTACTATTTTCCTGGTATAGTCTCTCGTTGTTCTTCCTGCCGTCACATTTTTGATTTATCACTGTATGCAACACGTAAATTGTGCTTTTAGAATGGCTGCCACGCTACCATCAGTTGAATGTGGATGTTTTTGATCGCAAGACAATGCAGCATGTGCCGTTTACAATGAGCCCTCCATGTTCTCATGATTGTGATTAAGCTGTCGAGCCTGTTCTGTCAGAAACATAGAATCCCTACGTGTGGAAGGAGGCCATTCAGCCCATCGAGTCCACAGCAGCCCTCCGAAAAGCATCCCACCCAGACCCACCCCATGCCCTATCCCTGCATTTTCCACACTATACACTGTGGGCAATTTAGCATAGCCAGTCTACCTAACCTGCACATTTTTCAACTGTGGGAGGAAACCGCAGCAATTGGAAGAAATTCACGCAGGTATGTGGAGAAGAAGGCAGTATTAGAAATACCCCACTCACGTCATTGAAAGATGGTACCACATGCCTGGAAATGTGGTGGAGGCATGCTCAATTGAGGCATTCAAGAGGGCATTGGCTGGTTTTTGGGATTATAATGGTATGCAGGGATAGGGGGGAAAAAAGCAAGAGACTGGCATTAGATAATAGAGCCAGTACAGGTATGATGGACCAAATGGCCTCCTCCTGCAGTGTAATCATTCTGTGACAAAAAGGACAAGGCAAGTTGAAACTTTCATGAGAAAAACAACACAGTGGCACTGAAAATCTATAACACTGAATTGGTGCCGCAGAGTTATTTGTGGTTGCCATGGTTACACTTGACATTAAAGTCATGCAGCCTTCTCTCTGTGAGTAGGCAGAAATCTTGCATGTCTTGACTGAATTGTATTTATAAAATCGGGTCGATGATTGCTGGGATCCTGAGGAGACCATGTAATATTGAACATAGATGAAGAATGAGCTAACCCGAGGTTCTCCTCACTGCTTCACCACATACAATGGTGTGTACCTACCCTCTTCAACTATATGTTCTGTTTGTATTGCAGCAGTCTTCTCCCCCTTTGATGAGGTGCCCGGATTCAACTGCAAGTTTGGGAGCATAGCCCTGAAGAGTTTCTGCGATTGGCACCTCGATAAATCTGCTGACTTTCTATGGAAAGTACATTCAGGGAAAGGAGAATCCACTAATACAGGACCCACAGGGAATTATACAATGGGTAAGACTTGCGAGGTGATGTTCTGAGCTTCGTGATCAATTCAATATCAATTTATTTCACTACTGGAAAACTGTCTGAAGATAACTGTCCTCAGTGCTGTCTCAGTTCTTCTGCTGCTGATACTCTCATCCACGTACTTGACACATCTGACTTGATTGCTCTAACGCTCTCCTGGCTGTCTTCTCACTTTCCATCCTGTATAAACTTGAATTCTTCCAAAGTTCTCGTGTCCATGTCCTCACTTGCACTAAGTTCTGTTCAGCCATTACCTTGTGCTTTTTGTTATTGGTGGGATGTGAACTTTACTGGCAAAGCCAGCATTTCTTGCCCCATCCCTGACTTCGATAGTGAGCTACCTTCCTGAAAAGCCGCGGTCCGTGTGGTGCAGGTTCATCTACATTGGCTCTCAATCCAGCAACAACTCAATTGCAAAATTCTCATCCTTATATACTGATCCCTCCATGTCCTGGCCTCTCCCTATCTCTGTCATCTCCTCCAACCCATCAACTTTGCTAAATATTAGTGTTCCTTCAAATCTGGCCTTTTGCGCATTCTGGATTTTCATCAGTACGCCATTGGCAGTGAGCCTTCAGCACTCTAGACTCTTAGAATCCCACAGTAAATCTCATCATCTCTCCACCTCACCTCCTTCCTTTAAGAAACTCTTGTTGACCAGGCTTTTGGTTCCAATATCATCTTAAGTGACACTGTATCAAATTTTGTTTAGTAACTTTCCTGTGAAGTGCCTTGTTCAAGGTGCTACTTGAATGCAAGTTGCTGCCCAATGCTTAGACAAAAGAGATGATTGAGTATGAAATGTTGTTTGGAGAATCTATGAGATACTTTAATTAAAAGCTGAAAGCACTGGAGAAACATAGCAGTTCTGGCAGCAAGTGTGAAGCATCATGAAGGAGAGCTAAACTGCACTCGAACCCTTAACTCTGTTTCCATCTCTATAGAGGTTGCAGGACCTTCTGGGTTTCTCCAGCAATTTCTGTTTTTGCATTGAATCTCCATAGCCACAGTATTTTGCTTTTGTTTGTGCTCAGATACTTACGTTTCTCTTGATCAATCAGAACTGATAATAACCTGGGACACAATATGCTCTATCTTATAATGGGAACATTCACATTCAAAATATCCAAATTGGGATGACTGCAGATTTCCAACTGGCTATTTGCTGCAAGGTGAAGTTTCTTCTTTTTGGGAAAAAAAATTCAGCATTGAACTGCAAGGTAATTATTTTAGTGTTTCAACTGGTTAAATGACCGGCTGGTTCATACAGATGAAGCTGTCAGGTTTAATCCACAACTCTATGCTGAGTTAGCTATCTTACCTGGGGAAGTGATTGGAACATACAGTGTCCCTGGTACATGAGTGAAATTGCTCATTACCGACCAGCAGTGTCCCTGGAAAAGCAGGCTTTGTAGAGCTTGGGTGAGGTTTAACTCGAATGCAGATCAACACCATGCAAGCTACCTCATCAGGAGCAGCTGCGATAGTTCCAGAAATAGTTACAGATTGAGATGATCAAATGCTTCACAATCAATCTGTGCATCTGAAGTGGAGAGGGAGGAAATGTTCCCTGTGAAAAGCAACAGATCGAGGTTTGAGCAGTGAACAACTGGAAATTGATAACCATTCAGAGTCATGGAGATCTGGAGATCAGGGAGCAGGTGGAACTTCTGATCAAAACATTGACTGGTAGTTAATGGGAGATATAATGCACACAGGTAGAGGCAGTGGAATAGTTTTTCTCTTGTCCTATACATTCTTGTGCATTGTAACTGAAAGCTGTTTGAAAGATTTAATGTTTTCTTGCCCTTGCAGGGAAAGACCATTTTATTTATACTGAAATAATTGGACAGAAAGAAGGACAAGTTGCCCGACTCTGGAGCCCTCAATTATTACCCATCCATTCGGGACGTTGTTTGGTCTTTTGGTACCAAATCCGTGGAATGCATGGCAGCAGTTTAAATGTGATCCAGAGAAAACTATCAGTTGATGTCAAGCCTGAGGTCCTTTGGACCATGAGAGGATCACAGGGCAACCATTGGCAAGAAGGTCGGGTGCTCCTTCCTCGATCGCTAGACAACTCTCAGGTAACTTTGAGAGTTTGTTACAACATTACACAGCTTCTGAAACTGTTTATGAAAGTTAACTGTTTTCAACATGCCAAAGCAGCACCCAGTTCAATCATATATCTACCACGAGTTCAAATCTCTTCACACACACAAGGAGAAAATCAGAGACATGGTCACTTGTGTTGTGACAATGCTATGGCTTTAAGAAGTTATTTTGTTCTTTTTTTTGAAGAGAGGTTGTCAGGCAAAGGTGACAAGCATCTACCAAAATCACTAGAGTAAACAGCTTGTGAGGTTTTTTTTTAAAGTCAGAACAATAGAAGCAGCCTGGCTGGGTGTGGCCAGCTCTCATAGACCAGGATTTCTATTTTTCCTTAGTTTTTAAGTTTAACTTTAGGTGGTTGCTGCTGTAGGCTTGAAGAAGTGAAAGTCATTTTCTGCCCTCTCGATTACAGCCAAAAGCTGGGAGTTTCTCTTCCTAGGCTGCTAGATTGCATGTGAGACAAAATCTGTTTTTTTCTGAATTTGCCTTTTTGCCAAAGGCTGTGTTTATGGAATGTTGCTATATTTGAATTAGTAATTAGTTACAATTAGTAATAGTTACAATATCTATTATTCTGTTAAGTTCCCAATAGAGTTAAGTTATTCTAAATTCTTCTTTCTTTAGTTGTAGTTTAACTACAGTGTTTAAATAAATTGTGTTTTGGTTAATGTTGAGTAGTTTGACCAGTCGCATTGCAACTGGAATATGGCACTTTACATGTGCCTTAAAAATAAGAAGTTAGGGTCCAGGCTTCCTTCTTAAAATATTTTGAGGGGGTCCGGTCTGGTCCATTCAGTATAAATAGAATTGTGAGAAAGCATGGTCCACATTAAACATTGAAGTATAGATATCAGAGCTCATTTTATCAAAATATGACTTTGAGGTTCTTCATGGCAAATTAACATGGATTAGCAGAAGGGTAGTTGTTTGATCAGAGCACTGGATAGGTAGGACAAATGCCAAACTCAGTATGATGTTGATAACTTTCCTAACAGAAGAAACAAATGAACAAAAGAATGAAGTTAAAAGGCATGGGCAAAAAAATGTAGAGAAGTGGGAGATTTCCAACAAAATGGTTCCAGTTGTCAGGCTATTAGAAAACCACCAATCAGATTTGAATAATGTAGAGTGGAATTTGGAATTGCTGTCCAGATGTTTTTGACTTCATCAACTTGACAAATTTTGCAGAAATTTTCCATCATTATCTATACTACAGTTTGACCCTGAACTTTTGACTTTTGAAAGAATCATCAATTTATGATGAAATAGCTGTGGTATATGCTTTGTTCAGGTGGTTAGAGCATTTTTTTTTCAAAGGTGGGCCTGGAAGTAATGGTTGGAAGAGGAATCCAGGGAGGTGTGGCAGTGCATGATGTGGAGATAGTGAGCAGCCGGAATGCGATCGATTGCATTGGTAAGTGTTCTGCAATATGTGCCTTTCTGATTTATATACAGAGCGGAGCCCTCAGGCAAAAACTCTGCCAGGCTGTGCACTACTGACATATTATTATACTCATTGGGTAACTTTAGCCAATAACAGGTGTGCTTAGCCTTCAATCTTCTATTCATTAATTGCAATAGGAAAATAAAATGGTGGGCAGCAAATCTATGATTTTCCAATAAGCTGCGCATTGCATGAGAGGGTCAGAGTCAGAGTAGATTCTCAGAATATCTAGCCTTCATTAAGTGTAACCTTGCACGCTTTCTTATTTGTCAACAGTAGTCTTCAGTGTTGTTCGTAGATAGTGGGAAGGGTAGTTCCACTTTTGCTTTTTATTCCTGATTAATCTAAAGTCTGTCATATAAAAAAGTAAAGTCACCAGTCCTCCCAGACGATAGGGCTGCTCTCTCATTACAGAGAGAGATGACTGCTGGTGGTTTGACCTGAGGATCACCATGTTCAAGGGAAGAGGGGATGTTGAGAAGGAGAATTGTACATAGTAACCACGTAATGAGCCCACCCTACTTCAAGAATGACATTTGTTGTATGAAACATTGGTAAAAACAAAACATAATGTTTGACATAATAGGAAAAAAGTACACTACTTGGACCCTAAAAATTATGTGCTCCATTCAGGTACAACAGACTCCCAACAAAAACATGATGTTGTCGATTAGCCTGTCCAAGTTATTTGGCTGAGATCAGAAATGATTATAGAGATTGAATGTAGTTTGAAATCTAGCAATTCTCAGCTATTAGTTGGAAGAATGCAAGTCTGGGGAACAGTAAGCCTGACTTGAATAATTTAAATGTGAGGCTGGATGGGTATTGAGAATTCTTGAATGCCAACCTTTGTAGATCAGGGAGTATTTACACTGGAGATTAAACTAATGGAGTTGACTCCATGAGTAGGCAGACTCTGTTTGGACTGCATAAAAAAAAAGTATACCCTTCACTGGCACAGAATTAGCTCTAAACCAGCAATCTGCACTAATGGGTACCATCTAATTTAAGATGGGATTTAATTAGAGATATTTACAAGGTGGCTCTGCAGAGAAGAAATTTAAAGCATGAAACTTTCAGAAAACATTGCTGATGCTCACGGAATGTTTTAACTTCCTATAGCTCCCAGGGATGTCTTTCCAGGTTCGGATGGTTCTGTAGCAATCTTTCCCACTGGTAAGTTTCTTTAACAGTGAATGTAGCAAATAAAACGGAACTTTAGCATGTTTATTACCCAAAGCACAGACATTGCAAGATGAAAATCTGTATTGGTGCTTAAAAAACAGTTTTAAATGCTCCTGAACCGGTGATCAGTTACATTTTCTTTAGCTTGTTAACCTTTACATTAGTTGTAAGAAATTAATCCTGAAAAACATTCAACAATACATCTTAGACCTTCAGGCAAGTTAGTCAATTGGATAGGGAAATAAAAAATCAATTGTGCTGGGAAAGTAAAAGGAAAATATAAGTTATTAGGAAACTGACGTTTTCCCAACCACCATCAGTTCTGAGGAAGGTTCACTGAACCAGAAACGTTAACTCAGATTTTTTCTTCACAGATGTTGCCAGATCTGCTGAGCTTTTCCAGCAACTTTGTTTTGTTCCTGATTTACAGCATTGCAGTTCTTTCAGGTTTTATTAGGATTTATGTTAGGTATGTACAAGTACTGTCCCCACTTAATGTTCCCACACTTTTCCCAAACATAGCTTTTCCAATCTTGGCCAGGGAAGCAATAATTAGAGCAGTCCTCAATGGTTAAAGAGAAGGACATGCTCAATCAGTCATATGAATGGTCATAGGAACAGGAACAGACCCTTCAGTCCCTCGAGCCTGTTCTGCCGATCGATTCAACCATACGGAATCTGTAGCATAACTCCATTTTACCCAACTTCCTTTAAAGGCAGCACAGCTGATCCTCTTAGGATGTTGCAGTTTTAAGAAAAACGATGTGAAAAATGTTTGAAGTTAAGGTTTGCATTAAAATGTTTTAAAACAAAATGAACCATTCTTTGGAGAGTGTTTGGATGCCACAGTTAGACATCATTCTAACACTTCTGGGATCTGTGGGAGGATTTTATCTGATCGCTATGTGTAATGAGCATTATAAACAAAGATCAGTAGATTTCCTTGAGTAATTATTTTTAATGCTTTCCCTTTGAACATTGTTTGGTGATGGGAAAAGATAGAGTTTCCATTGTTAATGAAGAGATGGAATAGACTTGGGTAGGTTTTAATAGCTTTGTCCGGTTCCAGTGCTTACAGTGTGACTATGTCCAGTGACTGGGCAAAATCATCCTCATGAGTTTCAAATTCAGCCCAGAATGATCAGTTAAACATTGATGTGATCACTGTGTTTATGGAATTTAGTCTGTGCTAGCTGTATAACCATACAGGAAATGATCTTTGAATGCCCCAACTTAGTGGGTGTGGGCTTTTACTGAAAAAATCAGCTTTAATATATATCTCACTCAAAAAGTGAGGTTGGTGTGGGAAATGAAAACAATTTCAACGATGCAATATTGGGTGTCTTGCTCGTGATTGGGATTTAAAGCACATCTCTGGAGCAGAAGGAACGTTACATTGAACGTGTACCACAGTTGACCCAGAAGAGTATGATCTTGACACTGGGTACTCGGACAGGAGTTGTGGTCCAGGTTGCAACAGTGTCATCCTTTCTCTTTATCCCTACAAAAAAAACACACATAACAAATAGGAAAATGCATCCCTGAGGAATTGTTGTACTTAACTGATATCTAAAAATGTAATCATGTAATTTACTATCACTAGCTGAGACCCACAAAACATTAGAGTGAAATTTGTACATTTAGCCTATTCCATCATCTCATTCACCACTCCCCATGCAGTCCCTTCCCTCTATGCCGTTCCATCACTCCTGTTTTGTATCTCTCATGCGGTTTTGATTTTCTGCGTGGAGATTTGGCCTCGTTACCCAAGAAAAGATATATTTGTCATATGAGGAGTTCAGCGAAGATTCACCAGGTTCATTACTAGAGTGGCAGCTTTGTTGTACGATGAGAGATATAGTCAATTTGCCCTCTATTCTCTAGAGTTTAGAAGTTCGAGAGGGACCACATTGAAATACGTACAATTCTGACAGGGGTGAATGCAGGGATGATGTATTCCTTAGCTAGGGTGCTGTATTTAGAACAAGAGATCCCATTATCAGGATACAGGGTAGACCATTTAGGACTGAAGTAAGGTGACCCTGTAGAATTCTCCACCACATAAAGCTGTGGAGGCCAAGTAACTGACTATATTCAACAAAGTAATAGATAGATTTCTGCTCACTAATGGCTTCAAGGAATATGAGGAAACAGCATGAGTAGGATGAGAATGAGGTATATTGTCACATGTACTCACATCAGTGCAGTGAAAAGTTTACAAAGTCACCACTTACAGTGCCATCTTTGGTACAACAGTACCTCGGTACAGGATCTTAGGAATAAATTCAAAAAATAAAGAAATAAAATGTTCAGCATTACAGTCTTCCACACCATCTTAGGTACAGGGTACCTAGGTACAAAATCTTAGGAATAGGTTAAAAAAATAAAGAAATGAAAAGTTCAGCATTATAGTCCTTAAGCAGATCATGCAGAGATAGGGGATCAGATAAAACCGTGTTGAATGGTGGCAAAGGAATGATGGGCTGAATGGCCTACTCTTGCTCCTATTTTCTCTGTTTTATGAATAACCCAAAAGACTAGGTTTTTGAATGGTTATTAATGTACTTTTTTAAAAAATTTCAGCTGTGAACCCTGAGGATCCCACTGACAAAACCTTTTTTGAGAATTCTGGAAATGTACTGAAGACTCTTGACCCTATCCTTATTACAATCATAGCTATGAGTGCACTGGGTGTCATTCTGGGAGCTATCTGCGGAGTTGTCCTATACTGTGCCTGTTGGCACAGTGCTCTGGCTGAAAGGAATCTATCTGCTCTCGAGAGCTACAATTTCGAACTGGTGGATGGAGTGAAACTGAAAAAGGACAAACTGAACTCACAGAACTCATACTCAGAGGCGTGAGAAAGAAGCACTCAAGGGCTTTAAAGTGGCTGCGGAAGAATGTCTGAAACTGTGGAATTCTTTGAGTTTTTTTTTGTATAATTGTTTGTCTTAGGAAAGACAAGAAGAGCTCTGGATAATGCTGGTCTGTGACTGAGCCAAGCTTTTCTCAGGAGCAACTGATAAAGCAATCAAACGGGATGCTATGTAAAAAAAAATGAATTATGTACAGTCGGCTTTTTAATTTTTAAATTAAAGTTTTAAATAAACAAATGCTGGTGTTGAGACCAAGTGAGATCATTTTACAAGTATTTATCGTTTTCTGTAAAGAGTTATAAATTTGTATCATTCTATTTGTATAATGACTTAGCTTCATAAAATATGTTTCCAAAGGGCTTTAAAAACCTATGTTTTTGTATATTAGTCCAGATTTTATACTTTGAGTATACAGTATATTGATTTTTCCCACCCTCTTCCTGCTTTGAGAAAAATTAGCATTAAGCCTCATTAGATACTGAGGGGGCCGTGACCTTTATAACAAGAGTAAATGATATGATTTGGTGACATGCTACACAGGGCAACTGTCTGTGTGCTGTTAACATTGTGATTGGCTTCGGGCCAGTGGCCTGGATTTACAATTGCTTGCACTGAAATACACGCCACAAGGTTGAATTTTTTTTTCCTTCTCTGTTAGGAGAGTGTGCTAAAAGAATGGTGTTAGAGACAGATTTGATTCTACTTTATTTCTGTTTATGCAATATTAGTTTAAACAAAAAAAAGAAAAAAAAGGTTTTGTTATTGAAAAGTTATTAAAGATATCTATAATTATATGGTTGACATGTTTCTTGTATGGTATTGTTTCACGTTTTGTATCGCTGTGAAAGTTTCTCTTCTGGATTGTTTTTCCTATAAAAAACACATTTTATTGGCATTATTGCTTGAATAAATCGTTGCTTTGAAACTGAAGAGAAGAAAAAGCCTTAACTGAAAATGTTTGTATTCTTGACACACAGAAAGCCTAGACAATTCACACTGTTGTGTTGTATCTTGTACTTAAATCTATGACTACTGCCTTCCAAAGATTCAATTAAATTTAATCTTTTCCTACAGTACTCTATTTGTGGTTTGTTGTAGTGGGACCTCAGAGTCCAGTCTACTCGTGAGCTGCAGTGTCCTGTAATTTCTATAAATTGACCATTAAGACCATGCTAATCACCATACTAGCTATTCCTGGCATTCAGCAGGGTCAGAGTTCATGATATGTAACAGTAACACTAAGTCACACCAAAACAGATGAGCAGTGGGAAATGTTGCTGTATTAATTGTCAATAAACAATGAGGCCATTAATAGTGCCACAAATCAGTATTTAAATCTTTTAAAATTTTAAAACATGACTGGATGCTAAAAGGATCTGGAACAAACACTTTTTTTTCAACAAGTTATTATGGAACACTGCAGATTCAAATGACTAATTTGTCACTTTGTCTTGTGTGATTGCAAACAGCATTCTTGCAACAGGATTCTATACTGAAATTCCTGCTGTATTGCTGAGGAAGGTTTTTAACATTATATGTCACTGTATACTGTTAACTTATCTTGATGGGTGAAAGGCATGATCCAAAGTAAGATATAGAGGGGAAATTTTTAAAAAATGATATGGAGAAAATAATGTATTATTTATGACTGGAAACAGTATTCAAATAGCATTCTGTAGGATTTGTAAAACTGTTTAGTAATCCATATGGAACATGTTAAGACTTGCTGACCAGTATATGCGGCCCACCATTGATGACTTTACTGACTGATGAATGTTGAGAGTGATGAATGTTTCCTCTCTGTCTCTCTCTCTTGCAGTTCAGTAAGTGAAATCAAAGAAATACAATTAGGAGACAGAGCTAACTCAGTCTCCATAACGTAGTCAAAAGGGTCCCTGTGGGAAAGTGCTTCGTTGCCATTTTAATTGCCTAGAAATGTGTAACTAAAACGCAGCATGAGGAGAACAGACTGTGAGGCTCAAAAGTAGCTCTTGGTAAAAACCCTACCTGAAATACTTGTGAAGAACAGAAAGGTAGCAAGGAGCATTGAGTTAATGAGAAAATCCACTATTTGGGTGGACAGGGAATGGCTCCAAGAGTTTTCATTGATATTCCAAACATTGAGTATCATTAACGTTTTGTTTGGAACAGCAATCTCAAAAAAATTGGACAATAAAGTTTGGAAATGGAAGGCACTTAATGTCACCTGGAATGTAAGATAAATACTTCTAGTGAATCGGATTGAAAATGTAAAACCATTGCCCTTCGAATAGTACTAGACATTCCAACAAGGACTTTTGAAATAATGTTCCATAATGTCAAAAAAGCAACAATAAAAATGCTGTCTTGTCACCGTAAGCCTTTCCTGCTCGAGTTTGGGCAATAATGTCTGGAGGTCTTAAATGAAAATAATAGAGACCCCGAGAAAGTTTGGATTTAAGACAGTGAAACCACCTTAAAGAGAAGTTGAACGTCCTCTCTTTCTTTGTAATTTTCATATTTGTTTGTATTTTATCAAAGGAAGATCTGTGATATGTATATATTTCTATGCTGTGTATTAAACAGAAGGGTTTTCACAATGGCTTCCCCGCTTTTTATTTCTTTTATTTCTACACCCATTCTGAAAATCTCAAAAACAATTAGCAAGTAAATTAAATTAAGGACTTTTCCTGGACTATTCAGGGATTAATCCCAGCTAATAGATGTCTAATTTGCCAGATTGTCCAACAAAAGAGCAAAAAAAATTAGCTGCTGATACAACAATGTCCTCACATCATCCTGTAATCTAGTGAAATAGTTTGATGTGTTTAGGCATCTTCTTCCCATGGTCATGGCCACCAAGAAAAGTGGCATCTGACAGTGAACTTTCTGCAGTTGGATTTATGCAAGAAGAATTGGATAACAGTTCTGCCAGAGAAAAAAACACTGTCAATCATTGCCCTGTTCTCACTAAATAGTGTGTTAATCTGAATTATTGAGGGTGGTGCATGAACAATGGTAGCTGGATGAAATTCCAGACACTATTCTAAATTCTAATTCTAGCATTCTAAAATCACAAGCTTGTGAAGAACAGTTTTCAGTCCATACAGCTCCCTTATCATAGCTGCCATTTCTACGAGCAGCATCAATGTAAAAAGTCCCAAACTGATCAAAATCCCATATTGGATTGATGCAATATTTGTCATTATTAGAACATTATGGTTACATTACTTGACTAATTGTTCAGAGGCCCCAGGACTGACAATCCAGAAGCAGGAGTTCAAATCCCACCACGTGCCTGGGAATTTAAATTTGGTTAACATAATAAATCTGTAACAAAAAGCAACATCAGTTACAGTAATTGTTACGTTACAGAATTGTTATAAAAACCCATGTGGTTCATTAATGCCCTCTCAGAGACAAAAACTGTTAACCTTAGCCAGCCTAACTTAGATGTGACTCCAGACACACAGCAATGTTGTTGACTGTTTACTGCCCTCTGATGTAACCAAGCCAACTATTTAATTGTAGTCCCAAAGACTGGTGAAGTAACAGCCTGATGTAGTCATACTCAAGGACTTATATTTTGCACACGGCATCCCAGGTACCACCATCACAATTCCTGGATATGTCCTGCCTCAGAGACAGGCAGACCCACTAGAAATGGTAGCACAATAGTATACAATCAAGATGGAGTTGACCTGAGAACCCTCAGTAATGATACTGAAATCACTCATAAAGTCTCAAGCATTAGTTAAATGTGGTCAAGGAAATCTTCTGCTGATTGCTACTATTTGTGGCCTTCACCCTACTTTCCCCCCATCCTCCCACCTTCACCCAGCTGATAAATGACCTTTCCTTTGCATTGAACACCACCTGCAGGAGGCACTGAGGGTGGCAAGGGCACAGAATTTGTATAGTTTGGGTGGGTGGGGGGGTCTTCAAGTAGTCACCAATAGTGATTCGGCAGCATTAGCGCTGACTAATCTAGCTAAGACATAACTGCAAGAACAGGCTTGGGGTAGGTGGTGAGGGAACTAACAAGAGGAAGATCCATTCTTGACCTTGTTCTAACCAATCTGCCAGCTGTGGATGCATCTGTTCATGATAGTATTACTAGGAGTGAGCACCACACTGTCTTTGTGGAGACCAAGTACCGGCTTCGCATTGAGGATACATTCCATTGTTTTGTGTGCCACTACCACTATGCTAAATAGGATAGATTTCAAACAAAGCGAGCACCTCAAGACTGGGTATTCATGCAGGGCTATTGATGGCAGAAATGCATTCAAAGACATTCTGTAACCCCATGGCCCTGAATATCCCTCATTCCACTATTATCACCAAGCCAGAGATCACCCTTGGATCAATAAAGAGTGCAGGAGGACGTCAGGAACAGCATCCAGCGTTATTAAAAATATGAGATCAATTTGGTGAAGCTACAAGACAGGACTTGCCAAACAGCATAAATAACAAGTGATAGACAGGGATAAATGATTTACAACAAATGGATCAAATCTAACATCTGCAGTCCTGCCATATTCAGTGAGATGATAGGCAATTAGTAACCCACTGGTGGGGATGGCTTCACAAATGACGTCATCCTTACTGAGGGGAGAGCCCATCACATGAGTACAAAAGACAAGGCTGAAGTTTTTGCATCCACCATCAACCAGACATTCTGTGCCAATAATCCATCCCAGCCTCCTCCTGAGGTCCTCAGTATCACAGTCATAAGCCTTCTGCCAGTTTGATTACTTTACATGAAACCAAGAAATGGCTGAATACACTGGAGACTGCAGAGGTAGTACACTCTAACAACAGTTTGACAATCATACTGAAAGCTAATGCTCCAGGATTTGCTGCGCTCCAACTCACCAAACTGTTCAA
The DNA here is from genome assembly GCF_021869965.1 of Rhincodon typus. Classification (NCBI taxonomy): domain Eukaryota; kingdom Metazoa; phylum Chordata; class Chondrichthyes; order Orectolobiformes; family Rhincodontidae; genus Rhincodon; species Rhincodon typus. Next base: position 29,819,252 of record NC_063333.1, read on the forward strand.
GAATCATTACAACGTTATCAGCTACCTGACAATATAGAACATTGCCCAGGTATATCCTGTACACAAGAAGCAGGACAAATCCAATCTAGCCAATTACCACCCTATCAGTTTACTCTCGATCTGCAGCAAAACAAGAGAAGGGGTCAACTGCAGAGTTATCAAGCAGCACTGACTCAGAATCAACCTACTCACTGATACTCAGTTTGGGTTTTGCCAGGGCCACTCCACCCCAACTTCATTCCAGCCTTGGCCCAAGGCAAAGGAGGTGAACTTGAGGGAAAATGAGGGTCCCTGTTCTTGTCTTCAAGATAGCATTTGATGAACATGGCACCTTGAAGCCCCAATATACCAACATGCAAGTGAGGAGGACGCAGTTTGAGCCTGCTCCACTATTTAATAATGATGTCATGGCAGAGTTGTCTGCAGCCACTAATCCACATTTGCACCTATCTCTGATAATATTGCCAAGAATCTCTCTCCCCCACCTGAAAAATATTCAAAGACTCTGCTTCCACCATCTTTCTGGAAAGAGTTTTAAAGATTCATGACCTCTGGGAGGAAAGAAAGTCCCCTCACCTGTTTTAACAATGCATCTCCTCATTTTGAAACTGCAACCCCTAATTCTAGATCCTCCTATAACAGGAAACGCATAACTGGATGGATCATCTGGCATCAATCTAGGCACTGGAAAAGACAACGGCAGAAACAGCCCTGTTGACCCTGTAAATTCCTCCTCAATAACATCTGGGGGTTAGTCCAAAATTGGGAGAGCTGTCTCACAGACTATTCAAGCAACAGCCAGATATAGTCATACTCACAGAATCATCCCTTGCAGACAATGTCCCAGACACCACCATCACCGTCCCTGGATATGTCCTGACCCACCGGCAGGACAGACTGAGCAGAGGGGGCAGCGCAGTGGTATACAGTTAGGAGGGTGTTGCTGTAGGAGTCCTCAACATTGACTCCAGGATTCCATGAAGTCTCATGGCTTCAGGGTGAACATGGGCAAAGGAACCTCCTGTTGATTACCACATACCGTCCTCCCTCAACTGATGAATCAGTACTCCTCAATGTTGAACAACACTTAGAGGAAGCACTGAGGATGTCAAGGGCACAAAATATACTCTGGGTGGGGGGATTTCAATATCTGCCACCAAGAGTATGCCAGCAGCGACAATACTAATCCAGCTGGTCAGGTCCTAAAGGATGTAGTTGCTAGACTGGGTCTGTAGCAGGTGGTGAGGGAACCAACAAGAGGGAAAACCATACTTGACCTCATCCTTCCTAATCTGCCAGCTGCAGTAGCATCTGTCTATGTCAGTACCGGTAAGTGTGACCATCGCACAGTCCTTGTGGAGATGAAGTCCTGCCTTCACATTAAGAACAACCTCCATCGTGTTGTGAGGCACTATCACCGTGCGAAATGGGACTGACTTCGCACAGATCTAGCAACTCAAGATTGGGCATCCATGAGGCACTTGGGCCATCAACAGCAGCAGAATTGTACTCCAGCACAATCTGTAACCTCATGGCCTGGCATATCCTCCACTCAACTACAACCATCAGGCCAGGGGATCAACCCTGGTTCAATGGAGAGTGCAGGAGGGTATGCCAGGAGCAGCACCAGGTATACCTGAAGATGAGGTATCAACCTGATGAAGCCACCAAACAGGACTACTTGCACACCAAACAGCGAAAGCAGCAAGTTATAGACAGAGCTAAGCGATCCCACAACCAACAGATCAGGTCTAAGCTCTGCAGTCCTGCCACTCCAATCGTGAATGGTGGTGGGTGATTAAACAACTCACTGCAGGAGGAGGCTCCACAAATATCCCCATTCTCAATGATGGAAGAGTCCAGCACATCAGTGCAAAAGATAAGGCTGACACATTTGCAGCAATCTTCAGCCAGAAGTGCCGAGTGGATGATCCATCTCGGCCTCCTCCAGTGGTCCCCAGCATTAGAGATACCAGTCTTCAGCCCATTTGATTCACTGCACATGGTATCAAGAAAAGGTTGGAGGCACTGGATACTGCAAAGGCTGTGGACCCTGACAACATTCCGGCAATAGTACTGAAGACTTGTGCTCCAGAACTTGCCGCTCCCCTAGCCAAGCTGTTCCAGTACAGTTACAATACTGGCATCTACCTGACAATGTGGAAAATTGCCCAAGTATGTCCTGTGCATAAACTGCAGGACAAATCCAAACCAGCTAATTACTGCCCCAAGAGTGTACTCTCGATCATCAGTAAAGCGATGGAAGATGTCATCAACAGCGCTATCAAGCAGTATCTACTCAGAAGTAACCTGCTGAGTGACACCCAGTTTGGGTTCCGCCAGGGCCACTCAGCTCCTGATCTCATTACAGCCTTGGTTCAAACATGGACAAAAGAGCTGAATTCCAGACGTGAGGTGAGAGTGACAGCCCTTGATATCAAGGCTACATTTGACCGAGTGTGGCATCAAGGAGCCCAAGCAAAATTGGAATCAACGGGTATCAGGGGACAAAATCTCCAGCGGTTGGAGTCATACCTGACACATAGGAAAATGGCCGTGGTTGTTAGAGTTCAGTCATCTCATCTCCAGGACACCGCTCCAGGAGTTCCTCAGGGTAGTGTCCTAGGCCCAACCATCTTTAGCTGCTTCATCAATGACCTTCCCTCCATGATAAGGTCCAAAGTGGGGGATGTTCGCCAATGATTGCACAATGTTCAGCACCATTCGCGACTCCTCAGGCATGAAGCAGTCCGTGTCCAAATGCAAACAGATCTGGACAATATCCAGGTTTTGGCTGATAAATGGCAAGTAACATTTGTGCCACACAAATGCCAGGCTATGACCATCACCAATAATTGACAATCTAACTCCTGCCCCTTGACATTCAATAGTGTTGCCATCACTGAATCCCCCATTAACAACATCCTGGGAGTTATTATTGATCAGAAACTCAACTGGACTCACCATATAAATGCAGTGGCTACAAGAGCAGTTCAGAAGCTAGGAATACTGCGGCAAGTAACTCACCTCCTGACTCCTCAAAGCCTGTCCACCATCTACAAGGCAAGAGTCAGGAGTATGATGGAATACTCTCCATTTGCCTGGATGAGTGCAGGCCCAACAACACTCAAGAAGCTTGACACCATCCAGCACAAAGCGGCCGGCTTGATTAGCACTGCATCCACAAGCATTCACTCCATCCACCACCAATGCTCTCTAGCAGCAGTGTGTACTATCTCCAAGATGCACTGCAGAAATTCACCAAGGCTCCTCAGGCAGCACCTTCCAAATGCACAACCACTTCCATCTAGAAGGACAAGGGCAGCAGATATATGGGAACACCACTACCTCCAAGATCCCCTCCAAGTCACTCACCATCCTGACTTCAAAATATATCAACATTTCTTCACTGTCTCTGGGTCAAAATCCCAGAATTCCCTTCCTAATGGCATTGTGGGTCAACACACAGCAGGTCACACAAGTCTAGCCTGTCTAACGTTTCACCATCATACAAGCCCCACATTTATAAAATATGAATAAGGAACAAGAGTAGGCCACTCGGCTCTTTGAACCTGCTCCATGTTCAATAAGATTATGGCTGATCGGATTTTAACCTCAACTTTATATTCCCGTGTATCTTTCATCCCCTTGGTAATCAAAAATCTATCTACTCCTGCCTTAAGAAAAATTGAAAGGCTCTGCATCCGTCACCTTTTGCAGAAGAGCATTTCCAAAGACTCACAACCCTCTGAGAGAAGAAAAAAGTTTCAATTAAATAAACCACCCACTTATTTTTAAGCAATGACCCCAGATGTAGATTCTCCCACAAGAAGAAATTTCCTTTCTCTGTCCACCCAGTTAAGTCTTCTCAGGATCTCAAATGTTTCAATTCAGTCACCTCTGATTCTTCTAAATTCCAGACGATATAGGCGTAGTCTGTTTAGCCATTTCTAATAAGGCTTATTCTAGATATTAGTCTAGTAAACCTTCTCGGAACTGCTTCCAATACATTAACATCTTTGGTAAATATGGAGACCTGTTCTGTACTCCGTGCTTCAGATGCAGTTGTACCAATGTCCTGAATAACTGAATCATAATCTCTCTACTTTTGTGTTCAATTTCCCTTGTGATTAACTATAAGGAAAGAAATGAATGTACTGTAGCCATATTTGCAAAAGACACAAATATAAGTGGAAAGGCAGTCTGTGAGAGGGATACAAACACTTTACATACAGAAATGGATAGTTAAATGGGCAAAAAGTCAGCAAATGGAGTATAATGTGGGAAAATATGAAGTTGTTCATTTTGGAAGGGAAAACTAAGGAACAGCATAATATTCAAACAGAGAAAAGCTGCAGGAAACTGCAACACAAAGGGACTTGTGGATACTTGTACAGGAAACACAGAAAGCTAGCACACAGGTGTATCAGGTACTCAGAAAGGCCAATGGAATGTTGGCCCTCATTTCAAGAGGGTTAAAGCATAACAGTAGGGAAGTCTTAATGTAACTCTACAAGGTGCTGGTGAGACCACATCTGTAGTATTTGTTTAAGGAACAATGTTGTTTCATTGGTGGCCGTCATAGAAGGTTCACTAAGATGATTCCTGGTATGGAGGAATTGTCTTAGGAGCAAAGGCTAAACAGGTTGGGACTCTACTCACTGGAATATAGAAGAATGAGAGATGATCACATTGAAACATAATGGATTCGTAAGGGGCTTGACAATGTAAATGCTGAGAGAATGTTTCCCCTTTTGGGAGAGTCCAGAATCACAGGCATAATCTCACAGAATAGGGGTGCCAATTGAAGGCTGAGGTCAATAGATTCTTGATCATTAGGGGAATATTAGACATTAAGTTATTAGATTCTTGATCAGTAAGGGAATATTAGACATTAGGGTATTAGATTATTGATCAGTAGGGTTGCAGGGAAAGGCAATGGATATAAAGATATGAATGTGTATATGAGGAATGTCAAATCAGCCATAATTCTATTGAAAAGCAGGCCAGGCTCAAGGGGCCAAATTGTTACTCCTATTCCTATCATTTATAGTCTGCCAGCTTTCCTGATTACTTACTGTACTTGCATACTGACCTTCTGTGATTCCTATCCTAGGACATGCAGATTTCAGTGCATCTCAGAGCTCTGCACTCTCTCACCATCTAGATAATATGCTCTTATTTATTCTTCTTGCCAAAATGGACAATTTGGCATTTTCCCACATTATGCTTCATTTGCCACAACTTTTGCCCACTACAATTAAATGTTTTTTTTGTAGCCTCCTTATGTTGTCTTCACAAATTGCTTTCCAACCTATCTTTGTACCATTAGAAATTGTGGCAACTGTACCTCCAGTCCCTCACAACCAAGTCAATACTTGGGATTCTAATAAAGTTTCCACAGTTCAGTATACTGATTACTTTTTAAAGTCTGAATTGTGATCACTATCCAAAGACGTGGAACAAACTAGAATTCCATCAAAACTGAAGTTTGTTAAACCTTTGTCAAAGTTTCATATCTTTGCTGGCTTTTGTGCTGTGTGAATATATCTATTTTGAGGTTAAAAGGTGATATAGTTCTAATTATGGATAATGTCTTAAACATTAACCACCTTTGCCACTTGTTTTCACAAGTGATGTTTAAGTTATAATGAGTAAGATCCTGTGATCATAAGCTATATGAGCAGAAGTAGACCATTGAGTTCATTGAGCCTGCTCTGCCATTCATTGAGATCTTGGCTGATCTGATTACCCTTAACTTGGCTTTCCTCCCTTGATTTCCTTACAGATTAAAAATCTGTCTATGGAATTATTGCATTCGCTAAAGAAGCCTGGTGAAACAATTGGCCAATTTGATGATAGAATCAAAATGCTTGTACGAATGGTGTGATTTGTGGACTATTGGGACTTGATTACCAGTGCATTCCTCCCATCACAGTCACAACATCACACAAACTGCGGTCAGGTGCTAGAAATTCTCAGCAAGTAACTCACCTCCTATCTCCCTAAAGTCTGCGTGTCACCTGCAAATGCTCCCTATTTGCCTGAATGAGTGCAGCTCCAACAACACTCAAGAAACGCAACACCACCCAGGACAAAGCAGCCCACTTGTTTGGCATTCCATCCACCACTTTCAACAGTCACTCCCTTCACCATGAAACACATTGACAATCTACAAGATGCGTTGCCACAACCCACCAAAACTCCTTTGACAGCACATCCTAAACACGCAACATTTACCACAAGAAACAACGGCAAGCAGATACATGTGAACACAGCCACCTACCAGTTCCCCTCCTAGTCTCAGAATATCCTGACTGCAAATTGTACTGTCATTCCCTCATGATTTCTGGATTCAAATTCTGGATATCCCATCTATCTTCAGCATATGGACTGCAGTGTTTCAAGAAGGCAGCTCACCATCACCTTCTCAAGGACAACTAGGAATGGGCAATGTTGAATCAGAGATAGTAGGAACTGCAGATGCTGGAGAATCCGAGACAACAAGGTGCAGGGCTGGATGAACACAGCAGGCCAAGCAGCATCATAGGAGCAGAGAGGCTGACGTTTTGGGCCTAGACCCTTCATCAGAAAAGGGGGAGGGGAAGGGGGTTTTGAAATAAATAGGGAGAGAGTGGGAGGCGGATAGAAGAGGGATAGAGGAGAGGATAGGTGGAGAGGAAACAAACAGGTCGAAGAGGCGGGGATGGAGCCAGTAAAGGTGAGTGTAGGTAGGGAGTTAGGAAGGGGATAGGTCAGTCCAGGGAGGACGGACAGGTCAAGGGGGCGGGATGAGGTTGGTCGGTAGGAGATGGAGGTGCGGCTTGAGGTGGGAGGTGGGGATAGGTGGGAGGAAGAACAGGTTAGGGAGGCAGGGACGAGCTGGACTGGTTTTGGGATGCGGTAGGGGGAGGGGAGATTTTGAAACTTGTGAAATCCACATTGATACCATTGGGCTGCAGGGTTCCCAAGCGGAATATGAGTTGCTGTTCCTGCAACCTTCGGGTGGCATCGTTGTGGCACTGCAGGAGGCCCAGGATGGACATGTCATCTGAGGAATGGGAGGGGGAGTTGAAATGGTTCGCGACTGGGAGGTGCAGTTGTTTATTGCGAACCGAGCGTAGGTGTTCTGCAAAGCGGTCCCCAAGTCTCCGCTTGGTTTCCCCGATGTAGAGGAAGCCACACCGGGTACAGCGGATGCAGTATAACACATTGGCAGATGTGCAGGTGAACATCTGCTTGATGTGGAAAATCTTCTTGGGGCCTGGGATGGGGGTGAGGGAGGAGGTATGGGGGCAGGTGTAGCACTTCCTGCGGTTGCAGGGAAAAGTGCCGGGTGTGGTGGAGCTGGAGGGGAGTGTGGAGCGGACAAGGGAGTCACGGAGAGAGTTGTCCCTCCGGAAAGCAGATAAGGGTGGGGAGGGAAAGATGTCTTTGGTGGTGGGGTCGGATTGCAGATGGCGGAAGTGTCGGAGGATGATGCGTTGGATCCGGAGGTTGGTGGGGTGGTACGTGAGGACGAGGGGGATTCTTTTTTGGTTTTTATTGCGTGGACGGGGTGTGAGGGATGAGGTGCGGGAGATGTGGGAGACACGGTTGAGGGCGTTCTCGACCACCGAGGAGGGGAAGTTACGGTCCTTGAAAAACGAGGACAACTGAGATGTACGGGAGTGGAATGCCTCATCCTGGGAGCAGATGCGGCGGAGGCGAAGGAATTGGGAATAGGGGATAGCATTTTTGCAGGAAGGTGGGTGGGAGGAGGAGTATTCTAGGTAGCTGTGGGAGTCGGTGGGCTTGAAATGAATATCGGTTTCTAGGTGGTTGCCCGATATGGAGACAGATGAGGCATTCCACTCACGTACATCTCAGACAAGCCAGATCCCAGGGTGAAATTTTGACAGAAAGTAAGTTTTATTGTTTTGTTTGCTTATGTGGAGGTCAGCCACTGAATGTATTCATTAGAGGCTGCTGAAGTACTTTTGACAAAAGAACATAAAAGTTTATTACACGAGAGACTAACATAAGCACTCAACATGAACTATTGGAAGGTTTTCATTACAACCATCAGAAAAAAAGATACATCCCTTTAGCCCCAGTAATGTTCTTCCAGACACTCGTACCTCAGTGAATAGTCACCCTTAACTCCGTACTAAAACTTCTTGCTCAGTCAGAATGGCTGTAATCAGTTTCCATTCAACAGACCAGAGTGTCTGTGACCATAGACGTGATTCCAGGATGGTATAGTGTCTCCCATGTTATATTCCCAATAATTTTTTTTTCCATGCATGGACTTCTGAGGTCTGCATGTAGCTGTGACTTACAAAACTGAAGTCAATGCATCATTATATCGACTGGCGAGCACAGAGACTCAGAGGAGTGTCAGTGCGGCTGCCCAGCTACATAGATTCGAAGTTGTTCCCTGGTACCAGGGTCAAGGACATCACAGAGCAGCTGCAGGACAGTTTTCTAGGGGAGGGTGAACAGCCAGAGGTTGTGGTCTATATCAGTGTCAATGACTTGTGTAGGAAGGGGGATAAGGTCCTGAAACCAGGCTTGAGGGAGCCTGGAAGGAGATTGAAAGTGATGATCTCACTGAAGTCATCATCTCATATGCTGGTGAATACAGCAATCGGAGAATTCAGTGATTGGATACGTGTCTGGAAAACTGATGTGACAGGGGGATCATCAGATTTCTGAGGCACTGGGGGCAGCTCTGGGGCAAGTGGGACCTGTACAAGATACCTGGGCTGTATCTTAGCAACATTGGGACAAACGTTCTTAAGGGAGACTTAGTATGTGCTATGGCTAGGAGGGATGTTAGAGTTGGGGGGAAGGTGGGAGGAGGGTGGAAGCAGGTAAACCATACTGCCAGTGGAGCCTCTGATGAAGCGTCGGTGTGTTATCCCGCCTGGTTTTTAAACTCTGGGGTCTGTTGAGCTGGATTGCCTCACTTCCGGTTTTCCTTCGTACTGGAGTGTATATGGGGTCGAGTTCTATGTGTTTATTGGGTTATAACTGGATTTTGGTGTTGTCCCAGTTGAATTGGTGGTCCATGTGGATAGAGATGAGTGAGTATTGGTCGTGTCCACCAAAATCCTGGGACAAGCTAAGCAGAGACAGGCACGGGAATTCCTAGAAGCCCGGCACTCCACGAAGAAAGCCATCAATAAACACATAGAACTCGACCCCATATAAACTCCACTGCGAAGGAAAACCAGAAGTGAGGCAATCCAGCTCAATGGACCCCAGAGTTTAAAAACCAGGCGGGAAAACACACCGACGCTTCATCAGAGGCTGCACTGAGGATGTTACCCAGCATGGTAACGAAACGTCTGCGGAACAACAAACCAGCTCGGCGAGCCAACCAACCACAACACCCACAACCCGAGCTACAGATCTACTCCAAAACCTTAGAGACATAATATATAGAATGGTAGGATTTCACATACAAATTGAATATGACATAGTTCTGGAACTAGGGTCTTAAATCCAAAGAACCAAAACTACAAGAATATAAGGGATAAGTTGGCTATTGTAGATTGGGAAAGTATACTAAAATATTTGACCTTTGCGGGTAATGGCCAGTATTTAAAAGATTTCTGCAACACCTACAACAGACACCTGAAGGGTGTGGTGAATCAATCATGGTTAACGAACTTAGGGCTTTTCCTGTGATGTCACTCTGTTTTTTTAACTGTTTCTGATGCCTGAGTCTCCTCCACTGCTGGATCTTATTCTTTATCTTTCTCTCTCTTCCTCCAGGTTCCCAGCTGGATATCTAGGCTTTGAGCCTCGGTCTTGATTATCATTTCCTGTTCAGTCTCAGTGTCCTCTTGCACTGGCTCCTTGATCCCTTTCAGTCACAAATTCCCTAAGACATTATTTGGATATTAATGAATAAAAGTACTCACCAATGAGAGAAGAGGACAGACAGATCACCTCCTCCATTGTAGTGATTGGAACCAGGTGGATCTTATTGGCTGAGATCCTCAATTGGGTTTGTTAACCTGGGCCAATCAGGGAGCCCTGGCTCACAGATATAAACAGGGGATTCAGAATCTCCTCATTTCAGGGACTGACTCAAAGCTGGCTGGTCACATACTGTGCACATATAAATAAGGCGTGACTTGGAGATGGAATACTGACCTCTGTGTGGTTATTTCATCTCTGTTTCACCAAACTCCAGTTATAATCTAATGCAACAAAGAAGCACCCCAGAATTCAGAAACCTTAAACATACTCCAAGACTGAGTCTCCACCGTTCTCTGTAGTAAGGAGTTCCAAAGGTTCACAAAACATTCCTCATCTCAGACCTCAGTGACTTCCTCTTTATTTTGAAAGGCTAAATAGGGTGGTCACAAGAACTTTAAACTATTTAAAGGGGGGCTCAGGAAATGTTATTAAAGTTTCCAGAATAAGTAAGTAATAGGACAAAGGTTATGGAAAGGGTCAGGAATCTAACTTCAGGCACAGCAGATAAGGGGACAATTATGAGAAGGGGCAGTCAACGCAGAACTGAGAGTGTTGTACTTAAATGCGTGCAGCACACAAAACAAGGTAGAGCAGTTTGAAATTGGTAGGTACAAAGCAGTAAACATCACAGAGATGTGGCTGCAAGGAGAGCAGGGCTGGGAACTAAACATCCAAGGATAGACGTTCTAACTAGTGACAAATGAAATTAAATGGAAAGCAAGAAGTGATATAGAGTCAGAAGGCATAGAATCTGTGTGGGTTGAGTTGAAGAACTGCAAAGGCAAAAAAACTCTGATGGGAATTATGTACAGCCTCCTAGCAGCAGTCAGGCTGTGGAGCAGAAAATAAATCAGGAGGTAGAAAAGGCATGTAAGAAACATACTATTACAATGATCATGAGGGACTTCAATATGGAACTGGACTGGGAAAATCACATTGGTAGCAGATCCCAAGAAAAGGAATTCGTGTAATGTCTACGAGATAATTATTTTGGAGCAGCTTGTGGGAGAGCCCAATGGGGAAGAGACAGTTCTGGATTTGTTGATGTATAATGAGCCAGATTTGATTAGGGAGATAAGATGAAGGAACCCCTACGAGGCAGTGACCATAAGATGATAAAACTCACCTTGCAGTTTGAGAGGGAAATGCTGGTATCAGATGGAACAGTACTACAATTGAGTAAAGGTAACTACAAAAACATAAGGGAGGAGCTGGCCAGAGTTGATTGGAAGGGAAGCCTAGAAGGGAAGATGGTCAACAGCGATGGCAGGAGTTTCTGTGGGTAATTTGGAAGGCACAGCAGAAATTCATCCTAAGGAAGAATAAACATACTCAGGGGAGGACGAGCATCCAGGGCTGACAAGGGAAGTCAGGAATAGCACAAGAGCAAAAAAAAGCATACAACAGACTGAACATTAGGGGAAAGCCAACGGATTGGGAAGCCTTTAAAAACCGGCAGATGGCAATCAAAAAAATCAATATGGGGGTGAAGAAGGTGAACTATGAGAATTGGCTACCTAATAACATAAAAGTAGATTACAAGAGTTCTTTTACATATATAAAAGGTAACAGAGAGGAAAGAGTAGACATTGGACCTTTGGAAAATGAGGGTGCAGAAGTAATAATGGGGAACAAAGAAATGGTGAAAGATCTGTCTAGGTATTCAGTTTTCACAGTGGAAAGCACCAGCATTCATACCAGAATTCAAGAAAGTCAGGGGCAGAGGTGAGTGTACTGGTGATCACTAAGTAGAAAGTGCTGGGGAAGTTGAAAAGGCTGAAGTTGGATAAGTCACCCAGACCAGATGGACTACACCCCAGGGTTCTGAAGGGAATAGCTGAGGAGATTATGAAAGCACTGGTGGTGATCTTTCAGGAATGACTGAACTCAGGGAGGGTCCCATACGACTGGAAAATGGTAATTGTAACACCTCTGTTTGAGAAGGAAAGGAGGCAGAAGACAGGAAACTGTAGGCTGGTTAGCCTGACCTCAGTCATTGGTAAGATTATAGAGTCCATTATTAAGGCTGAGTTTGTGGAGTACCTGGAAATTGTAGTAAAATAGAGCTGAGTCATCACAGCTTCATCAAGTGGGTGTCATACCTGACAAATCTGATAGAATTTTTTAAAGAGGTAATGAGCAAGTTAGACAAAGGAGAACCAGTGGACATGAGATAACAAGGTGTAGAGCTGGATGAACACAGCAGGCCAAGCAGCATCAGAGGAGCAGGAAGGCTGACGTTTTGGGCCTAGACCCTTCATCCAGACCTAGACCTGTTCATCCAGCTCTACACCTTGTTATCTCAGATTCTCCAGCATCTGCAGTTCCTACTATCTCTGAACCAGTGGACATGATCTGTTTGGAATTCCCAAAGGCCTTTGATAAGGTGATGCACAGGAGGCTGCTAAATAAAATAAGAATCCATGCTGTTGAGGGCAAGGTACTGGCATGGATAGAGGATTAGCTGATTGACAGAAGGCATGGAGTGGTGATAAATGGGTCTTTTTCAGGATGACAGCCAGTGACCAGTGGAGTTCCACAGGAGTCAGTGTTGGGACCACAACTGTTCACATTATACATTAATGATCTGGATGAAGGAACTGAGAGCATTGTTGCTAAATTTGCAGATGACGCAGATAGGTGGCGGAACAGGTAATGTTGATGAAGCAGGGAGGCTGCCGAAGGACTTGGACAGGCTAGAAGATTGGGCAAAGAAGTGGCTGGTGGAATAGAAAGTGAGAACTTTGATAGAAAAAATAAAGCATAGAATATTTTCTAAATGAGTTTAGGCTTTGGAAATTTGAAGCATAAATGGACTAAGGAGTCCTTGTTCAGCATTCTCTTAAGGTTAACATGTAGGTTCAGTTAGCAGTTAGAAAGGCAAATGCAATGTCAACATTCATTTCAAGAGGGCTAGAATACAAGAGCAGAGATATACTGCTGAGGCTGTAGAAGGCTCTGTTCAGACTACATTTGGAATATTGTGAGCTGTTTTGGGCCCGTGTCTAAAGAATGATGGGTTGTCCTTGGAGGGAATTCAGAGGAAGTTTATAAGGATGATCCCAGGAAAGAAGGGCTTGTCATATGAGGACTTGAGGATTCTGGGTCTGTACTTGATGGAGTTTAGAAGGATGAGGGGGGATCTGATTGAAACTTACAAAATACTGAAAGGCCTGGACAGAGTGGACATGGAGAAGATGTTTCCATGAGTAGGAGAGACTAAGACCCAAAGGCATTAGCCTCAGATAAAAGGGACAACCCTTTAGAACTGAGATGAGGTAAAATTTCTTCATTCATAGGGTGGTGAATCTGTGGAACTCATTGCACAGAGGGCTGTGCCGACCAAGTCATTGACTGTCTTCAAGACAGACATAGATCAGTTCTTGATTCGTCTAAACTCATTTAGAAAATATTCTATGCTTTATTCTTTCTATCAAAGGGGATCAAGAGTTACAGGGAGAAGACAGAAGAGCAGCGTAAAAAAACTTATCAGCCATGATCAAAAGGCAGAGCAGACATTTTTGGCCAAATGGTCTTATATTCTGCTCCTATATCTTATGGGCTGATGATTACCAATGGCCTACAAGGTTTTGGGGATGGTTGGGTAAAAGGTATTGAAGTATTTAATCAGCCATGATCATTTTGAATAGCAGGGCAGGTTCAATGGGACAAATACCCTACTCCTGTTCCTATGCTCCTATATTCCTATGTTCTTATGTCATGTTTCACAAATTTCTTGGATTCCTTTGAATGTAACTTGAAGCATTGTTAAAGGAGAAGTGTTGGAAGTAGTGCTTTTTTAATTCCCTCATGGGACATGGGCATCGCTGGCTGGCCGGCATTTATTGCCTGCCCCCGGTTGCCCTTGAGAAAGTGGTGGTGAGCTGCCTTCTTGAACCGTTCAGTCTATGTGCTGTAGGTAGGCGTACAATGCCATTAGTGAGGGAATTCCAGGATTTTGACCCAGCAACACTGAAGAAACAGTGATATATTTCCAAGCCAAAATGATGAATGGCTTGGAAGGGAACTTGCAGGTGATGGTATTCCCGAGTGACTGCTGCCCTTGACCTTCTAGAGTGAAGTGTTCGTGGGTTTGAAAAGTGCTATCTAAGGTTTTTGGTGAATTTCTGCAGTGCATCTTGTAGATAGTACACACTGCTGCTACTGAGTCTTGGTGGTGGATGGAATGGATGCTTGTGGATGTGGTGCCAATCAAGTGCATTGTTTTCTCCTAGATGGTGTCAAGCTTCATGAGAGTTATTGGGGCTGCACTCATCCAGGCAAGTGGGGAGTATTCCATCACAATCGTGACTTGTGCCTTTTTGATGGTGGACAAGCTTTGGGAAGTCAGAAAGTGAGTTACTTGCTGCAGTATTCCTAACCTCTGGCCTGCTTTTGGAGCCATTGTGTTTATATGGTGAGTCCTGTTGAGTTTCTGGTCAACGGTAAGCACACCCCCAGGATGTTGATAGTGGGGGATTTGGTGATGGGAACACTACTGAATGTCAAGGGGTGGTGGTTAGATTGTCTCTTATTGGAGATCGTCATTGCCTGGCATTTATGTGGCATGAATGTTACTTTCCACTTGTCAGTCCAAGCCTGGATATTGTCCAGATCTTCTTGTATTTGAACATGGACTGCTTCAGTATCTGAACAGTCACAAATGGTGCTGAATATTGTGCAATCATCAGCAAACATCCACTTTTCTATTCGTACAACGGAGGGAAGGTCATCGATGAAACAGCTAAAGATGGCCTGAGATTTCCTGGAGTTCAGATGACTGGCCTCCAACAACCACAACCATCTTCCTATGTGCCAGATATGGCTCCAATCAATAGAGAGCTTACACCCTGATACCCATTGATTTGATTTATTACTGTCAAATGTACAGAGATACAGTGAAAAGTATTGTTTTGCATGCTAAACAAGCAAATCATACCTTATATAAAAGTACGTCAGGGTAGTAGAACAGAATGCCTACAACGTTACAGCGACAGTGAAGTGCAGTGAAAGATCAACTTTAATATATGGGATGTCCATTGAAAAGTATGATAATAGTGAGGAAGAAGCTGTTCTTGAATCTGTTGATACAAGTTTTCAAACTTTTGTATCTTCTGCCCAATGGAAGAGGATAGAAGAGAGTATAAGTTGGTATTCACAACTGAGAGGGACCTAGTTTTAGGGGAGGACAGTGTGAAACAGGCTGGTAGGCTAGAGGAGGTGGATGTTAGTAAGGAAGATGTACTTGGAATTTTGAGGAACTTGAAGATAGATAAGTCCCCCGGGCCTGATGGGATTTATCCAAGGATTCTATGAGAAGTGAGGGAAGAGATCGCAGGGCCTTTGGCGATGATCTTTTCATCCTCACTGTCCATGGGTATAGTGCCGGAAGGTTGGAGAGAGGCAAACGACATTCCCTTGTTCAAAAAAGGGAATAGGGATAACCCCGGAAATTACAGGCCAGTTAGTCTTACATCAGTGGTGGGCAAATTATTGGAAAGGGCTCTCAGAGATAGGATTTATGATCACTTGGAAAGGCACAGTTTGATTCGTGATTGTCAGCACGGATTTGTGAGGGGTAGATCATGCCTCACAAACCTTATTGAATTCTTTGAAGAGGTGACCAAATACGTGGATGAAGGTAGAGCAGTGGATGTGGTATACATGGATTTAAGTAAGGCGTGTGATAAGGTTCCCCGTGGTAGGCTCATGCAGAAAGTAAGGAGGCATGGGATAGGGGGAAATGTGGCAGATTGGATTCAGAATTGGCTGATCCTTAGAAGACAAAGGGTGGTAGTGGATGGAAAATATTCAACATGGTGCTCAGTTACGAGTGGTCTACCACAAGGATCTGTTCTGGGTCCTCTTCTATTTGTGATTTTTGTAAATGATTTGGATGAAGGAGTGGAAGGGTGGATTAGTAAGTTCACGGACGATATGAAGGTGGGTCAAGTTGTGGATAGTGTGGAGGGCTGTTCTAGGTTACAAAGGGTCATTGATAGGCTGCAGAGCTGGGCTGAGAAGTGACAGATGGAGTTTAACCCTGAAAAGTGTGAGGTAATTCATTTTGGAAGGACAAACTTGAAAGCAGAATACAGGATTAATGGAAAGATTCTTGGCAGTGTGGAGGAGCAGAGGGATCTTGGGGTTCATGTTCACAGTTCCCTGAAAGCTGCCACCCAGGTGGATAGAGTTGTTAAGAAGGCGTATGGTGTGTTAGCTTTCATTAATAGAGGGATTGAGTTCAAGAGCCGTGAAGTTATGCTCCAGCTATACAAAAGCCTGGTTCGGCCACATCTGGAGTATTGTGTCCAGTTCTGGTCGCCTCATTACAGGAAAGATGTGGAAGCATTGGAAAAGGTGCAGAGGAGATTTACCAGGATGTTGCCTGGAATGGAGGGAAGGTCTTACAAGGAAAGATTGAGAGAGCTAGGGCTTTTCTCTTTAGAACGACGAAGGATGAGAAGTGACTTGATAGAGGTGTACAAAATGATCAGAGGATAGATAGAGTGGATAGCCGGAGATTATTTCCTAGGGTGGCGGTAGCTATTATGAGGGGGCATAATTTTAAAGTGAGTGGAGGTAGATATAGGGGAGACATCAGAGGTAGGTTCGTTACTCAGAGAGTGCTAGGGGCGTGGAATGCATTGCCGGAGAGCGTAGTGGGGTTGGCCTCATTAGGGGCATTTAAGCTGCTATTAGATAGGCATATGGATGATAGTATAAGATAGGGGTGGGGGTTAGATAGACCTTAGGTTTAGGGTAAAAGTTCGGCACAACATTGTGGGCCGAAGGGCCGGTACTGTGCTGTACTGTTCTATGTTCTATGTTCTAACTGTTGTGGGAGGCGTATTTAATTATGTTGGCTGCTTTCCTGAAGCAATGGGAAATGTAGATGGAATCGTGGAGAGAAGGCTGGTTTGTGTGATGGTCTGAGCTGCATTCATGACTCTGTTTAATTTCTCGCAGTTTTGGACAGAGCAGTTGCCATACCAAGCTGTGATGCATCTGGATAGGATACTTTCTATCGTTCATCTATGAAAGTTGGTAAGATTCATTGTGTACATGCTGAATTTCCTTAGCCTTCTGAGGAAGTGGAATTATTGGTGTGTTTTCTTGACCATAACGTCAACGGGGGTGGAGCAGGACAGATTGTTAGTGATATTTACTCATAGGCACTTGAAGTTCTCAATCATCTCCAACTCAGCACCATTGATGCACACAGGGATGTATCTGCCACTCTGTTTCCTGATGTTGGTGAGCAGCTCCTTCATTTTGCTGACACTGAGGGAGAGATTGTTGTCTTTACACCATGTCACTAAGCTCTCTGTCTCTTTCCTGTACTCTGTTTCATTGTTGTTTGAGATCTGACCCACCACGGTGGTGTCATCAGCAAACTTGTAAATCGAGTTAGAGCTGAATTTGGCCACACAGTTGCGGGCATAGGAGAATAGTAAGGGCCTGAGAGTGCAGCCTTGTGGGGCGCCAGTGTCAAGGATTATTGTGGAGGAGATGCTGTTGCCATCCCTACTGACTGCAGTCTGTAGATCAGTAGGTCAAGGATCCAATTGCAGAGGGTGGAGGAGAGTCCTAGGTCTCGGAGTTTAGATGGAATCACAATGTTGAAGGTGGAGCTACAGTCAATAAACAGGAGTCTGACATAGGTGCCCTTGTTGTCCAGATGTTTCAGGGATGAATGTAAGGCCAGGAAGATGGCATTATCCATGGACCTACTGCAACGGTAGGTGAATTGTAGCAGATCATGGCAACCTGGTAGGCTGGAGTTGATGTGTGCCATTACTAACATCTTGAAGGAATTCATAGATGAATGTCAGAGACCCCAGACAGTAGCCACGAAGGCACATTTGCCTGATTTTTCTTCGGCACTGGGATGATAGTGATCTTCTTGAAGCAGGTGAAAACCTCAGATCGGAGTAAGGAAAGATTAGAGATGTTTGCGAATACTCCTGTCAGCTGGTCCATGCAGGATCTGTGTGTACAGCTGGGGACTCCATTTGGACCAGACACTTGATTTAAATTTTGCTAGGGCTCGTTGTTACTAAATTTGGTTGATGTCATGGGCTGTCACTTTCTCCTCAACTCTGGAATTCAGTTCTTTTGTCCATGTTTGAACCAAGGCTGTAATGAAGTCAGGAGCTGAGTGGCCCTGGTAGAACCCAAACTGAGTGTCATTGAGTAGGTTATTGCTGAGCAGGTGCTGTTTGATAGCACTGTTGATGACACCTTCCATCACTTTACTGATGGTCTAGAGTAGACTGATGGGGTGGTAACTGGATGGGTATATAGCCATTCAGAAGGATTTTAATAAGATCCCACACAAGAGGTTCATAGAATCATAGAATGATAGAATCCCTACAGTGTGGGAACAGGCCCTTTGGCACAACAAGTCCACACCGAACCTCAGAGCATCCCATCCAGACCCATCCCCCTATCACACACTTAATCTACACCTCCCTGAACACTATGGGCAATTTAGCATGGCCAATCCACCTAACCTGCACATCTTTGGACCTTGGGAGGAAACCGGAGCACCCGGAGGAAACCCACGCAGACACGGGGAGAATGTGCAAACTCCACACAGACAGTTGCCCGAGGCTGGAATCGAATTCGGGTCCCTGGCGCTGTGAGCCAGCCGTGCTAACCTAGTAAATAAAATTAGAGTTCATGAGATTGGAGGGAGTATGCTAGTATGGATTGAGAATCAGCTAACAGACAGAAAGCAGACAATAGGAATAATGTAGCATTCCCAAGAAGGACAGTCTTTCTAGCATGGAATTGTAATGGTCAGTGCTAGGTTCACGATTATTCACAGTCGATATCAATCATTTGGATGTGGGGACCAAATATAATATTTTCAAATTTGCTGATGATACCAAACTGTTTAGGAACACAAGTTGTGAAGAAGATGCAAGACAGCTTCAAGAGGATTTGGTCAGGCTAAATGAATCATCTAGACCATGGCAGATGGAATATGTGAATAAGTGTGACGTTAATTATGTTGGGCAAAAAAAAGCAAAATCTTTCTTGTCTGGTAAAATGTTGGGAAGTGCAGATCTCCAAAGGCATCTGGTTGTCCTTGTCCATGAGTCACTGAAAGCTGCCCTGCAGATGCAGCAACCCATTTGGAAGTCAAATGTTATACTATGACATGCTTCTCAAAATGATTTGAGTATAAGAGTAAAGAATGAGTTGACAGAGGAATTGGCAGAGGCGGGTACAATTACAACATTGGGCATCTGGATGGGTATATGAATAGGAAGGGTTTAGAGGGAAATCGGCAAATGGGACTAGATTAATTTAGGATTTCTGGTCGGCATAGACCGAAGAGTCTGTTTTCATGCTGTACATCTCAATGACTCAATGTCTTGATGCAGTTGTTTAGAGCCTTAAACGCACCATACCTGGGACCACACCTATTGTACAGTTTTGCTCTCCTTACTCAAGGAATGATACACCTGCCATAGATGAAGTTCAAGGAAGTTCACCATGGGATAACAGGATATTTTCATATGGACAGGTTGTGGAAGTTGGATCTGTATTCCCTAGGGTTTTGAAGAATGAGAAATGATCACTTTGAAACTTGTAATGTTTTTACAAGGTGTGGCAGGGTGGAGGTTGTTAGGATGTTTTCCCTGGAAAGTGACTTTAGATCCAAGGGAACATAATCTCAGGTTAAAAGGAGTGAAAGTTAAGATTGAGATGAGGAGTATTTTCTTAACTCAGAGGGTGGTAAATCTCTGCAATCTAGAGATCTGCGGAAGCGTAATCATTGATCATGTTCAAAACAGAAATCAAAAGGTTTCTGTACATAAAGGGGTAATGTGGGAAAGTGGCCTTGAGGTAGGACATCAGTCAGATCTAACTGAATTGCTCAATGGGCTGAATGGCCTACTCCTATTCCAATGTTGCTATGCAACATGTGTTCTCAAAACACATGACCTCAACAGTCTTGTAGGATGTATTTCTTTCTGACATCTCCATAGCCTTTTGCTTTCTCCTCACTGGCTTCTTAGCTTTTCAGGACTTCTCCCAAGCCCTGACTGCTTGGTGACTGCTAATAACAGCAGCTGTGCTGTTCTGGGCCACTTCCTTCTGTGTGAACCTACTTTTGTCTCCTCTCACTTTCTCTCTGGTAGTTGTAAAACTCAAGTCAGCAAACATCTTAGCAACTAACTCCCCAGGTCACTCACGGTCATTTAGCTGAAATCACATCACTTCTTGTAAATTCTCAAAATGCTAAATGCTCAAAACGACTTTCTGATCATTCTAAAATGTAGTCTTCACAAAAATGAGAAGCTTTAACTCATTTTCTTCCACTTTAAAGACCAAGTTTTCAAGTATTAAAAGCATATTATAAATGTTCTTAACAGTGTGATATCTCTCAGAATGGTGACAACTCTTGTTCAAGAACCTGCATGTGGAATCTTTTAAAATGAGGAGGCTGGTGCTCTATAGCAACCAGAAAACGCTCACAACCTATTATATCTATATCCACAGCTTGATCATTTAGGGACGTCTTTTAGGGAAAGAAACCTATTATACTTACTTCGTCTGGCCTACATGTGACTTCAAACCCACAGCAATGTGGGTGTCCCTTATCTGCTCTTTTAAATGGTAAGTCATTCAGTTCAAGAATAATTAGGATGCCAGCAATGAAAAAAGTTAAAACAAATTCCAGATTAAACTCTTTTTATTTGGTATTCTAGCTTCCATACCTGGATGAGATCATCTCTCAGTTATCCTCCTTCCAAGCTGAAAGGTTCAAGTTTCTCCCAGTCTTCTGCAAAAATCAATGTAGAAAGCAGCCCCATCGCTCTATTCTATGCTGCCTTCGATGCTTAAATATTTCTCTTATGTCTTTAATGGACCAACATTCCATTCCTGTGTTCCAGCAATCCAGAACCTGGTTCCCTAAATTCTCTAGAGTGGTTGTCCAAAGCCTGCCGTGCCCCTGTTGCACACAGGATGTTACAATGCAGTGATGAAGCATCAACAGAGCTAAAGGATTATATCCCCCTCATATGTCAGCTTGGCTCAGTTTCCAGTTTTCTCACTTCTGAATGTGAATCCAAGCCTCATAGCACATAAGTCAGGTTGACAGCTGCGTTCAGCATTGAGGAAATCCTGTATTGTTGGAAGTTTTTATCTTGCTTGGAATGCTAAACCTATGTTGTATCTGGTCGAAAAATGGCAACACTATACCTCAACAACACACAGCCCTAATTGGACAGGTATAGCTTCTTCTTTCCTTATGAGGTAATCTTGGTTTTTAAAGCATGGCAATTTGTGAATTAGACTGTACGATTAAAAGTACGATGCCAAGAGATTCAGCATGCCTTAGATCAAGGAGGAGGAAGTTGTTAATGCTGCCCCATTCCATTGATTTCCACATGTGCTAAGCAATTGATGTGCTGTTGCCATTTTCTACCACTGTCAATTGCTAAATCAGCCCTCATATGTTCAAGTTTTGACCAGCCCTTTCTCCTTACCAATAGCTAAAAAGAACTGTCTGTACTGAATAGGACAAAAGGGTCAAGTTGCAAAGTATTGTCTTCTGCAGTACTTCCATGAGCAAATTGAAAATAAGGTGTTTGAAAGGTACAGGTGATGACTTTTTTTTAGGTTCTGAAATGTCTGGCTGATGTCAACTAGGACTAGATGTTCCACCTTGTGCAGAATAGAAGAACCACAAGACACAGCCTTCACTTAATGAGGGAATTACTTAAAACCAACAGTTGGAAACACTCAGTGAGCAAGTTGCCAATCGATGGAACAGACTCCTTAAGAGCTGGTAGGAGCAAATGAAATTAGATGCATTCTTTCAGAAAAGAACAGACTGAAATTCGATATACAAGTAATGTAAAATGTGACATATGCTTGTAAAGAACAAGCTCACTTTGGTTTCTATGATTCCTGAAGTTCTCATCAGTGGTGTTTCTCCTGTGCCACTTCTAGGTTGTTGTAGATTAATGACTTGTTTTGAAGAAGGGTCATGAAATGTTAACTCTGATTTCTCTTCACAGATGCTGTAAGACCTGTTGAGTTTTCCCAGCAATTTCTGTTTCTGTTCTAATCATTTGTCACAATTAGTCAACAGCTCAGCTATTGTCGTATTCGACTACCAAAATAGTAAAAGGTACTGTGGTCTTTGTTTTCTGTATTGCTATAATCCACTCAAGCTGGCTTTTTTCACTGCAAATTGGTAATATTCAGTGATCTGTTCTAGACACAGTTAAGTGTAGAACTTTCGATGATTTCTCATGGGATGTTGTGCAAAAGTCATTATCCTAGTAATAAATCCACACAGAGGATGATTTAAATCCTATCAGAGCCCAGCCATAACACATTTAATGTTTTCTGGCTTTGTTACAAAGGACAGCAGGGTAAAGACCCCAATTCCTGATGGTATCATTCAGTGCAACAATAAAATGCATTCAATCACCCTGTCATCACAATTGAGACTCTTTTTCTTCATTTCAGTAGAGTGGTCTTATTAACCTAAGGTATCATTAGCTGTTTTTACAATGAATGCAGTAACGTTTGAATGGTGAATTACTAGCAGCTTCAGAAAAACATTCACCATTAATTTCTGCAGGGGCTGTCTCATTTTCCTGATGCAACTTTACCAGAAGATTGGCTCAAGGAAAAGACATAAATGGTTATTCCCGTAATTTTTCTGAGAGGTAGCAAGGGATCTAGACAAGCCTCATGGAAATTTGTTCAAAGCAAGACTATATATGACTTTATTTGCCTGTAGTTTAAAGTATATTCAGTTTACCATCAGACATTGCGTATGTTTCAAAAGCTGTTACAAGTTCCTCTAGGTTTCTGATAATTCTCTCTATTCAGAAGAAAGTTTTATTGGTTGTTTCTATATGCCAGGCTAATACTCTATTTATTTTGCTCATCTTTGCAGTTTACATAATTCCTCTTGATCATTTCCAATTAGGATCATTTGCTCTAGGGAATTAAGGGAACATGTATTTAAAAGACATTTGGGCAACATGCTGGCACAATGGTTAGTACTACTATGCCAGGAAACCAGGTTCAATTCCACCCACCCTCAGGCAACTGTCTATGTGGAGTTAATACATTCTCACCGTGTCCGCATGGGTTTCCTCTGGGTGCTCTGGTTTCCTCCCACAGTCCATAGATGTGCAGGTTAAGTGCATTGGCAACGTTAAGTTGCCCATAGTAGCCAGGGATGTGCAGGCAGGGTGGGTTAGCTATGGGGAATGCAGGGATAGGGTAGGGGCTGGGCTGCCCTTCAGAGGGTTGGTTTGGACTCAGTGGGCCGAATGGCCAGCTTCCACATTGTAGGGATTCTATGAAAAGGAAAATCACTGGACCTTTATTTGATTTATTATTGTCACATGTATCTAGGTACAGTGTAAAGTTTTGTTTTGCATGCAGTACAGGCAGATCATACCATATAAAGATCAGATGATTCAATTGGGTGATTGAACAGAGTGAAGAATACAAAGTTATGGCTGCAAAAAAGGTGCACAAAAAGCAAGATCAACATTAGATTTGAAATTTGAGAGGGCCATTCAGAAATCTAATGGGTAACTGAAATAGCTTCTCATTTTTGAGATAATGTATGTGAAGTACAATTTTTAAGGGACACAGGAAGAGAGACCTGGAGAAGGTTTGTACACAAATCCTTGAAGGTGACAAGATAGGTTAACAAATAATCAGGGCTTAATGAATAGAGCTATTAAGTACAATAGCCAGGAAGCTTCGCAAAACGCATGTAAAAGATTAGTTCTGTCGTAGCTGAATTACTGTGTCCAATTCTGGGACCACTCTTTAGGAAGGATGTGAAGCCTTTGGAGATGACACATAAGAAACTAACTAGGATTCTTCCAGGGATGAGGGATCACAGTTCTGTCAGTAGTCTGGAGAAGTTGATCTTATTTCTCTGCAAGGAGAGGAAGTTACTTACAAGAAAGCTGACAGTGATGTATCAAATCATGAAATACTTAATGTGAATAATGTGAAGTTGTTTCCAATAGCTGAAGGTTTGACAATCATTCTGCACAGATTTAAGGAGCTGGCAACAAAACTAGACACAACATGAAGAAAAAAATATATTTGCATAGTTAGGATTTGAAATGCACTGCTTTAAAGGTGAATATAGTTTCAATGATAACCTTCAAGTCAGACCTGGATGAATATTTGAAGGAAACGTATTACAGGGATATAGGGAGGAAGTGATGCAAGGGTACTGACTCCTTTATTCGGTGCCGAATGGCCTTCTTCTATTCAAGCCTATTTGATTATTCTATAAGTTGCTGCCCACAGAAACTATTCAGACCTCTGCAATTCTGAAGACTTTCCAACAAATATCCAGAATTTTGAGGTAAAAATTATCCATTTAACAGAGATTGCTTTACATTTTTAATAAGTAATTTAATTCCCACAGCTGCTTTAAGCATTCTGCCTAAAATCTCAGTTATTCTGGCTAATGGAGTGTGAACTCTTTAAAATCAGCCAGAATTACACCTCCAGCGCCCAAGGTAATGCATTGAGCCTATGAGTACTGGATCAGTGCTAGCAGAAACCAAGCCCATGGGTTTAGTTTAGTTCAGCACCAAAATACATATGTTACTACACCCAAAGGAATCTCCACAAATTATGACTCTAAGGAATGACATATGTCTTTAAAAGTGGATAACGTATGTGCATCCTTGGCTTAGTGGTAATATACTCAACTAGGCCAGAAAGATGTTGACTGAAGTCACATTGCAGAGACTTAACCATGGCTGGCACTTCAGTGCAGTCCTGAGTGAATGGTGTTAGAATGAGGCTCAGTTTGCACCCTTGGATGTAAAAGATATCAGTGCACAATTTGAAGAAGAGCAGGGATGTGATGTCCTCACCAAAAGCCCTCAACCAACAGCTAAAACCGAGGATCTGATCATCTATGTTAATCCTAGTTCTGGGATCTTGCTGTGCATGCCTGACAACACTTCAAAATTATTTAATTAACTGAAAAGTGCATTAGGACATCCTGATATATTGGGACATCTCACAACAGGTAGCCACAGTGTGGGAAGGCACCAATCAGGAACTGGTGGAGCAGTTGATCAGACTGTCCCCCAGAGAAAAGAGTGTCTTTGGGAGAAGAAGGTCCGATGGGAAAAAGGATCAGAGATACAAAAGATTTCTTCATCAGATGTAAACCACAGGCTTAATTCCATATAAGCATAATGTCTTCCCTATTTAACCTTATGCCAACAAAATAAAGAATCCCTGCTTCATGGTCTTTGGGCCATCCATTCATTCAAATCCCATGTTACACTGAGGTCACCAAACACACTATATAACTGCAAGTACTTTCTGATGCTTGGAAAAGAGTGATGGAACCAGGAATCAGAAACTATGTACAAACTGTACAAATTAGAAAAAGAAAACAAATCTGATTTTGCTGTGGTAACTGTTTATTGATAATAAACATGGTTTTATGGTGAGTTGTTTAGAACTAAGCCTAATTAAGATGCAAAATAAAAACTGAAAGAATTGCAGATGCTGTTAATCAGGAACACAAACAGAAATTGCTGGAAAAGCTCAGAACAGTTCTGAGGAAGGGTCACCGGATCCGAAATGTTAACTCTGATTTTTTCCTCATGGATGCTGTCAGACCTGCTGAGCTTTTTCAGCAACTTCTGATTTTGTTCCTAATTAAGATGCAATTTGAATCATTTAATAGCTTAGCAAAACTAAGTTCTTTAGATCTGTATAAACCTATATTTAAAATTTCAAATGTACTTCACCAAAATATGGTGAAAAGATTTAGGTAAGCAATGAAATTAATTCTGAGGTTTTAAGACTAGAGTCTGCTGAATTGTATGAAATTACAAAGGCATGAGTTGTTACACTCATTATAAAATTTACTTATTGTTTTATAGACAGTATTAATGCCTTTAAAAAGGATAAAGCGGTCAATAAAATATTACAAATTCAATGTTAAATTTTACAGGAATATGTTTTAATTTCCTTATTAATGCTGTTTTGAATGTGCTTTCATTCAGTTGTCAATAGACAGTTTAAATTATAGTAAAAAGTGAGAGTTCAGGATAGAATAGATAGGGAGAAACTATTCCCGCTCATAAAAGGATCGAGAATGAGAGAGCGCAGATTGAAAGTGATTTGCAAAACTAGCAAAAGTGATGTGAGAAGTTGAGGTATTCAAGAGTGCATTGGTCAATTGTTTTCCAGAAACAATGCGCAAGATTATAAGGAAAAGGTAGGAGAGTAACACTAAATGAAAATGCCCATTTGAAAAGCCATTGGGGATGCAATGGGCCAAATGGCTCCTCTCTGCCATAAAACTGTTGACTCTGTGAACTGTGACAAGACGTGCTCTGATTGGATACATTCAATATTCAGTCATCATCCATTATAACCTGTTAGATTTATGTGACGTGAAAAACAGTTAAAAATAAATGGAAATTCCAATGTAAACCTGTTCACTTAACAAGAAATTGAGTAGAATTCTCCCCTTCCTAGAGAAAGTGTAAGTTGAGGGATGGGCAAAAGTGCAGTGGGTTGGTATTGGAGATGTCTTCAGCTACTTCCTACCACCTTAACAGTACTGTTCTGGTTGGAAAGGTCCATGGAACACCTTCTGACCAATTAAGGACCCGAGTGATTGACTAATTTCCAAGCAGTAGGCTGTTGAGAGGGTCAGAGCTGATAACTATTAGCTAATGCCCCTCTTCCGTGTCTCAATTCATGCCTGGGGTGTCCTTGGAGAGGTAGCAAACATTGCCCATAAATGCTCTCAATGCCCTTAGAGCGAGGTGGGCACCATAGGCGGCACAGTGCTTTATCTCCCCTCCAATTCCATTTCAATTTAGCCCCTGCCTGTCTCCCTACCTCCTCATTACCTTTGATGGCATGCATTTCCCTAAATGGGCTTTGTATGTAAATTAATCAATTAGAAAACACAGATAATTTACTGATGGTTAACAGATGAAAACAAAAATACCACAGATTATTGGGTAGTTGGGGACCAGGGGTTATTCAGTTGTGTGTAAGAGCATTTCTGAATGTAAAAAATGTCAAATAACAGCCAAATCCTGCCCACGACCAACCTGATTACTTGCTTTCTTTGCTGGGAAATGGAGGGTCTCTCCACGGCTCAACCTACAGGCAATTAGGGTCATAGATGAAGGTCAGGGATTGGCTGCAGAAAGCCACGTCCTGCTCTTGCTTCCGACCACCTGAACGACCCCATGGTTCCAACCTGTGACTCCTCTTCCCCCACCTCCACCACTCCCCAAAAATCACCTGCCTTCTCACCAGTACAAACCTCCATAGCTTTCCACCCTGGGCCTTCACTGATGCTCTCCAGCTCCTGATGGCTACGGCCATTGATTGGCTGGCAGCTTCAAGTAGGGGAGGAGATGATGTCACACATGAGGCACCTGATAGGCTCTTGGTCAGTACTTGAGTGCCTCATTTGTGCTTAATCTGGCAGGTTTCATCACAGTGAGGACCGGTGGGGGTGGTGAGGATTCAATCTCCATTGAAGAGGCCTCCCCTCCACTCTGTGCATTTTACGTTAGATGATGGCCAATGTTGTTTGTGAGGCTACCATGAATTCCTGGCTTTAAACAGTGGCTGAGGAAGAACTCAACTGGTTAGTAACAGAGATTGTTCCATTTATAAATGAGGCACCGAAGAAGATAATTTGTTTATCTGCGTTGTTCAGTGTTCTGAAGAAGGGTCACTGGACTCGAAACGTTAATTCTGATTTCTCTGCACAAATGCTGCCAGATCTGCTGAGTTTTTCCCAACAATCTCTGTTTTTGTTTCTGATTTCCAGCATCTGCAGTTCCTTGGGGTTTTTTTTGTTTAAGATATTGCCTGAAATTCATGGAGTTAATGTGGGTAACCTCCATGGGCCTGACTACCCTCAAATTGAACTTTCAAATGTGGATAGTGGACAGAGTTGTGCATTTCCAAGAGCAACAAGCAAATCCAATGGTAATTCTGGTATGATGTGGGATCTAACTTCCTGTCTTCATGTCCAATCTCTTGACAAGGCTGTGCTGACCTATTGGTTCATTCATTCATTTATTTCCAAACTGGAAATTGACTTTGGCCCGCATTTTCATCAATACCTTAAAAAACAACATCCGTATAAAGATGCTTACATTCACATGTATTTCATGAATAAGGATGTATGCAGACAGCCCGTACTTGGCCTTCTATGAATGTGTCGATTTCTCCACACAATGGAAAGAAACATCTGTTGGGAAGATGTCCAGTTTTCCCAATAACAGAGAAGAATAAGGACGCTGGTGTCAGAAATTCTAATAGGGAGAAAGTAAGTGAAAAGAGGAAATGAAAGAAAAAAAACTGCTATGAGATTCAAACTTCCCTGGCCCTTCAACTTTACTGTTGTCAAAGTTTCCACTTGAAAGATTTTAAATCATATAGAAACCACATCTGTTTCTCAGGGTCTCAATGTTTGGCCATAGATTTTAACATGCCTTTGCTCCTGCTATAGATTACTCCAGCACTATGTCAAGTAAAATCTCATGACATTGGTGATTAGATTCATTGATCCAGTGGCATTTGAACTGAAGTTGCACCAGACATCTTTTAAGAGTTTTGATCACTGGCTGATTACATCGTCAACAAAATTGCAGGCTTGACCAATTGCACCCTGTCCTGAAGAAGGACAGAACTTGCATTTCTACAATGTCTTTCACACCTCAGGGTGACCCAAAACAGCCCAAAGGCAATGCATTACTTTTGAAGTGTCGCTGCACTTTTATTAGGTTAACATGCTAGACCCCATCTGGTTCAGAAACTGAAATGTGATAAATATCAGTTTAATCTCTTT
This sequence comes from Rhincodon typus, assembly GCF_021869965.1. NCBI lineage: Eukaryota > Metazoa > Chordata > Chondrichthyes > Orectolobiformes > Rhincodontidae > Rhincodon > Rhincodon typus. The sequence continues at coordinate 29,848,104 of NC_063333.1, forward strand.
GTTAATGGTATTGGTTGAGGAAATTAATATTGTTGATGACAGTGGGATAACTCACCTATTCATCTTAAAATTTTATCATCGGGATTTTAGTGGCTTCTGGAATAGGCAGATGGAGCTGTGGTTAAGGTCTCAAGCAAAAGTCAACACTTCTGATAATGAAGCATCCCCTTAATACTGCAGTGAGGTGTCAGTTCAGATTATGCGCTGATGTCCCTGACATGGGACTTGGATTGATAGATGTTGAACTCAGATTTAAGAATGCTATCGTTAAGCTGACTCTGGAAAGAACTTATTTAAAATTAGTTTCACAACCTTAATTTCACATAAGGTGCAGCATAGGACCGGCTGGTGAGAGCTTTAATCTCTATCTCCATCTCTATTATATCACAGTATGCTTGGCTTGCTGCTGCTTGATGCTAATATTGTGCAGTCAAAATAGAAAAATACTTCATTTTTCAGCAGTAACAACCCTTGTATACAAACTGACTCAATATCCCTGAGAACCAATGTTACTGAGACAAGCAGAGTAAACGCAAGTGTTGATTTTCTGTGTATGCATCACAGTTAGGGAGCCCAAATGGCCACTTGCCTATCTTGGGAAAATTCCAAACAGCACGTTGGTAATTTTCTGATATGTGTGGCCAATTAGCCAGGCTCCATGCCAGCAACATGTACTTGGATAATTGGCTCTACTGTGCCAAACATAAATAATTAAATAAATAAACAGATAATTGCAACATGCAGTAATGCTCAATTCTATTATGATTTCAGGTAAAATAATAACCTCTCTATAAACATAAAACAATATTTGACATATCTGTTTAAATCTCAGGATGGCACCATTTATTTGTATATTTGCAATGTCTGTACCTGTTGCTGCTGTAGGATGGTATGCAGAGATACAGCAATTTGAGTCTGGACACCAAGGGCAGAGTCTGAGTGATGTGCGCTATGGTGAGATTCATGGCAGACTCAGGTGAGAAGTCTAGAGAGGGTGATCCTGACATTGAGATCTTCTCTCTCCTTCATTTTAGCTTTTCAGAAGTGATACAGTGAATTTTTTGGTAGACCATGAAGTATTGCCAGCTAGGAGGCAGTATTGATTATTATAGACCTTGTTAATGGTCCAACATGCCTCGTTAATATTCAGCTTGTTATTTCAACAATCTCACCTAACAAGCTAGATGTCAAGAAAACCTGAAGTGGGAATCAGAGAAAGGTATCTGGCTTGTCGCTTGATCCATTGTTTGGGCAGTACATTCTTCCTTGGGAAACACAGATGCGAACTATTCACTTAATATCTCAGCTATGCCTTCCACCTCCATTTCTAAATCCCTTTTTAGACCTCTAATAGGCCGTCCTCTTCTTTTTAACCACCTTTTTTTACTATTTATATATCTATAGAAGACTCTGGAATTCACTGTTATGTTGATTTCCAGTCTCTTCTCATAATCCCTCTTTGATTGTCTCTCGTTTTTTTCATGTCTCCCCTGCATTTTCTGTATTCAGCCTGGTCCTCAATTGAATTTCTATTTGATATCTGTCAAAAGTAGTTTTTCTTCTATTCTTAATTTCTGTCTCTTTTGCAATCCAGGGAAGTCTGGATTGTTTAAACTACCTTTCCTTTGAAAGACTATTTCTTAACTGTACTTAAATTGTCACTTCTTTTAAGGTCCAGCTGCCATTTTCCTATCAAATTTTGACTTTAATTTAATCAAACCAGATCTGTTCTTATCCCATTGATGTTGCCTTTTCTCCAGTTAATTATGTTTTACTCATAATGATTTTTTTTGTTCTTTTCCATAGGCAGCCTAAAGATTATGTCTAAATGATCACTGTTGCCTCAACGTTCTTCCATTGACATTTGAGTGACTTGGTACAGATCACTGACACCTCATTCCTTTCTGATTGGTCTACTGCTGTGGGCCATTTTCCTGAACACGATCGGAACTTTTGTCCCTTAACTAACTAATTTTATTTATCACACTCTCTGCATTCACAGAAAAATAGAAATTGCTAGAAAAACACAGCAGGTCTAGCAGCATTTGTGAAGTGAGAATCAGATTTAATGTTTCGGGTCGAGTGACCCTTCCTCAGATCTGATGGTAGCTAGGAAAATGTCAATTTATACATTGCATTCGCATATTCATTTATGCACAGTAACCTTACTTCCTTACTCTGGCCCCACTGATTCACTTTTTATTGTCTGTTCTAATGCTATGTATCTGAATTTGTTTATTGTGACCATGATATTCCTTTGTCATACTATTTCCAGATTCTCACACCTCTGCCAAGTTATCTTAAAGCCTTCCCATTAGCACTCACAAAACACCCTGCCATGAACTTAGTCCCACTCTATTTAGGTGCAATTAGCCTGTGGGGTTCAATCTCCCCATAAACCAGTCCTATTGTCCAAAGCCCTCTCCTCAACACCACCTTTCCAGCTACTCATTCTGTTTTAGCTTCCTCTTTCTGTACTCTCCAACGATAGTGGGAGTAATCCTGAGATAATTATTTTTGTGGTCCTGCTTGCTAATTTCCTACCTAGCTTCCTAAATCTGGAACAACTGGAAGTTACTTTCACACTTAACGGTGTGCAAGAGGAGCTCAATGTTTAAAATGACATTTACGCTATAGGTGACAACAAGGTGCAGGGCTGGATGAACACAGCAGGCCAAGCAGCATCATAGGAGCAGAGAGGCTGACGTTTCGGGCCTAGACCCTTCATCAGAAAAGGGGGAGGGGAAGGGGGTTTTGAAATAAATAGGGAGAGAGTGGGAGGCGGATAGAAGAGGGATAGAGGAGAGGATAGGTGGAGAGGAAACAAACAGGTCGAAGAGGCGGGGATGGGGCCAGGAAAGGTGAGTGTAGGTAGGGAGTTAGGAAGGGGATAGGTCAGTCCAGGGAGGACGGACAGGTCAAGGGGGCGGGATGAGGTTGGTCGGTAGGAGATGGAGGTGCGGCTTGAGGTGGGAGGAGGGGATAGGTGGGAGGAAGAACAGGTTAGGGAGGCAGGGACGAGCTGGACTGGTTTTGGGATGCGGTAAGGGGAGGGGAGATTTTGAAACTTGTGAAATCCACATTGATACCAT
>NC_063333.1:29851595-29871525 GCF_021869965.1 Rhincodon typus
ATGCAACGTACTTTACTTAAGCTTGGGCATGAGATGTTAAACTGAACTGTTCAGATGGTTGTAAAACAAATCCCATGGCACCGTTTGAAGAAGGGCGGTATAAGGTGCTTGCTAACATTTATCCCTCAATCAACATGATCTATAAGCAGATAAAATTTTCTGCTGTCATTGCTCACAAAAGAATAGGAACTAAACTTCAAAAGTAATTAATTAGACATACAGTATTTTGGGATACAATGGAGGTATGATAAGTGTTATGCAAATCAAAGTCTTTTATTTTCTTGAAACTGAATTGAACCATTTGACTAACAATGGGATTGACATTTCTAAAGGCATTGTGTTATCAAATATATTTTGGGACAAGATTTATTCTGAGCAATGAAGGCCATGGAAATGTCATGCAAGGAATGCAACTGGTCTGGGTTGAATAGTTTAAAGTTGTCATGTTACTATGGTATCCTGGAGTTTATTCAATTACCCTGAAGAATTTGTTGAATGCAATGTTCAAAGAGATTTATCTGCAACTTTAACCTAATTTGGTTTGACTCCATCTGTATGTTGAATAGTTTGGTAGAACTTGTGATAAGACAAAAGTATCCAGTCTGTGAAACAAAGGTAGGATGAGTCAAATTAGCTCTTCTTAATTATATCGCCCAGTCAGGTGATACCGAGCCATAACAGGGTTCCTAATTGTTTCTGTCCTGAATTAGACTAGAAGTCACCTGATTAGGTTTTAATTTTTCTGTGTAGCAAGTTGCTAAAAATGTGAACTGGTAATGGCATAATGAGTCCTATAGGGCACTTATGATCTAAATGAAAAGAGCAAGTAACTACTTATTTCTGAAAACAGATGGAAGGATTGTGAAATAAAAGTGCAAGAAGAAAGGTAAGAAATTGAGCATGTGAATTCAATGTCAAATTGAAAGGAAAATTAAAAGAGCGAAAGAAGGCTTAGATTAAAAAAAGAAAAATAGGAGGGTAAAAAAGGAAAAGGAAAAGAAAATACATTTTTAAAATTTCCAGTTGTTCTGATAAACCTAAAAGCGCGACACTTCATACTGGGATAATAGTTAACTTTCAGTGCCAGAGAAGTTGGCTTCTAATAATTAACATTGATCTAATAGTTGAAATGTGTGGCAGAGACAGGTCTGAATTTTCTATGGTGAATCTAATACATATTTGATGTGCAAATACAATAAATGTACGGAGTTCAATGCATTTTAATTGTGAAGCAGACAGTGTGATGCCATATTCATGGTGTAAACAGCAAAGTGTTGCAGCTCAGAATTCCCTCCCTAATGACATTGTGCATTTACCTAAAGCACATGAACCTCTAGTGGTACACCTTCTCAAGGGCAATTAGAGATGAGCAATAAACGCTGGCCCAACCAGTGATGTTCACTTCCCACGAGAGAATAAATGCAAGAAAGCAACTTTAAAATTTCTATTTTTAACTGGACATCTGCTCCTTGCCTGAACTTGTAACATTTGCACATAAATAACAGCAAGAACCATCAGTCTCATTGCTTTTTTCACAGTAAAATCTAGGCAGGTAAAATTGTCGTATGATGTTAAAACCTATTTAAAGAACAAAACATGGTTGCATGAAATAACACAAACAGCAAAAACAAGTGCTCATACTTAGTAATGATATTCAAAAATATGCTAGTAACAGATCCCAACCGTAACTGTCATCTCAAGACTGAAAACAGATTCTAAAAATCTTCAATCTGTACAATAATTATATATTTTTAACCATGTTTCTATATTACTGTGGACTGAATCCATATCAGTCAGTCCAGAAGATGTTCTGAACCTATTTCAGGTTCGTACTTCAAGGTTCATGACACCATCCAAATGCCTGCAATAGTTATTATTAAAGTTAGATATACAGTTAACACACTCCCCATCAATCAGAATTTTCTGTTGACTTCAAAGAAAGAGATTATAACTACAGTGAGATTGTGGCATTTTTTCAGCAACAACAGTTGTTGAAACTTGCTGCATCTCAACTATATGTACGATTATGTTATTGTGTTCTTCTTTCATACACCATTTTTCTATTTTAAGGGACAGTCACTTCCTTCCATAAGTAGAAAATAATGATGTACTGTTGCTAAATGTATCGTTAGCACCTTCAATCCTACTTTTCAACAAATAAAGACTTTAGCTTACTTAACCTAACGGTCAGCCACGGAAATAAGTTTAAATGATTCCAAAAATTTAATCCGTCCAGTTTTTGGAATCCTGCACTGCTGCCTTACAGCACCAGGGACCCAGGTTCAATTCTACCCTCAGGCAATTGTCTGTGTGGTGTTTGCACATTATCTCAGAGTCTGAAATCTGTAGGTTTCCACTGGGTGCTCTGATTTCCTCCCACATCCAGAGATGCATAGCTCAGGTGGATTGGTCATGCGCAATTGTCCACAGGGTCCAGGGATGTACAGGCCAAGTGAATTTTACATGGTAAATGAGAGGATGGGGCAGTGTGCTGGGATGCTGTTAGGAGGGTTGGTGCAGACTGAATGGGCTCTATTTGCATTTTAGGGTTTCTACAGTTCGTTTATCACCGATCTCTGAGCCCTTTTTAACTGCATCTGTATTCTTACCAAGATAACTAAAACTGTATAAATCAAAAAATGCAAGATTCCACCATCAAGGTGAAGACTTGCTTGACAGAAGAACATAAAGTGTTTACAATGTAAAGGGTGTTCAGTCATGGCACCAACAGCTAAAATAAAGTTTCATAGTTACACTCCATTTCAATTGCTTTACCATTTACTACGCTCACAGTCTCAACCCCATTTCTCACTTTTCAATTCTCGACGTTTCCTCTGATCTCTTGCTCTATCCTTCCCTTTCAGTTATTCCTAATGTCTGCCCCATCTTCCCCTCCCCAGCCAACTAGCGAAAGCTTCTATAGCCCTGGTCAAGCTCTTAACTTTTTAAATCACTCCTCCTGTATATATCTGCTTAGATGTAAGCATACCATACAATTCTAAGTCAAACCTGAAACATATTGTCAGAACACTACTGCAAAACTAATACGCTGTTTAGAATGCATTGTATTGTATATAAAGTAGTCACATTGAGTTTCAAACTTCGCATGGGAAAGGGCTTTTCTCTCACAGTCTATGACATAATCAGAACGGTTTGATTAAATTACATCCTTACTGGTAGTTGTTCATTATCTGATGTTTCCAGTAATTCTGCTGTCTGGCAGTCCTTCATTCCAAATGCTTTCAGCAGACAGAATACACTAATTGCTTATTTTTATTTTGTTAATAACCATCAGGAAAAGTAAAATGCTTACAAATTCATTTACATACTAAAGCCAAGTGGATATAATAATGTTGATGTCCAAATATTAATGACAGCCAAATTGTTCAGTCATTGTCCATTTTTCCATCCATCATCACAGGGAGGTAATGGCTATATGAATGGCTCTCTGACACTACCAACATGGCTATTCTGTGTCTTTAAGAAGTTACACCATCTTACCAAGTGTTGAAGAAGTAATTTGTTGTCACTCATTTTGTCCAGCATGATGTCGTTGCCAATGCATAGCATTTAACAACGTAAAGGTAGAAGCTTTATTCTGCTCTATGTATATAAAATTTTAAATCTTTGTTTTGGTTGATGCTGGCATTTTGCTGTATGTTGCATGTCAAGGAAACACCCACTTTCAATCTCATTATCATTCTCTCCACTGCAAAGCACATCACACAGCAGAAGCCTTTACAATTATTTTATCCAAAATCTTCCTTGGATAAGAGAAGGTTGAGAAGAAACTTGATTGAAGTATTCAGATTTTATTGCTATTTGTTGAGGGGATGTGGGCTTCTCTGGCTGTGCCAGCGTTTATTACCCATTTCCAATTACCCATTGAACTGAATAGTCAGAAAGTTGCTGTGGATCTGAGTCAGATGTCAGCCAGACAAGGTAAGAATGGCAGATATTCCTTCCCAAAGAGCAATTTCTTTTTTAGAAAAGGCATAACAATTGGCAATGGTTATATGGTCAACTTTATGCTGGCTTTTAATTCCAGATTTTTTTTCAATTAAATTAAATTCAAATTTTACCATCTCTCATGAATAATCTTCTAGAGCTCGGGTTTTGGATTATTAGCCCAGTGATATTAACACAATGCCACCACCTCCCCATAATTTCATGCAGGTTTGGACAGAGGAAGTAGGCGAAAATATTCTGATTCATGAAAGGATTGCAAACAAATGTACGCAGATGGGAAGTAATTGATAAAAGAAGCAAAAGCAACAAGAAGGAAAACTTTCGCTTGGAACAAGTAGTCGAGGTCTGGAGCACACTTCCTGGCAAAAATGGTGGAGGCAGGTTCAGTTGAAAAGGAAGAATGCACAGGGTTATGGGGAGAAGGTGGAAGAATGACACGAAGTGAGTTGCTGTTTTGAAGAGCTAGGGCAGAGAAGATGGGCTAAACGGCCTCTTTCTCTTCTGTAAATCTGTTCATGTGTTCACAATTGAAGTTTGTATCCACACAAAGAATTCAAAAGAAATCTGTGAAATATGGGTTAAGACAAGGAGAACTCGGGAATTTGAAATTTGACACCTCACACTGCATCTTCCCAGGCAACACCCCTGAAAAAATCTTTGTGGTTTGCCACCAGAAATCAGAAAGAGATCAGCCCTTAATTTGCCCATCCACCAAAAGTCTTGAGAAGCAGGACATGGTGGGTGGGAGGAGGAGTAACTTCAACCATGAGCAATAGTGCAAAGTAGATGGTATTGAATAAATCATCCATTATATCTGACCTGTCTATTTACTTTCTATCAAGTGCAAATTCAAGCAGAGGACAACTTTCATGATCTGTTTTAAGTACTACCTCCCATTCAAAATCCCAATGCGCATAGCATTATCAACACACTACATCCTGGTTTAAAAGGATAAAAGGCTTTAGATTTATATAGCATCTTTCATGACATGCCAAATGTTTTACAACTAAAGAAATACTTTTGATCTGTAATCACTTTTGAAACATAGGAAACATGGTATCAATTTGCACCCAGCAAACTCCTAAAAGAAACAACGCACCAATGACCAAATAATCTGTTTTTAATGAGACAAAATGCCTTCATGATGAGTTAGAGTGGCAGCAGAGAAGGAAGTAAAAGCAAGCAAAGCCTTCACTGCTGATCCCACCACCTCGTGGGAGATCCTGTCCCATGTGTGGGTTAAGAATAAATTGAGCAGATCAAAGTCAGAAAGCTGGGACTCCAACATCTTTGAATTGAGGAATGAAATGTTGACCAGGACACCTAAAATTATTTCTGAAGAAGGGTCACTGCACCTGAAATGTTAACTCTGCTTTCTCTCCACAAATGCAGCAATGGCTCATGGGTCTAGGGGTGTGATTCTCATTTAGGGGCCTGTCAATTGCAGACATGTGAGACGTCCCAAGATCATATCCTAGAGATCCCTGACAGCTTGTCTTCCGAGGGGGAGGCAATGGCCTAGAGATATTGTTGCTGCACTGTTAATCCAGAGACCCAGGTAATGTTTTGGGGACCTGGGTTTGAATCCCACAGCTACAGATGGTGGAATTTGAATTCAATAAAAATATGGAATTAAGAATCTAACAATGACCATGAATTGATTGTCAGGGGAAAAACCCATCTGGTTCACTAATGTCCTTTAGGGAAGGAAACTGCTATCTTTACCTGGTCTGACCTGCATGTGACTCTAGACTCACAGCAATGCAGTTGACTCTTAACTACCCTCTGGGCAGTTAGGGATGGGCAATAAATGCTGAATCAGAGATAGTAGAAGGGTCAAGGCCCGAAACATCAGCCTTTTTGCTCCTATGATGCGGCTTGGCCTGCTGTGTTCATCCAGCTCTACACCTTGTTGTCTCGGCAATAAATGCTGGCCTAGCTAGCACTGCTGAATGAACATTAAAAAAAGTCTGCCAGACCTGTTGAGTTTCTCCAGTAATTTCTGCTTTTGCACCAAAAATTACACTTCTTCTTACTTCCAAATGTGGCCACAGGATCTTTAACATCACCTTAGAGGGCTGACAGGCCTCTGATTAAGGTCACATCCATAATACAGCATCGCTGGCAGTGCTGCATTGGAGTGACAGCGTAGGATTTTGTGCCCAAGTCTATGTCTCAGAGGGGCAGCTAATGACTAAGACACAACAATAGCAGGTTTGTCTGGATTGGTCCAGCTTGCTTTGAAAAGTCACCTTCTCTGCTGTATACTTTTATTGGCCTATCATGATATTGGTTACTGAGACCTAGGCTTCATTTAGCTGAATGGCATTTTCATTCTTTGTTTACATTTGCATGAAGCCGACATAAGTTTTATTTGTCAGCGTTGAAAGTCATTGTGGCTGATAGGACATCACACTAAATGTTTCATTTCTTGTAGCATCCTTGTTACGACTTCTTCCAATGTTCTGCACAAATCATAGTGCAGAAAAAGACCATTGGCTTGTCATGTCTGTGACAGTTCTATATAAGAGTATTTCTCCTAATGCCCCTTCCCTGCCTTTTCCCTGTAGGTCTGCAATTTTGTTTCCTCTTCAGGCTAGGAAAATGGGCAAAGAAGTGGCAGATGGAAAACAATATGGGAAAGTGTGAGATTATGCACCTTGGTAGGAAGATTAGAGGTGTAGATTATTTTCTAAATGGGAAATGTTTCAGAAATCTGAAGCACAAAGGGACTAAGGAGTCTGAGTTCAAGATTCTCTTAAGGTTAACATACAGATTCATTTGGCAGTTAGGAATGCAAATGTAATGTCAGCATTTATTTCAAGATGGCTAGAATACAAGAGCAGAGATGTACTACTGAGGCTGTTAAAGGCTCTGGTCAGACTGCATTTGGAAAATTGTGAGCAGTTTTGGATCCCGTAGCTAAGGAAGGACGTGCTGGCATTGGAGAGGTCGAGAGGAGGTTTACAAGAATGATCCTGAGGATGAAGGACTTGTCATACGAGAGAAGTTGACGACTCTGGGTCTGTACTTGATGGAATTTAGAAAGATGAAGGGGTTCTCATTGAACCGTACAGAATACTGAGAGGCCTGGATAGAGTGGACATGGAGAGTGAAGGGATGACCCTTTAGAACTGAGATGAGAAGGAATTTCTTTAGCCAGAGGGTGGTGAATCTGTGGAACTCATTGCCACAGAGGGCTGTGGAGGCCAAGTCACTGTGTGTATTTAAGGCAGAGATGGATAGGTTTTTGATTAGGAAAGGGATTATGGGCTAAGGGGAGAGTGGAATTGAGAAACATATTAGACATTATCAAATAGTGGAGCAGACCCAATGGGCCGAATGGCGTAATTCTGTTCCAATACCTTACGATCGTATGGTCTATCCACATCTGTTTTGAAAGCGTCCATTGAAGTTGCTTTCCCCACACTTCCAAGTAGTGCATTTCAGATCCTAACTACTTGCAGAACACAAAGATCTTTCCTCATGTCGCTATATGTTGCTGATCATTTAAATTGCTATCCACTGGTGTTCGATCCTCCCTATCTACTTCATCTACACCCTTCTCACAGTTCACAATACGAACTAATTTTGTATCATTTTGACATTGTGCTTTGTAACAAGAATCAAAGTTATTAATATAGAACAAAAGAAGTTGTCTTAACACTGGGCCTGAGAGAACTCCGTGATAAACCTTCCTCCTGTCCAAGACACATCCGTTAACCATTACTTTGTGTTTCCTGTCATCCAGCCAATACTCTGCAGTTTGTCTGCTATGCAACAAATGTATCAAATGCCCTTTGCAAGTTCACGTCCACCACACCAACAATGTTACCCTCCTAATCCTTCTGTTACTTCATCAAAAACTCAAACAAATTAGGTAGACATGATTTGCCCTTGGTAAATCTCTGCTGATTTTGTTCAACTAATTTGCTTTTTCTCAACTGGCTATTAATTTTCTCCCAAATTCATGCCATCAAGATTAAACTGATTGGCCTGTTATTGCTGGCTTATCCCGGCCTATTCTTCCTTAAATAAAATTGCTTTTTTAAAATTTATTGCATTAAAGTACTAAATTGTTATGTGAAGTTATATAATCATTAATGAAATTAAAGCAGAAAATACACTCTCAGCCGTTCAGTGCTCCACCACATGCATTACTTTAAAACAAAATGAAGCTATGCCAAAGTATCTGTAATTTTGCGAATCATTTCCTTTCTTGCTTAGGTTAAATGTTTTGGGTGATGCCTCAAGCTGCCTACACTAGATCTAGAACTGTCTGAATCAGAAAGGTCAGTGTTAGTTAAACAAAACCTCTTACAATGTCTGATTTTACGAAGAGCTAACCAAAACTGAACCTGGTACAAAGTTAACTACAATCAAACCTACAGAAAGTGAACATGTTTCATGCAAATTATTGTGTTGGCACTCATTTTTAAAGAGATAAGCTGTAGTGCTAAAAATAGAAACACTGTAACAAAAATAAAAACACCAACTTGCATTTATATAGCACCTCTGATGTCATGAAACATCCCAGATTGATTCACACGCATGTTAGCAAGCAAAATTTGACAATGAGCTAGAAAAGAAGGTTTTAGGGCAAATTGTAAAAACTTTCTTAAAAAAAGTCAGATTTAAGGACTATCTTAAAGGTGGAAAGAGAGAAAGGTGAAGAGATTTAGGGAGGGAATTTCAACACTTAGGGCCGAATCAGCTGAAAGCGTGACCATCAATGGTGGAACAATTAAAATCAGGATTGATCCACAGCCCAGAATTGTTATGTCGGAGACACTAGAAGAGATTACAAAGATAGAGAATGAGCGAGACTATGGAGGGATTCAAAAACAAGCATGGGAATTTCAAAATCGAGGAGTTTCTTAACTGGTGGCTAATGGACGTCAGTGAGCAAAAGGTTATGTTTAAAAGGAATGTGGGAGTCCAGCTGGAGTTCATCGGAATAGTTCAGTCTCTTATTGTGATCCTTTGGGAAGCGATAACTTAAAAAATACTTGAGTCCCCAGTGGCCAACATAGCGCAATTACATACCAATATATTAAGTTTTAACATGACCCGCAGGGTTGCCTGACCAAATTTCCAAAGCCAACAGGCTACACTTTGCAGCAAGCTCCCTCCATGCGAACTGCAGAACTGTAGACTGCACTGTGACATAATGGAAGGGAAAGAGAGCAGAAGAGCTTTTGAGGGCACAGAAGTGCAGGGGTGACACTTTAATGAAAATTGGTAAATATATGTTGACTTTTCATCACCAGCCTATTGTGCGAATGTGTTTCTAACTACAACTACAAGACTGAAGGTACAGACGAAGCCATACTGAGCACTACATGATGGTTGATGGTCTATGCTGTGAAATGAGCAGCTTCTGGATCATGTGCAGGCAATGGGTCAATCACTGGTGATTGCTATTTTAACAACTCAGGTCAATTTTTCGAAGGAGCCAAATATTGCCCTGCACCGCAAGCATTAGTGAGATTCATTTGTTCCCTTCAGGAGTGCTTGGGGCCAGGATTTGGGCTGCTCACAGGGGTGTAATACCTAAGGATCACCTACATGTAGTGCCTACTGGTGTCTTTCACCTGTACTGCACAGGGGTCAGCAATGGCTTTCTCTTACAAAAGATCTCACTTCACTAGAAAGAGAAGCCCCCTCCCTTACAAAACAAAACACTTACCCCGCCCACTCTGGATATGGCAGCAGTCATTTGTATCATCCCTTACTTACTTGTGCTTTACAGCGAGACGGAAGAAAACAGTGGTCTCTCCTCACACAGTGAGTCTTAGTGTCAGCCCCTTACAGTTAGTGAACACCCAGACATAAACATTACTTCGTTGGTAGCCTTCTGTGTCAACCCCCATAGGCCTCGCCAAGTCACCGAACAACCCATCTACCTACATACAGTTCAGTTCTGAGGAAGGGTCACTGGACCCGAAACGTTAACTCTGTTTTCTCCTTCACAGATGCTGCCAGACCTGCTGAGCTTTTCCAGCAACTTTGTTTTTGTTCCTGATTTACAGCATCCGCAGTTCTTTTGGTTTTCATCTACCTACGTCTTCATCTGCTCACCTCACGCTCCAATATCAGGCACATCAGGTAAAAATGAGAGATCCAGTAAAGGCCCCCCACCCCCAATTAAGGCAGGGTGCTGTTTCCAGTCAACGATGTCCCACCCCTTCTACATTAGCCATTTCTGTTCTATACTGTGTTGAAACCCCTCCTTTATGTACTGAGTTTCCCCTTCACTATTGTAATCCCCTCTGCACCCCAGAAATCTGCCTCCAACCCTCACAATTAAGTTCCCCAGCACACCCTCCCATAGCAGTGGTCTCTGCTTAACTTTCAGTGGACAGATTTGCAGGAATGACCATGGTCCATTCCCTTGAGTGATTCAGCCAAACAGCCCTAAAAGCCCCAGAGGAAAGGGTGCAGAAAAGAGTTACAAAGATTTTTTTCACCTAATACCTCTCTCTCCTTCCTGGACCTCTCTGTCTCCATCTCTGGCAACCAGCTAGAAACCGATATCCATTTCAAGCCCACCGACTCCCACAGCTACCAAGAATACACCTCCTCCCACCCACCTTCCTGCAAAAATGCCATCCCCTATTCCCAATTCCTTCGCCTCCGCCGCATCTGCTCCCAGGATGAGGCATTCCACTCCCGTACATCTCAGGTGTCCTTGTTTTTCAAGGACCGCAACTGCCCCCCCTCAGTGGTCGAGAACACCCTCAACCGTGTCTCCCGCATTTCCCACAACTCATCCCTTACACCCCCTCCCCGCAATAACAACCAAAACAGAATCCCTCTCGTCCTCACATACCACCCCACCAACCTCCGGATCCAACGCATCATCCTCCGACACTTCCGCCATCTGCAATCCGACCCCAGCACCAAAGACATTTTTCCCTCCCCACCCTTATCTGCTTTCCGGAGGGACCACTCTCTCCGTGACTCCCTTGTCCGCTCCACACTCCCCTCCAGCCCCACCTCACCCGGCACTTTTCCCTGCAACTGCAGGAAGTGCTACACCTGTCCCTACACCTCCCCCCTTACCCCCATCCCAGGCCCCAAGAAGACTTTCTACATCAAGCAGATGTTCACCTGCACATCTGCCAATGTGGTATACTGCATCCGCTGTACCCGTTGTGGCCTCCTCTACATCGGGGAAACCAAGCGGAGTCTTGGGGACCGCTTTGCAGAACACCTACGCTCGGTTCGCACTAAACAACTGCACCTCCCAGTCGCGAACCATTTCAACTCCCCCTCCCATTCCTCAGACGACATGTCCATCCTGGGCCTCCTGCAGTGCCACAACGATGCCACCCGAAGGTTGAAGGAACAGCAACTCATATTTCGCTTGGGAACCCTGCAGCCCAATGGTATCAATGTGGACTTCACAAGCTTCAAAATCTCCCCTCCCCCTACCGCATCCCAAAACCAGTCCAGCTCGTCCCCGCCTCCCTAACCTGTCCTTCCTCCCACCTATCCCCTCCTCCCACCTCAAGCTGCACCCCCATCTCCTACCTACTAACCTCATCCCGCCCCCTTGACCTGTCCGTCCTACCTGGACTGACCTATCTCCTCCCTAACTCCCCACCTACACTCACCTTTACTGGCTCCATCCCCACCTCTTTGACCGGTCTGTCTCCTCTCCACCTATCCTCTCCTCTATCCATCTTCCATCCGCCTCCCCCTCTCTCCCTATTTATTTCAGAACCCCCTTCCCCTCCCCCATTTCTGAAGAAGGGTCTAGGCCCAAAATGTGAGCCTTCCTGCTCCTCTGATGCTGCTTGGCCTGCTGTGTTCATCCAGCTCTACACCTTGTTATCTACAAAGATGTTGCCAGGGTTGGAGAGTTTGAGCTATTGGAGAGGCTGAATAGGCTGGGGTTATTTTCCCTAGAGTATTGGAGGTCGAGGGGTGACCTTATAGAGATTGTCAAAATCATGAGGGACATGGATAGCATGAATAGCCAAGGTCTTTCTTCCAAAGCAGGGGAGTCCAAAACTGGAGAACATAGGTTTAAGGTGAGAGGGGAAAGATATAAAAGGGGCCTAAGGAGCAACTTTTTCATGCAGAGGGTGATGCGTATATGGACTGAACAGCCAGAGGAAATGGTGGAGCCTGTTACAATTACAACATTTAAAAGGGACCTGGATAATCGCCAGACAAGAATGTTCTCTCCCAGTGAGGGAACACTTCAGCAGTCAAGGACGTTCAGCCTCCGATCTTTGGGTAAATGTCCTCCAAGGCAGACTTTGGGACACACAACAACACAGAGTCGCCGAGCAGAGGCTGATAGCCAAGTTTGGTTCCCATGAGTTTGGCCTCAACCAGGATCTTGGGTTCATGTTGCACTACAGGTGATCCCACCACACTATACACTCTCACACACATATACACACACACGCACGCACGCGCACACGCACGTGCACACACACACACTTTCTCTTACACACACATACGCACACGCACACTCTCTCTCTGCCTCACGCACACACACACACACACACACACACACACAAATCTATGGGGTGAATTTGCATTTACAGATTTGTAATTGTAGATACATTCTACATTGTTCAAAAAGCACACAATTTTTAGACAGTCAATGTGGCATTTTATAAATTTCTGCTTTGGAAATAAAACCAGTCTGACTCTGAGTTAATACATGGCCAGATTCTAAACAATTGTCTGCCCTGAGATATCACCTCTGGTATACTGATAGAACCTTTAGTTATCTCGGGACAGTGACTCAAAAGAAATTCTGAGATTTGCATATTAATCCTTTCTAACTGATTAAAGATTTAACAGCCATCTTAGGTTTGTTCAATACATTTGCATCAGTTCTATGACCCTTTGATCAAGCTCCAACGAGGAGCTTGAACAGTTCATCAACTTTACTAACACCTTTCACCCCAACCTCAAGTTCACCTGGACCATCTCTGATACTTCTCTCTCCTTCCTGGACCTCTCTGTTTCCATCTCTGGTGACCACCTTGAAACCAACATCTATTTCAAGCCCACCAACTCCCACAGCTACCTTGACTACACCTCCTCTCACCCAACTTCCTGCAAGAATGTGATCCCCTATTCCCAATTCCTTTGTCTCCACCACTTCCGCTCCCAAGATGGGGCGTTTCACTTCCAAACATCCCAGATGTCCTCCTATTTCAAGGACCGCAACTTGCCCCCTTCGGTGGTCAAAACTGCTCTCGACGCATTTCTTGCGGTTTCTGCACCTCTGCCCTCACATACCTTGCCACAACAAAAACAAAGACAGAATCCCCCTTGTCCTCACATATCATCCCACTAACCTCCGCATCCAACGTATCATTCTCCGCCACTTCCGCCACCTACAATCTGACCCCACAATCAAAGAGAAATGTCTCTCTCCACTCCATCTGTTTTCCACAGGAACCGCACTCTCCGTGACTCCCTCATCTGCTCCACACTCCCCACTAGCCTCACCACCCCCGGCACCTTTCCCTGCAACCGCAGGAAGTGCTACACCTGCCCCTACACCTCCCCCCTCACCTCCATCCAAAGTACCAAGCAAACCTTTCACATCAGACAGAGGTTCACCTGCACATCCATCAATGTGGCCTATTGCATCCACTGTTCCTGATGCGGCCTTCTCTACATCGGTGAGACCAAGTGAAGGCTCGGAGGCTGCTCAATAGAGCACCTGCGCTCTGTTCACGACAAATGACAACACCTTCCAGTCGCGACCCATTTCAACTCCCCCTCCCACTCCCTGGGTGACATGTCCATCCTGGGCCTCCTCCAGTGTCACAATGCCACCACCTGGAAACTGGAGGAGCAGCACCTCATATTCCGCCTCGGAAGCCTACAACCCAATGGTCTCAATGTGGACTTTACCAGTTTCAAAATCTCCCCACCCCCGGCCTCCCTCTCATCCCCGCCTCCTTGACCTGACACAACCTGGCTATCTTCTCTCCCACCTATTGCTCCTCCCACCTCACTGATCAATCCCCAAAACTGCCTACCTGCACTCACCTATCACCATCCCACCTACCTTCCCCAGCCCCACCCCTCCTCTCTCTATTTATTTCCTAGCTCCCTTCCTGTGCCCCCCATTTCTGAAGAAGGGTCTAATATCAACTTTCCTGCTCCTCTGATGCTGCCTGGCCTGCTGTGTTCCTCCAGCTCCACACTGTGTTATCTATGACCCTTTGATCTTTTGTTTATAAATTCTGTGTCTGAGCCACCTCTCTCACTGACACCTGAAGAAGGAGCGAGACTCCAAAAGCTTGTGTCTTCAAATAAACCTGTTGGCCTATAATCTGGTGTTGTGTGATTTTTGACCTGGAAAAGTACATGAATAGGAAGGGTTCAGAGGGATGTGGGCCAAATGCTGGCAAATGGGACTAGATTAATTTAGAATATATGGTCGGCATAGATGAGTTGGACTGAAGGGTCTGTTTCCATGCTGTACATGTCTATGACTCTATGATTCTGTGACCTGGTGTCCAGGCAGCTTTGAGAGCCCCGGCTCGACCTGGGATAAAGATTGGCCAGATTGAGAATGTTCCATCACATAGCATTCACAGGAAGGGAAGTGGCAGAGGTCACCGTTTGTATTCATTTCCTGTATGTTTCAGAACAACTAAAACAAAAGCTCTGCTCAAAGAAAAAGACAATGCAAGGCAGGGATGCTGGGGGCATCCAGGTAGGCATGAAGTTATTGAGCACTAAGAGAACAAGTGAACATTCTTGAGGAGCAACCTGGTCCAGGAGTTTTTTTTTCATTCATTCACAGGATGAGGGCAACACTAATTAGGCCCTCATGTATTGCCCATCCTAGAGGGCAGTTAAGAGTCAACCACATTGCTGTGGGTCTGGAGTCACATGCAGGCCAGACCAGGTAAGGATGGCAGTTTCCTTCCTTAAAGGGCATTAGTGAACCAGATGGGTTTTTCCAACAATTTACAATGGTCATCATTTGATTCTTAATTACAGATTTTTTAATTTAAATACAAATTCCACTATCTGCCATGATGGGCTTTGAACACAGATCCTTAGAACATTACCTGGGTCAGCTGTCCTTGTGTGCAGTGTCTTACAGCAACACTCCGAAGAGAGGTGTTGGTGTGTGTCAAAGTACAACACTAAAGTGAGGAACATAGTGTAAGTGGATTGGAGATAACATAATGATGCAGTGAGGATGGTACATGTTGGTTATTGATGTTTGTAAACATGGGTTGAGTCATCTGCTGCCAATGAAGTGTGCCCTGAGATGTTGGTGTCTGATGTCCAAGAGGAGCAAGCTTTGAACTAGAGTCACTACTCTGAGATTCATATAGGAAATTCTTCACATTTCGTTTCAATCTGGTCAATGAGAGAATGGGAGCCTGCATATTAATGCGGTGAGATTAGCTGGTAACAAAGGTGATAATGAACAACAATCATGTTAATAGGCCTCTTGCCACTCACTGGTGAGAATCGTGTCTCAATACTAGTTAGTTGAAAAATATGGCATTTTGGTTTCAATGTTGAGAAGGGCCTCACGTGACATCTCATGTGATTTTCCCAAATTTATCATCCTAACCCATGTTGTTCATTCCACCTTTGGTCTCAGTAATGGTGACCATGAAACCCTCATTGATTGCCATAAAAATATGGTTCACTAATGTTCTTCAGAGAAGAAATTCTGCCGTCCTTTACCCTGGCCTGGCCAAAATATGACTCCAGCAGCATAAACAATGTGCCGACTCTCAACCAAAAGTCCAGAAAGCCGGTCAGTTCAAGGGCAAGAAGGGATAGGCAACAAATGCCAGTGATGTTCACAAGTCATGGAAGAAATCGTAAGTAAAATCTATTTGGAGGATAGACTTTTGAAGGAAGCACTGAAGGAGACATCTCTGTGGAAATAAAAATCTCGGAAGCATGCAGAATCAGACAAGAGGCAGAAAGATTATGGGCAAACTTGGAAGTCATCATATGATCTAGTACAGACATAATGGGGAGAATGGCCTTCTTCTGCATCCTAACAATTCTGTGAGTAATGAGGAATGCACTTCAGCCCCGGAGTATAAAACTCTGGCCAGGAGCGAGACTGAAGCTGAGAAACTGGTAAAACCTACAAGAGTCCTTAGTTCAGCAGGGAACAGAAGATCTGCTGACACCTTTGGCTTATGACTGAAGGACAAACGATAAACATTCTTCTAAGGCTGAGAAAAACAAATTCACCACAGAGAATGAGGTAAAGTGGTAAATGACATACAGCAGAAGTGGAGCATGCATTGACCCAATTGTCAGCCAATGTGCTTGCGATGGGAGAAAATTACAACCAAATGAATAGCAAAAAGAGAGACTATTTATTTGGAAAAGAGAGTGTATTTAAATAGAGTGTCTATAACTACAACAAACAAAACTCTTGACTGAAACTATACCAGAATACCAATAAAATCAGGATTACTTCCCTAGGAAAATGCATTGAGTGAAAGTTGGTTACACAATACAAGTTAAGCCTGTAAAATCAATTCCAGTTAATTTTGGTTGCATCATCTTCCGGCGAATTTCAAAGGGAAGTTTTCCATTTATCTTGGTCCAATGATGTCACCATAGAAGCCAAATAGAAAAACATTCAATGATATATAGTACTATCAGTGAGAAGAGATGCCTGTGTGTTTAAAAAACTACCCAGTTAATCTTCCTCTCCACCAGCACCCCTTCTCCCCGTGCCCTCGTTTCCCCATAGACCTGCAGCCATGTATATCCAATTTGATTCTGAAAGTATTTTTGAAGTTGTTTCCCTTTGAGGTACCGCATTCCAGATCGCAACCATCTGCCAAAAATGGCACCAATTCTGGGAACAGTCCTGACAACATGACCAACTCCCTAGTTACTTCTGAGGAAGGGTCACAGGACTTGTGTATAGGATTGGCCAAACGGCTATATGTTAATGGTGATATTTGACAGCTGCATGAGAAGACGGATTGTATAGGATCAGAAAATAGGCTGGGAAAATTAATGATGATACTTGACAAGCTGCATAACTTTGAATAAGTCCTGTGAACATTCCTTTATGGGCTAAGGATGATACCTGCAGCTTGTTTTACTATAGTTGTGTTTTCTGTACTAGTCAGCAGTTTTGTTTTCTGTATCTGCTGTTCTCTATGCTAGCTGTTTGTTACACTGTGTAAGAGACAGAGTTTCATTCCAAGTTGCTGGACTTCATCTCGGACCGGGATCACAATTGGTGCCAGGAACAACGTCAGCCTCCAGACCAGCCGTCAATCAAGGGGTTCCCGACTGGCAGAATGGTGTGAAACTTAGATAACAAGGTGTAGAGCTGGATGAACACAGCAGGC
This sequence comes from Rhincodon typus, assembly GCF_021869965.1. Lineage (NCBI taxonomy): Eukaryota > Metazoa > Chordata > Chondrichthyes > Orectolobiformes > Rhincodontidae > Rhincodon > Rhincodon typus. The sequence continues at coordinate 29,868,914 of NC_063333.1, forward strand.
CAAGCAGCATCAGAGGACCAGGAAAGCTGACGCTTCAGGTCTGGACCCTTCTTCCACCCGAAACATCAGCTTTCCTGCTCCTCTGATGCTGCTTAGCCTGCTGTGTTCATCCAGCTCTACGCCTTGTCATCTCAGATTCTCCAGCATCGGCAGTTCCTACTATCTCAGGGTGTGAAACTTATTATTTTTCATTGGTTTTGTTTACTTAATAAATGTTCCTTTCTTTTTTCATCTTTTATTATTATTCAATAAATGTTCGTATTTAAGCAAATTGCTGTGGTCAAGTCTTCTTTTAAGTACATTTAACCAAACCCCACTATCTCCGAAAAGAACCCATTTGGATGCATTTTGTGTTCCAAGACAAATTGAAACATTTAACTCTGTTTTCTCATCACTGATGCTGCCAGACCTGCTGAGTTTCTCCAGTTCTTTCTGTTTTTGTACGTTTCAGATCTTCAACATCTACAGTTCTTTGTTTTACTTTACCCCAGTGACTTGCTATTTGATGTTTGTAGGATTTGTGCAATGGTGACATGGTTAGTGGTTAACCATGGTTAAAACTAAAAAGAGAGATTCATTGCTGGAGCTTTTCAAATTACTCTCATTGGAACAAATGCCAGAAAGCCAAAAGACAATGTGTCTCTCTCTTTTTCAACAACATATTTCAGGTCTGTGTTGCCATGCAATGCCTGTAGTTACAGCAAACTCTGGTTGTCATGGAGTTATTATCAACCAGTTATTGCACTGTTCCTAAAGCCCGGTTCCTAACAGCAGCTCATTCCCAATGATCAGTTGAGGTTGAAAACCACTGCAGTGTGATAAATTATATTCTAGCTCCAAAAACTCATTGACTTTCTTGTGAAATATTACACAGACCATCAGAAAGCGAAGACATGAGTGGGATCTCCTGATTTTCAGTTAAAGCACTTTGTTGAGTGGTCATTCACAGAAGTTAGTCCACCACAGTTCAAGGTGACTTTTCTCCCCCATTGTCCTACTCTTCACCTCATTAATTATACTGCTCAGGGAATCATTCTACAGGATAGGCAGAAGAGCACACCAGTGACAGGACCTACTAGGGTTCATGCTATTGGCACCATACTTAAAACCCAGTTCCTTGCCTCTTCGGATGTTGTGAGCCAGTAACTGCCCCACACATTGTGGTGATCCAACGTCATCATTCAGGAAAGGAAAGCTCGCTCCCTGTTGCATGGACATATTGGAGATATTGATAGATGGGATGGTGGAAAGGAGGGCAGTCCTTGTTTGAGCTGACCATCATGGGCAAGCCATGCCAACAGACCAAGCCAGCCTGGACACAAATTGCAGCCCAGGGAGAACAGGAATGCCCAGCAGTGCAGGAAGAAGATCAATGATCACATGTTCTCCACTGAGGCAAGTACCACCACTCTATTACCTCGCAGTCACAATCACCAAATCAGTCAAACTCTACCACTACAAATCCAAGGCTTATGGACTGCAACTCTCACTACTGCATGGATCATGGCCACTCAGGAGCATTCATCCTGCTCATCATCCCAAATCACTTCCCGTTCTCTGCACTTCCCACTTACCCAATAGGGAAACATTAACACATCTCCTACTCCTGTGTCATCACTAATTGCTCTTCCATCCACTTCTATCGCAGTTAATCCTCCCTCTGCCTGACTGCACACCCCACAGACTAATATCTCACCAGCAACCTGACTGACTTATCTCTAATCCTGGTCCAAATACATTTAACCTGCAGGACTGTCTATGGCCCATTGTCCACACTGCAAGGAAACAAATCCCTAGACCTCGCTAAGACCAAGTTCCTGACTGACTGTGACCAAGCCCCTGCTCCAAAATGGGATAAGCCCCTCTTCACTTTACGAGCTACCCCCCTCCTTTCATTTTCATACTATGTGTTTGCTGTATAAACTGCTGGGACGTTGAGGTAACACACATAGTGACATATCCCCCCTCTATCCGAATGATAGATTGACTGATTAGAGTTCCCAACTATCACAAGCTGCTTACCTCTCCTGCTGCACTCAAAAACAGTGAAAGCCACGGAGGTTTACAGTGTGTAAATGAGCATTAAACGGCTTTTTGCACTAAAAAAGCAACGTGATCCATACAGAGGCTGGCTGCTTGTAAATCAATGCTGAAGGTAGTGTGTGAGTGAGTGCAAAGAAAGCAAGCTAAGATCCATAAGATATATCCTGTGCAAATGCATAAGAAGTATGCATGTGCCTGTATGCCAATCAAGCTGGCAGAAGCATGAAATCGTAGGCTTTCCTGAGATCCACAGTAGTGTTGAAGGGCTGAAGTGGTATCTCTGTTGGCCTGGGAGCAGGCATGATGATATGGTGAGGCTGGTGGATTGCCAATGGCCAAATTGCATGGATGACGGGTCGAGGAGAATGGAGTCTGTCGGGTATTTAGGGACATTGTTCAGAAGAAGCAGTTCAATAATTGCCTGGACAATGTTGGGAATTTTCACCAGATAGTTTCTCAGTGAAGGAGAGAAGAATAGAAAGTGGTGTGTAAATAAAGCAATTCAGAGATAGTGGGAACTGCCTATGCTGGAGAATCTGAGATAACAAGGTGTAGAGCTGGATGAATAC
>NC_063333.1:29871925-29886007 GCF_021869965.1 Rhincodon typus
AGCTTTCCTGCTCCTCTGATGCTGCTTGGCCTGCTGTGTTCATCCAGCTCTACACCTTGTTATCTCTGTAAATAAAGCAAAGCAGGGCTTTAATGACTAGGGTCAACTAAAGAACACATAACAAAGCAGAGGGCAAAAAATGCTAAATACCATTGACACTAAAGTTTGCTCACTGTTTAAAAAAAATGAGCACCATCACATCTTTCAAAGTGCTTGGATATTTTTCATTCTTACGTGTTCTGTTACACTGGCTAATTTGGCTTTTGTTCTGTCCAGCTGCAGACTGAATGCAATATGAATTTAGATATGGCACAGACCCTGTAACAGCATTCTCCTTAAACCTAATTACTCAAGGTTATTGATATATTAGTACAAATAGCAAATTTGTCTGTAATTTTGTCTCTCACTCTGTCCAACTAACCTACTGACAGAGACATCAATGGAACTTGTAGGAAATAGATCTAGGATTTGGATTCATTATTCATGGAAAAGCCATGGATAATCTGAATGAGTATTATTGTACAGCTCCACCTTTTAACATTGATTCAACTGCTAAGGTGAGTTAAACACTAAAAGAAAACAGAACTGTAGATGCTGGAGATCTGAAACTAAAACACAATTGCTGATGAAACTTAGGAGATTGTGAGATGTTTCCTAGTAGCATTTTTGGAATCTAACCATAAAGCAGCAGAACAAGCACTGTGATATTTTCACAAATCTCACTCTCTGTGTTCCCTTTCACTATTAGTCATAAGAAGATTGACAACGTATCAATATTGAAAGGTGCAAAAATCAATGAAAACGAGAATACTTGAAATGGGAACAGAAACCCGTACAAATAAAATGAGTTTGGGCAGATTGAAAGTTGAATGAATGCTTCAAATTAAGTCTGCTCGATGATGATAGTGTGTATCCCATTGCATTGTATGGCTCTGACTGCTGGATAGATGTCTTGGAATTGACTGCAGCACTGAAATTACTCCAGTGCTAAATCCCGAAAGCTGTGCCCAGGAGAGATATAGTAGGGATCGCATTACAACCCAGCTGATTGTACATTCAGCATTTTAAAAATGAGGTCTTAAAGTTTCGACTTCACAGGGGACATATCACAATGCAAGCCCCGAAGTGTCTGCAAATGCTTTTGCTTCCTGTTACATCTGACACAACATAGTAACACTTCACAGCGCGTCTGTCGACCTTTGGCATGATAATAATAGCAGATGGATGATGGAAGTGAAAGGCCAAGGGGCATGAGGGAACATGATCATGTGGCCACCAGAGGATGTAAATAACACCGTGGTCCATAATCACTTTTCTTGAGGATGATTGGCTACCACTGTCGCATACTCGCACTCTATACAGAACAATGTAATAGATAAGGGCAATACACATATCCACATAAGCTATAATTTTCCTACATTTCCTGAGGGGATAGCTCTGGTAAATGCTATTATTAAATTTAAGGGAGAAGAATAATTTGAGTGAGTTGCAGCATCAGAAAATCTAGTGTTAAAATGATATTTGTTTTTCTTTTGATTTATAGTTGTAAGGATTGAAAGCCGAAATAAATGTGTATTATTTTCATATCCAAAGCACAAAAATAAATGAAATCATTGACACCAGATATGAGTTATATTTATGTATTGGCTGGAATTGTAATCAAATCTAGCACAAAATTATACTAAAGCCTGAATCTCCAAGGAATCTCTTCTACCAGAGTCAAGCCCCCATCTGTTCTAATCTAATGCCTGAGTCACCCCTTAAAATTTCTGGAGTTTGGGGTAATTTATTTGGTTAAAGCAGAGCTAACTGTATCATAGAAACATAGCTAATAGGAGCAGGAGTAGGCCATTTGGCCCATCAAGCCTAGTCTGCCATTGATTAAGGCTGATCATCCAACTCAGTTCCTGTACCCATTTATATCCCACTCACTTTGATCCCTTTAGCCCTGAGAACTAAGTCTAACTCCTTCTTGAAAACTTTCTATTTTTTACCCTCAACTGATTTTTGATGCAAAGCATTCCAGAGGTTCACCATACTCTGGGTGAAGAGGTTTCTCCTCATCCCAGTCCCAAATGGCCTACTCCATATCCTTAAACTGTGAACCCTGGTTCTGGACACACCCACCATCGGGAACATCCTCCCTGCATCTACCCTGTTAGAATTTTATAATTCTCTATGAGATGCCCCCTCATTTGTCTGAACTCTAGCGAAAACAATCCCAACCTAATCAATCACATATGGAGAGGAACTAAATCAGTTCGGACTCTGGAATTAAGAATAATGATGGTTTATCTCGCAGAAATTTAGAAAATTCTAACAGAACTGTACAGGGGTAAACTCAGGAACGATGTTCCCAGGAAGTCCGGAACCAGGGGTCACAGTATGAGGATTTGGGGTAGACAATTTAGGACGGAGATGAGGAGACATTTCTTCACCCAGAGAGTGGTGAGCCTGTGGAATTCATTACCACAGGAAGTAGTTGATGCCAAAACATTGAATGTATTCAAGAGGCGATTAGATATAGCACTTGGGGGTGAATGAGATCAAAGGTTATGGGGAGAAAGCAGGATTAGGCTATTGAGTTGGACGATCAGCCATAATCATGAAGAATGGCGGAGCAGGCTTGAGGGGCCGAATGGCCTCCTACTGCTCCTACCTTCTCTGTTTATATGTTTCGATGTCAGTCCCACCATCCCAGCAATCAGTCAGGTAAACATTTGCTGCACTCCTTCTGTCATTAGAACATTGTTCCTCAGATAAGGAGACTAAAACTGCACACAATGCTCCAGGTGTGGTCACACCAGGGCTCTGTACAATTGCAGCAAGACATCCCTGCTCCTGTACCATTTGCCTTCTTCACCATCACCCATCACGATGGCTGATGAAACTTGGTCTAGTGCTAAGACCGAGAGAAATCAGCGCAGGAGTAGACCATTTGACCCATTGATCCTGTTCCACCATTCTATATTATCGTAGCTCAACTGATTGTGACCTTTAAACTCCACTTATCTGCCTGTCCCCCATAACACTTTACTCACTTGTAGATCAAAAATCTATTTAAGCCAAACTTGAAAATATTCATTGACCCAATCTCCACTGCCCTCAATGGGAGAGAACCCCAAAGACTAATGAGCCTCTGAGAGGAGATCCTCATCGTATGTAAGAGACTCTTTATCTATAAATGATCCCATAATTTGAAGTTCCACCACAATGGGAAATATCCTGTCAGCATCTATTCCATTCACCCCCCTCAGAATCTTATATCTAAGATCACTGCTGATTCTTCTAAATTTGAGTGAGTGAGTGTGGGCACAAACTATTCAACTTTTCTGCAAAGATAACTCCCACAAGCAATTTCAGGAACAGCCTAGTAAACCTTCTTGGGACTATTTTGAAAACAAGCATAACCCTCCTTAAGTAAGGAGATCAAACTGTACACAGTATTCTAAGTGAAATCTCATCAATGCTCTGTACCGTTTTAGCAAGATATTCCTACATTTTTACTCATTTGCCTTTGGAATAACGTTTAACATTTCATTTGCCTTTGTAATTACTTACTATATGAGCATGTTAACAATTTATGATTCAACAGTTAAATGCATCCAGATTCCTCTGTATTACAACACTATCCATTTACGTAACATTCTGCTTCTCTATTCTTCCTGCCAAAGTGGAAAATTTCACATTTTCGCACATTCTATACCATTTGCCAAATTTTCACCCACTCACTTCACTAACCCACATCCCTTTACAGACTCATTGCATTCCCCTGAGAACTTGCTTTCTAATCTAAAAACTGAAAGAACTGCGGATGCTGTAAATCAGGAACAAGAACAGGAGTTGCTGGAAAAGCTCAGCAGGTCCGGCAGCATCTGTGAAGAAAAAAATCAGAGTTAACGTTTCAGGTCCGGTGACCCTTCCTCAGAACATGGGCTGAAACGTTAACTCTGACTTTTTCTTCACAGATGCTGCCAGACTTGCTGAACTTTTCCAGCAACTTCTATTTTTGTTCTTGCTTTCTAATCTGCCTTGTATCATCAGCAAATGGGGCTGTGCTGCTCCCAGCCATGGTGAGGGGTTTCCGAAGAAGTGTCCTTCAGGGAGGAGCAAAGAGCAGTTAGAATGATCTTCCTATCCAAAGATTTTTTTCTGCAGTTTACAAATCTCATATCACCTCTTAATGGGACCTAAAGGCTATAATTGCCAATTGGAACACCCTGGCAAGCATGAGGTAAAAAAGCTAAAGGGTGTTGCAAGATTCTGCAAGTTCTGATGAAAGGGTAACGATGCGAAATTTTACCCTCATTTCTCTGATTTTCAGTATTTTGCAATTTTTTTAGTGTTGTGAGGCATTTGGTGTTACAGAGAGGAAATGGGCATGGAGAAGGGGACAAAGAATGCTTGATATTCAAAATGAACTCCAGTGCTGGGGTTACAGATTGAATTTTTACTGAACCCCTAGTCAATTGAATAATAATTGAATGGTTTCCGCGCATTGCCTTTTGCTGATTCCAAGCAGTCTCTGTTAGTATACGGGTTTCCCAACAGTATCCAAGCACTGACCTTGGCTAACTTTGGCCTTCCCTCTTCCAAATGGTGTTGAGGCTACAACAGCCATAGCCATGGTTAGTAATTGCAGAACAGACTGAGAATTCTCTCCAAACCATTCGGCTTTGTTTCGCTTATCACTCCAGGACAGTGCCTTTACCCTTTAGACCAGTAAGAGGGCTGCTGCCCAAGTTTTTCTGGAAGACCGCAGTCTGCTTCTCCTCAAAATAGGCTGTTAGAGCAGGAAGGAGTCTCTTCAATGGAGGGATTAACCCATGTGACAAAAATTTAGCCACAGTGAAGCCACTCCACTGTAATTATGGGAAGGGTTCAAGAACTGCATCATTGCATCTCAACATTTAATATGAACTCAAAGGTTCTACACAGAAAACCAAACCGAAAGTTTCACACAATTGCCAGAATCTTCTGTTGTTGAGGAGGATGAGGGGGAATCTGATTGAAACTTAGAGAACACTGGGAGGCCTGGAAGGCATGGACGTGGAGAAGATGTTTCCACTAGTAGGAGAAACTAGGACCCAAGGGCTCAGCCTCAGAGTGAAGGGACAATCCCTTAGAACGGAGATGAGCAGGAATTTCTCCAGTCAGAGGGTGGTTAATCTGTGGAACTCATTGCCACAGAAAGATGTGGAGGCCAAGTCATTGAGAGTATTTATAACAAAGATTGATGGGTTCTTGGTTAGTAAGGGGATCAAGGGTCACAGGGAGAAGGCAGGAGAATGGAGCTGAGAAACATATCAGTCATGATTGAATAGTGGAGCAGACACATTGGGCTGAAGAGCCTAATTCTGCTCCTACACCTTATGGTTACCTTGGAGGCAGGAAGGGGAGGAATTAGTCAGGAAAGCATCAAACCTGAATCCTGCCCCCATTCTCACTTCCATGCCTCCATTGCCCCTGGCCAGACCTTTATACCCTGCCACCGAGTGAGACTATAGAATGGCCAGTGAAATAACATGTAATGGCCTCATCCTGCCAGCACTGGAGTTAATCCAGTTGCAGGTGGCTCTCCCACCATATGGTGCAAGTGACAGGTCAAACTGCGTGGGTATCTTGCCTGCTCAGTGTGGGGAAGGATGACCAAAGGGAGAGGAACAGGGGAGGTAATGGCCCAGTGGTATTATCGCTAGACGATTACTCCAGAGACCCTGGTAATGTTCTACAGACCTGGGAATGAATCCTGCCAATGACAGGTGGTAGAATTTGAATTCAATAAAACTCTGGAATTAAGAGTCAAATGATGACCATGAATCCATTATCAATTGTTGGGAAAACCCTGTCAGGTTCACTAATGCCCTTTAGGGAAGGCAACTGTCATCTGGCCTACGTGTGACTCCAGGCCCACAGCAATGTGGTTGACACTTAACAGCCCTCTGGGCAACTAGGGATGGGTAATAAATGCTGGCCTGGCCAGTGACTCATGAATGAATAAAAAAAAAGCTGGGGAGTGGGAGAGCCTGATGATAGCTGCTAGCTTCCAACTGTCACCCCTTCCCATTTCCCCCTCCCCATGAACCCCCATCCTGCAAATGCTCCCTCAACCCACCATCACATGACTTACCTTTGACCTGGCACCTTGGACACTAGGGTAGATAGGGCTGGCAGTCCTTCTATCAGCAGCCATAGCTTCCTCAGTGCCCCTGGCCTCTGATTGCCAGGTACCGTTGTCAGGCAGCATTTCTGCCCCAAGTAGTCCTTATTCCAGTGACAGGGTGGCCTCACAACTGCCTGTCTAGCATTTGATTCACTGCCTTCAGTGCAGGTCTCTCGCTGCCTCTCTGGCTGACAGGCAAGAGACATGGTACCACAACAAGGTCCTGCCAAATATCCCTCCTCCCTCTGGAGCCCTCTTCAAATGGTGTCATTACCATGAATTCTGTCCCTTACATTAAAATGAAAAATTTGACACCAGTTTCTCAGTACAAGAGAATGTGTTAAGCCATGGGAAATCTGTGACTTATCCTTCAGGGTCCTTGCACAATGGTTCAAATCCTACCTGTGTTTCATTAATCATTAGAGTCAAACTCATGAGATCACTGACTAATTATAGCATTAATTTTTCTGAATCCTGTTGTTAAGTCACCTCACATGCTAAAACACAGATCACTGGGGATTCATTCAAGTGACACTGCATTTCTTTGAAGAGTGCAGGTTTGAACTGTCCCAATAACTAGGTCACTGGCACTCCACATGATATGCTATTGAGCAGGAAGTTTGCAGATTTAATCTCCAGCCTATACTGAAACAAACAGAGAAAGTACTGGAGAAACCCAACAGGTCTGACACCAATTGTGGAGAAAGAAACAGAATTAACGTCTCAAGTCCAGTATGACTCCTTCAGTTCTGGAGAAGAGTCTCATAATGATAACTCTGTTTATCTCTCCATAGATACTGCCAGACCTGTTGAGATTTTCTAGCCCCGACTGTGTTTCTTTCAGATTTCCAGCATTGCAGCATTTTGCTTTTATTCATGTTTATATTGGGTACAGTTCACCATCTACAACCCAGGAAGCAGCAGTTGTATGTCTGATTTAACAGCTATGTTTTATGAACATAGACTGCTTGGGGTTTGGGTAGCAGCATCATGCTTATGTGCTTTACTTCATGTCTGATATAATGTTGGGCTATGAGGCCCTTACTTCATTCTCAGTTAATAATAAATTTGGATCTGCTCAGGACATTCAAAGTTAATGCATTTTTTACACAAAGTTGCTCTTCCATCCACAGCCTTACTAAGGAACCAAGTGCAGCTCCTGGAGAGGGTGAAGAATATATCCACATCTAATTTGTTTTTACAATCTCCTGAAACTACATAAATCCTGATGGTCTCCAATTAAACAGCACATCATGATGACAGGTGCTATAGCGGGAAGCTGCAGAGTTATTTTGCATTCAAAGTACATTGAGCAGTTTATTACCTGTGCACAATGCAGCAATTCTTACTTTTTATTTCACTCTTTCATGGGGTGTTGGTACCTCTATCAAGCCTAGTTTTTGTTGCCAATCCCTAAATGCCCTTGAATTGAGTGCATGCAAGATCATTTCAAAGGACAGATAAGATTCAACCACATTTCTGTAGGTCTGGAGTCAAACATAGGTCTGACCAAGTATAGGACCATAGAAACTCTACAGTGCGGAAGCAGGCCATTCAGCCCATCGAGTCCACACCAACCCTCCAAAGAGAATCTCACCCAGACCCATCCCTCTACCTGTAAACCCTACATTTCCCATGGCTAATCCACCTGGACACACACTATAGGGCAATTCAGTATGGCCAATCCACCTAATCTAATCTTTGGACTGTGGGAGGAAACCCACACAGACACAGAGAGAATGTGCAAATTCCACACAGGCAGTCGCCCGAGGCCAGAATCAAACCTGGGTCCCCAAAACTGTGAGGCAGACCTGCTAACCACTGAGCCACTGTGCCACCCAAGGTGTAAGGGTTGCAGGTTTAGTTTTATCAAAAGGACATTAGCGAACTGGATATGTTTTTATGAGATTCGCTGATAGTTTCATGATCAGCACTATTAGGGCTAGTTTTCAATTGCAGTTTTTGTTAAATGACTTTAAATTCCTCCAGCCACCATAGTAACATTTAAACCAGTATCTGCAGAGAATTAGTCTAGACTTCAGGATTACTAGTCTAAGTGTTTTACCACTAAAAACCGAAAGAACTGTGGACCCTGTAAATCGGGAACAAAAACAGAAGTTGCTGGAAAACCTCAGCAGGTCTGGCAGCATCTGGAGCAGAACTGAGGAAGGGTCACCAGACCCGAAACGTTAACTCTGATTTTTTTTCTTCACAGATGCTGCCAGACCTGATGAGCTTTTCCAGCAACTTCTGTTTTTGTTTCAGCTTTACCACTATGTTGTCACTTTGTCCCTACAATCACACAAAGCCTGGATTTCACTCTGCTGGCTCTGTTAGTAGGCTACTGAATTGTATCCTTTCAGTCAACTGCTGCTCATAGCGATGTGGATCTGCCCTGAAGGAATGGGTGATGCCATAAGCATTGGAGAAAGTCATCCAGTACTTGATGCTGAAGAGTGGAAATAAGCTCAACGAAAGGGATCAAGGAGAAACTGACTTGTTGTCGGGGGATATACTTAATGATGCTGGACTCCAGGGTGCGAGTTACACCATGCAGACACTTCACCAGATTGCTGACTTCCTAGACAGCTAGAAAATTACTTGCAGTGACTCAAGAAAGGAAATAATTCAAGATTTGGAAATGGATGGACCACAACTTCCTCATTCACAGGATGGTTAGAATATGAAATTCATTACCATAAGGCATAGTGGGACAAACAGCTTAGGTGTATTTAAGGGGAGGCTAGATAAACATGACATAGTAGGGAATAGAAGATTAATTGATAGGTTGAGATAAAATAGATTGAGATGTGGTTCGTGGGGAACACAAACCAGTTGACCAGATGAATCAAATAACCTGTTTCTGTGCTGTAAATTCTATATAATTTCATGCAATCCGGTATGATCTCACTTTAATTGTAATATGGAAAATACAGGGTTTAATTGTGGCATATACAAAGAATAATGGTATAAAGGAGGATGATGACATAAGGAAGTTGTCTCGTTGTTTTGCAAGCCCCTTGGGATACCAGAAATTGGAAAGCTTGTTTTCTATACTTCCAGTTATTGGAAGGGTTGGATTGCATGGCAGAGAGAGGTTAATGGCCCTCAGTAGCAACGATTTCTGCTGGGAAAATGAACCAAGTTAATAAACCAGTGAGTGGGAATGTGATAAATGAATAAGAACAAAGGCATTGAAGAAAGCAAATCAATTCAGAGCTCAAATCTCATCACGGTGTTTGCATGTCGAACCAGGCTCTTGATACAGAAAGTGAGGGCCTCAGTCCAACTTCCAAAAGTTGGCCAAATAGGCACAATTTATTCACACTTTGGACACCGTTAACAAGATCCATGTTGTGGGTTAGCTGCTTTTACGCATGAAATCAGTGGAAGGAGTTTGCTGTCTGCCCTCAAGGCAAACTTATGGGTTTGGGGTGTTGGCATCTAATCTGAGCTGCCATGTGGGGGCCAAACTGCCTTTCTACCTCTGCCCTGAGGAAGTGCAACGCAGTACGGCTCGCATGGATGACCTCCCTAGCCCAATGTCGATTGAGGTCATTCGGAGGATAATCAATACCATTTAAGGGTTTCTCCCACTGCCACTGATATTCAACCGATGATGAAGTTGCCATGGGGGGAACCAAGAAGTAAACACAAAAAGTCATCAGCTCTTGGTTGAGGGACTCAGCACTGGCAAGTGAGGGACCGTCTGCCCATTCTTCCAAACCTCTGACCTTCAGTGACCCCTTCCCCATGACCCCATCCCCACGACTCCTTCCCCATGACTCCCACCCCATGACATCCCTTCCTACTGTCATTCATCTACAGCTTGGTCCCTAACTGAGCCTGGGCCTTTCAGTTGTTGCAGCTAGGTGCCACTATTCCTGCAAAGGCACTACACAGCATTGGGGAGCTAGCAATTCAGGTTCATGGCAACTCTCAAAGGGCTGGGATGTCCCACTCCCCTTCTCTTTCCCCTTCTCCTCTGGGAGTCCATCCTCCCACGCTATACCTGCTGCTTACCAGTTAAGTGCCTTAAAAGCACTCAATACTCTCCGAAAGAGGCAGCACAGGGCTCTCACCAGCTGATAAAATCTCCATTACCCATATTAAATTGTGCCCTGTGTCAGTAAGGAGGAAAATTTATGCACTGTTATCGTCCCTTTAAGAGAGGTAACAGCAGTGAATAAAGCAGAATGCTTGGAGAAATGCAATTGTACTTAATAGACCGGATGGCTTGCTGTAGTCATGTGGCCTCCACCTCTGCTGTAAGTGCCTTTGTGTGACAGCCTTGAAAGACAGACAGTTGCCCTGGGCATCCCAGTATCTATCAGCACCAATTTCAGACTTAGAACAGGAAATAACATCAAGATTTTACTTCAACAAAGAAATTGTGGGAAGCCTCAGTTGTGGCGACGAGGTATTTCTCAGACTGGACTGCATCAAATCAAATACTAAATAGTTTCAGTGACACCTCAGGCAGAAATAGCGAAGGCCTGTCCAATCTGATCAGGGATTCTGCTTCTAATACCCTCGCCTCGGTTTACTGGTTAACCACAGAACAACAGATGCTGAGCTTTTAATCTGCCAGCTGATGAACCATGAGGAATTCAGATCAAATGTGCACTTTTGCTCTTCCAGGTTCAGGTACCTGCCTCCCATCTCTCCCCTCCCTCCTTCAACTGCTATTGCCCCATATTCCCCACACCCCCGCCCCATCCAAACAGACTGCCAGGGACTGGTTATCCAGCAATGACCGTTCTCATCCATAGGATTTTCTGATCATTTCCACCCTGTTTGAGTAGAGGATAGACCTGCAGTAAGGCTTTGAGGCCTTGGAACTAAAATGCCTCTTCTGGGCAGTCTGGGCAAAGCATGTCAACTTTGTTCCAATTGGTCCCTGCAGAGGGTGCGGGCCATAGATTTGGGCAAAGTACCAATGATTCCATCCTGGGATCCTATCTGCCTTTACCCATGCCACTTAAATATCGCTCACAGTTGGGGGTTGGGAGGGTTGCAGGAAATGGATGGGGTAAGGCTAACGCCAAGTATCTAGTCTGCTCAGTCAATCTAGTGGCAAGGTAAAGATAACCTCCTTTTAGAGTCATACAGTCTTAGAGATCTACAGCATTTGGCCCATCTCGACTGTCCCAGCCAAAAATAATTCCCTCACTATTCTAATCCTATTTTCCAGCGCTTGGCCCATAGCCTCGTATGCTTTAATTTCCTAGCATGTGTTCGACCAGAGGCCTTGAAACTTCATGGACTCCAGATTCAATGTTGTGGATTCATAAAGAAACTCCCTCCCGACTTTATCTATTTTTAAAACATGCTCATGGGATGCGGTTATCGCTGTCTAAGCCTGTATTTAATGCCTGTCACTAGCTGCCCTTGAGAAGGTGGTGTTGAGCTTCCTTCTTGAACCAATGCAGTCTATGTACTACAGGTAGACCCACAGTGCTGTTAGAGAGGGAATTCCAGGATTTTGACCCAGCGACACTGAAGGGAAGGCAATATATTTCCAAGTCAGGATGGTGAGTGGCTTGGAGGGGAACTTGCAGGTGGTGGTATTCCCATGCATCTGTTGCCTTTGTCGTTCTAGATGGAAGTGGTTGTGGGTTTGGAAGGTGCTGTCTGAGGATCTTTGGTGAATTTCAGCAGTGCATCTTCTAGATAGTACACACTGCTGCTACTGAGCGTCAGCGGTGGAGGGAGACAATGTTTGTGGATGTTTTGGCAATCAAGTGCACTGTTTTGTCCTAGATGGTGTTGTTTCTTCTTTATCACTGTACCATCACATCTGCTGGGTCTGTCTAGTGGCTAGGACAGGACATACACAGGGATGGTGATGATATAATCTGGGTCATGTTTAAGATATGATTCAGTGGGTATGATAATGTCAAGCTGTTGCTTGACTGGTCTGTGAGACAGCTCTCCCAATTTTGGCACTAGGTCCCACGTGTTAGTAAGGTTGAGTTTGTAGTTTCAACACGGCTGTGTGTGCCATTGTTATTTCCATTTATGTGGTCAATACCATGTGGTCTGTCCAGTTTCTTTCCTTTTGTCAGATTTTGTAACAGTTAGGTACAAATGGGAGGCTTGCTAGGGTCATTTCAGAGGGCGGCTTAGAGTCAAACACGCTCACAGTCACTCATTGGTCATACCAGGGTGGGGGAAGGCAATTTTTTGCCTCCTGTAAGAGCACTTGTGAACCAGTTAGATTTACATGTGAATAGTAGCATTTATAACGGAAATTGACAATTTTAAATTAATAAAATAATATAAAATTAAAATAATGAATATTTAAAAAGAAAGAAATAAAGCTATGGATTAAGAAACAAGGGACAGGACTACAAAAGTAATTATCATAAAGAACTTGGCTCACACAAGGTTAGTGAGTTCAATAACCTCCCCCTTTACACTATGAACTTATGTAGTTTGATTGCTGGGATTTTCTTTCTATCACTCACGGGACATGGGTGTTGATGGCTGGGCCAGCATTTATTGCCCATCTCTAATTGCCCTTGAGAAGGTAACGGTGAGCTGCCTTCCTGAACCACTGGGAGTCCATGTGTTGTAGGTAGATCCACGATGCCATTATGGAGAGAGTTCCAGGATTTTGACCCAGTGACACTGAAGGACTAGCAATATATTTCTATGTCTGGATAGTGGGTGGCTTGGAGGGGAATTGGTGTTCCCATGTATCTGCTGCAGATCTCCGTGGAGCTGCTGAAACTCCGTAACCTCAACATCACTAAATGTGAAACAGAAACCCCACTTATACAAATAGGCAAGACTTCTGTTGCACTTCAGTCAATATTACAGTGGCAGAATAGGCAAATCTCTTTCTGTCATTCGAACACTGCAGTTTGGAGATCAAATTCCTGTTTGTGGGAAATAATGCTTTATAGTTATAGTTATTATTCATGGTCATAGAAAAATCATATGTTCCCATTTTCCATATGATCCAAACCACTTGGCATAGTTTAACAAGCCAGTGGAATAGAACCTGGCTCTCATGAAGTTAAACCTTCCCAGAATACACTGCATAAAAGATATGCAATGGCTCCCCCTAATGGTATAAAATTGCACTGTCACAGCCTGGATTCCAACAACAAAGCGCATATCTAGATATAAACTATGAAATATCAAACATTTTTAACAATGTCGTTTAAACAAAATCTACTAATGCTGATCGGTGAATATTGTGCTTGCTTAAACCATGAATGGCTCAAGGTCATAAACCTAAATGGCATGCTCTATTGGAAATCAAGGGTAAATATTTTAGCTGTGTCCTAATTGTGTCTAATTTAGAGTCTTCTGACCCCATATTTCTGCTAATCATCATGTGTAGTGACTGTTATAAATAGAATGAAACTCTCTTTCATTCAAACAGATCTTCATTCATATAATTATGTTACCATTTACATCAAGAGACTGTTGTTCAAATGAAGAGAGTGTTTGTTCCTTAAGTTTTCGATGTTTTGGCAGTGGTGTAGCTATCTCTATCTGACCAGTGTAGGTGGTTAAAACCATTTCCATGGTGATAAGATTCAATAGTAAAAATAGTTTTTAAATGCATTCCTATGCAGAGCTGATCTTGATCCTGAGCTGCTGATACTTTAAAAAGAAATCATAATCCACTTCTGTAAACCTATTGGTATATTTTGTTCCTAAAAATTTCTCCAGGAACTCAATACCAAATAATCCTCAATAGGGTCAAAGACAATAAAAGGAATAGCCTGTACATGATCCCAAAACAACTGCAGACCTTCCGTGAAACATCCTTGTAACTATTATCTTCTGGCACTATTATCCCACCTCTCTGTATGCTTCATAAACTCTATCACAGAACTTAATTTCTCTTAAGAGACAACAAGGTGCAGGGCTGGATGAACACAGCAGGCCAAGCAGCATCA
>NC_063333.1:29901007-29951150 GCF_021869965.1 Rhincodon typus
AACGTCAGCTTTCCTGCTCCTCTGATGCTGCTTGGCCTGCTGTGTTCATCCAGCTCTACACCTTATTATCTTAAACTAGTTTAAACCTTCCTCAATAATGCTATCAAATTTCCTTGCGATGATGCTGGTTCTGGTCCTGTTAATATGTAATCTGATCATAGATCATAGAGTTGTACAGCATGGAATCAGATCCTTCGGCCCATTCAGTCCACGCCGAACACAATCCCAAACTAAACTAGTCCCACCTGCCTGCTCCTGGCCCATATCCCTCCAAACCTTTCCTATTCATGTACTTATCCAGATGTCTTTTAAACATTGTAACTGTAGACACATCCATCACTTCCTTTGGAAGTTCATTCCACACACAAACCACCCTCTGTGTAAAACATTTGCTCTTCATGTGTCTTTTAAATCTCTCTCCTCTCACCTTAAAAGTATGCCATCCTAGGGAAAAGACAACAACCATTAACTCCATCTACACCCCTCATTATGTTATTAAACCTCTATAAAAGTTGCCTCGCACCTCCTACACTCAATCTTTTCAGCTTGTATAGGTCCCACCTGCTCCAGACTGGTCCCAATTGTTCTTTCCCTCCCTCCTACCCCAGTTGTCCAGTCACATGTTTAATCAATCAATCCTCCTCTTTCTAGATCACTAACATGTGGTACTGGAAATTATCCTGAGTTTACTGCTATAGAGAGTCTGCCTTTTCATTTCCTCACTAACTCCCTATAATCTGTTTTCAGGTCCTCTTTTCTCTTCCTATATATATTATTGGTTCCAATGTGGACCACACATGCAGGCTCCTACAGAAGAATGGCCCGCATCTGTTCCATGACATCCTTGACCCTGGCATTAAAGAGGCAACAGACCATCCTCACTTATTTACTGCTGCATAGATATCCATCTGATCCCTTGATTTTGGAAACCACTATCATGATGCTCTTCCACTCTTTTTCCTCCCCTCGCCTGCCCTGCCGAATTGCCCATAATGCCACACACTCATCTTTGGTTGCAGTCCCCTGAGCAACCATCGCCCTCAAAAGTATCCAAAATTGCTAAACAATTAACGAGCAAGATAGACTCAAGGTCACCTAAACTTTCTGCCTGGCTCTCTAAGAATGCCTGGTGTTCACCTATTCACTCTCTGCCTGTACAGTCCTAAACTGTAGTGTTCTCACCTCCCTAAATATGATATCCGTATATTTCTCTGCCTCATGGATGCACTACTGTGACTCCAGCCAATGTTTCAGTTCCAAATCCCCAAGCTCAAACTTGCATAGCAACTGACATTTCCTGCAGATGTGTGGGCCTAGGATGTACGGTGTATTCATAACTTTTCCCATTCTACAGTCTATGTATTCCACTCAGCTGAACTGACTGCCATTCCTTAACTTTAAAATCTATTTATTACGATTGGAATAAGAAAGATATCTTATGAGCGTACTAAAGAGTCAATTTCTGGAGGAAAAGGAGTACCTTGTCCCCCTCCTCACCAAATCTCCTTTCTCACCAAAGTCTCACTTTACACACTGTACACTCAAAGCACCTCTCGAGTAACGCTGGGAGAGGCCTCTTTTTATCTTTTCTTTAAAACAGCAGTACTGAAGCTTCTGAAAGTGAGTTTGAGTCAACCACCTCATTAAGAACCCAGAGCTACTCTCAGAGGGTTTGTCTATCTCTGTTTTAAAGCTCGAATAAAATTTAACTTTTCTTTAGGGGAAGAGTAATTTTTAGTTAGTTGCTAAATCAAAGAAAGATCAGACTTTAGATAGCAATTCATTTTGAACACTCACCTTGTTAGTAGCACACTAGCCAGCTCTCAGTGCAGTGTATCTCCAAGACATTATGTGCAGTGTATCTCCAAGACATTATGTGCTTCAGCATAACTTCCATCCTGAAAATAGTAACTTACTTTGTCCTGCACATTTCCTTTTGTTTCATATTTTCAGCAGATGCATAATTTTCTCATTGCTATTTGAAGAATATGTAAGGCTGGACAGCATAAGAGTGTGTTTGAAGTTCGCTCACTCAACTGCAATAGAAAAGAAAGATTGAACTTTCAAAGTGATATTTCACAGTTGGAAAATTTCCCAGCATGCATGGATGTCATAGGAGGATGCACTGCTTTGAAGAGCCTGGAGGAGAGTGGTTAAGTGTAGGGGGTCTCAATAGGAGGCCATGTTCACTCAGAAACTCTCCCATCGCAGTGTCTGCACAAAGCAGTATGTGATGTAACTATTCCACTGAGGAGGTGCTCATGGACAGCTACAAGCTGCTGCAGGCAAACACATCCAGAGAGTTTTACCAGCATTGTGGTAGGTTCCCTCCAGGCTCGAGGAGACAAAATCCTCAATCCAACATTGCACGGATTATTGATGATCAATCATAATGAATAGCGGAGCAGGCTCAAAGGACTGAATGGCCTACCCTGGCTCCTATTTTCTATGTTTCGGTTGTATTAGCCACTAGAAAGTCTCAAAAAAACTGATGGAACACCTGGCATTGGAATCAACAACAGTCCTGCCAACATTTCAAAGTCCTTCTTACTAACATCAGCGGCCTCGTGACAAAATTGGGAGAACTGTCTCACAGACAAGTCAACAACAGCCTGACATTGTCATACCCACAAAATCATACCTTACAGACAATGTCACAGACCCCACCATCATCAGGCCTGGGTACGTCCTGTCCCACTGCAGGATGGGTCTAACTGAGGTGGGGGCACAGTGGTTTAGAGTAGGGGGATAGTTACCCTGCGTGTTCTCAACTGTGACTCAGGACCCCACGAATTGTCATGGCATCAGATCAAACATGGGCACAGAAACCTCCTGCTGATTACCGTGTGAATCAGTATTCCCTTCATATTGAACACCACTTGGAGAAAGCAATGAGGGCAGTGAGGGTGCGGGATGTACTTTGGGTAGGGAGACTTCAATGCCTATCAACAAGAGTCACTTGGCGTCCCCATTACTGCCCAGGCTGGTCGAGTCCTATAAGACATTGCTGTTAGACTGGGCCTTTGGCAGGTGCTGAGGGAAGTAACAAGAGGGAAAGCAGTTGCTCACCAATCTGCCTGACTGACAGATGTATCTGTCTGCAGCAGCATCAGTAACAGAGACTGCCACACAGTCCTTGTGGAGACATCATATTGTGCAGCACTGCTATTGTGCCACATGGGATAGATTTTGTACAGTTTAGCAATTGAACGTTGGACATCCACAAGGCACTGTGGGCCATCAGCAGCAACAGAACTGTAGTTGAACACAATCTGTAAGCTCAAGGCCCGGCAGTTTCCCTATTCTACCATTACTATCAAGCCAGGGGATTATCCATGGTTCAATGGAGAGTGCAGGAGGGCATGCCAGGAGCTGCACCAGGCATACCTGGGAATGAGGTCTTAACCTGGGTGAAGCTACCACACAAGACTATTTGTATGAAAAACAGCATAAGCACCAAGAAATAGACCGGGGTAAGCTACTGCACGCCAACAGATCAGATCTAAGCTCTGCAGCCCTGCTACATCCAGTCATGAATCAAGTCATAAGCAATCAATCAACTCACAGGAGGAGAAGGCAACATATTTATCCCCATCCTCAATGATGGGGGAGTCCAGCACATCAGTGCAAAAGGTAATGCTTAAGCATTCGAATCAACCCAAGCAGAGATGCTGAGTGAATAGTCTATATCATCCTCTTCCAGAAGTCCCCAGCATCAGATACCAAGATTCACTTCAACCAATTTGACTTACTCCTTGTGACATCAAGAAATGTTTGAAGGTTCTAGCTATTGCAAAGCCTGTGAGCCCCAACAGTTTTCCAGAAATGGTACTGAAGCCCCATGTTCCAAAAGTTGCTACCTCTGTAGCCATACTGTTCTCATACAGCTACAACACAAGCAGCTACCCAGCAATATGGAACGTTGCCCAGGTATTCACAGTGCACAGCAAAAGAATACAACCTGACCAACTACCATCCCATCAGTCAACTCTGAATCATAAACAAAGTGACAAAAGATGTCATTAACAGCGCTATCAAGCAGTACTGCTTCACTAATGTCCTTTAGGGAAGGAAACTGCCGTCCTTACCTCGTCTGGCCTACATGTGACTCCAGACCCATCGCAATGTGGTTGACTCTGAACTGCCCTCTGGGCAATAAATGCTGCCTAGTCAGCGACACCCTCATCCTGTTAATGAATAAAAAAAAACAAGAGCCACTCAGCTCCTGACCTCATCACAGCCTTGGTTCAAACATGGACAAAAGAGCTGAATTCCAGAGACCTCAATGTTGATAGAAGACAGAGTGACTATGTCTGGGCCCATGATTTTTGTCTTCCCAAGGCTAATTGTCAGTCCAAACTCCTTGCAAACAAACAGCAGCTCATAGACTACTTTGGTCATGGTGCACAGTCTTACCAAGGTTGCAGACTTGCTTGCTGAGCCGGTGTATTTGATTGCAGACGTTTTGTCACCCTGCTAGGTAACATCATCAGTGCGCCTCCGGTGAAGTGTTGGTGTTTTGTTCTGTTTGTTATTTATATGACTCGGTTTGCTGGGGTGGTTGGTATTATTTCCAGTTCTGTTTTTCAATGGCTTGTATATCAGGTCCAGTTCAAAGTGTTTGTTCCAGGTGGAAAGCCAGGCTTCCAGGAACTCTCTATCATGTCTGTTTGGTTGTGCTACTAAAGATGTGTTGTCCCAGTCAAATTCATGTCCTCCTTTGTCTGTGTGTATTGAGGCCAGTGAGAATTGGTTGTGTCTCTTGGCGGCTAGTTGGTGTTTGTGTATCCTATTGTCTGTTTTCTTCCAGTTTGGCCTATATAATGTTTCGCACAGTCCTTGCATGGTATTTTGTATATTATGTTAGTTTTATTGGTTGTGGTCATGGGGTCTTTCACGTTTATCAGTAGCTGTCGCAGGGTGGTTGTTGGTTTGTGGGCTGCCCCAATACTTAGGGGTCTGAGTAGTCTTGTGGTCATCTCTAATATGTCCCTGACATATGGTGGGGTGATAGTGTGTCTGGCTATGTTGTGCCTTCTTGTTGTGGTCTGTCGCAGAGGTAATGGCAAATTGTGCTTTTTGGGTATCCATTCCTTTTAAAAACTCGGTAGAAGTGATCCTGTTCGGCTTTGCACAATTCCGAGTTGCTGCAGTGTGTTATGGCTCATTTGAATAATGACTTGATGCAGCTCCATTTATGGGTATTGGGGTGGTTGCTGGAGTAAATAAGTATTTGGTCTGTATGTGTGGTCTTTCTATACACCCTAGTCTGGAGTCCCCCTTGTTCTTACGTACCACCATTATGTCCAGGAAGAGTAGTCGGTTATTGTTTTCTTCTTCTTTTATGAATTTTATTCCATCGAGGGTGTTGTTTATGTGTCGATGAGTTTCTTCTAGTCTTGTGCATTTGATACTCATAAAGGTGTCATCTACATAGCAGACCCAGAGTTTGGGTTGGATAGTGGGGAGCGCTGTCTGTTCTAATTTTTGCAATACCGCTTCTGCAATCAGTCCTGATATTGGGGATCCCACTGGTGTTTCATTGATTTGTTTAAATATATGGCCATTGAAGGTGAAGTGAGTTGTGAGGCACAGATCCAGCAGTTTCAGGGTGCTGTCCTTGTCGATGCTGTTGGGATCATGGGGTGCCTGCCTCCCTGATTCATCCAGCAGTGGACTGAGAGAAACATTACACAGGCCAAACTGGAAGAAAACTGACAATAGGATACACAAACACCAAATAGCCGCCAAGAGACACGACAAATTCTCACTGGTCTCAATACACATGGACAAAGAAGGACACGAATTCGACTGGGACAACACATCCATAATAGCACAACCAAACAGAGACATGCCAGGGAATTCCTGGAGGCTGGCATTCCATCCAGAACTCCGTCAACAAACATATTGAACTGGACCCAATATACAAACCACTGATAAACAGAACCGGAAATAATGCCAACCACCCCAGCAATACGAAACATATAAATACGGAACAGGGTGTTATATTTCCAAGTCAGGATGATGAGCGGCTTGGAGGGGAACTTGCAGGTGGTGGTGTCAGGTTGTATATTCAGTTCCTACTTTAGATGGAACTTGGAAGGTCATGGTTTGGAAGGTGCTGTATAAGAATCCCACTTCCTCTAATCATTATTACAATAATGGTACCCAATGAGCAAACAAGGAATCAAAATTACTGCAAACACTTTGTATTATCCTGATATTTCTTGAGCCAGAACCTATTCTGGCTTTTTGCAAAGAACAGGGATTTATGTATCAAGATACATCAGCCTTGCAAAACGAAAGCTCTGGGGTGAAGACTTTGTTACACTGTCAAGTATAGAATAACAACACCACAATTTGTTCCAGAAATAGAAAACAAAGACAAGGTCAGGAAAAATTATTTTATTGTTCATGAGTGTAGCTATAATCATTCAACATAATATTACTTCTGCTATAAATTTTAATTTGTAAGGGTCATCTGTATTTCATGCAGAATTTCTTTCATGCAGAATTTCTATCATGCAATACCCTTTAGAAATAGTTTAAAGTCATGTGAAATACATGTCTACAATTTAAGTCCGTATCTTAAGAAAACTGCATTACAATGGTTGTTGCAGACACAGGGCACACTAGTAAAAATGTGTGATTTCATTGTAGGTCTTTGTACAATGAATATTCTTTTCATGAAGTCTTGATTCAGAGACTGGTTGAGGAATGATTCAGGATTCCCAATTTCAAAGCAGGCTCATCTCAGCTCAGCTCAGCTCATTGTCCTTGTACGCCAGACTTAACACCAATCTGCAACAAAATAATTGACAGCTTTTGTTACTGAATTGTAAAATATGCTTATTATACAGTGGTGAAAAGGGTCATTGACAGGGCTATCAAGGGGACTTGCTGAGCAATAACTTGCTCACCGATGATCAGTTTTAGATTTCTCCAGGCTCCCTGGATGCAAGGATGTAAAAAAAAAGCTGAATTCCAGAGGTGAGGTGAGAGTGACTGCTCTTGGTAAAGTGTGGTATCAAGGAGTCCTTCCAAAATTGAAGTTAGTGGGAATCAGGGAGCAAATTCTCCGCTTGTCAGAGTCATATCTGACACAAAGGAAACTGCTTGTGGTTATTGGAGGTCATATGATCATACCAACTGGGAGAAGGAGTAGGTTATTTAGACTCCTTCAGCTTGATCCTTCATTCGTTCTTTCATTCTGATTGTAAACTCAAATCCACGTTCCTGCATGCTCTTATAACCTTTCACCCGACCTCACTTTCTAACAACTTATCTACCTCTGCCTTAAAAATGTTCAAGGAATCCGATTCCACCACCTTTTCAGAAAGACAGTTTTACAAAGACACACAACCCTCTGGGAGCAAAAAGAGATCACCTATTTTCTGTTTTAAATTGGCAACCCCTGATTTTTAAACAATGACCTCTAGCTCTAGATTCTCCCATAAGAGGAGACATATTTTCACTGTTAAGACCCTTTAGGATCTTATTATTTCAAAGCGTGATGTTGGCTTGATTTGACTGAAGTATAGAAGATCCTGAAAGATAGATATGGAAATAATGTTTCCTGTTCTGGGTGTGTCTAGAACTAGGGGACACTCTTTTAAAATTAGCGGTCATTTTTTTAAAAACCAGAGATGAGGAAAATGCTTTCTCTCAGAGGATTGTGCAATGTTGGAACTCTTTGCCACAGAAGATAGTGGAGAAAGGGTTATTGAATAATTTTAAGGTAGAATTAGATAGATACTTGTTAGGCATGGCATGCAAAGGTAATCAAGGATGGATTGGAATGTGGAATTGGAAACACAAAGAGATCAGTCAGTATCTTATTAAATGGCCTACATTTCTAATTTATGTATTTGTACTTATTGTCCATTCCTGACTGCCCTTGAACTAAGTGGCTCGCGAGGTAATTTCAGAGGTCAGTTAAAAATCAAGCACATTGCTGTGGCTCTGAAGTCACATACAGGCCCAGTCATTTAAGGACAACAGATTTTGTTCAGATTTCTGAACCAGATGAGTTCTTACAACAGTTCACAATGCTTTCAGTGCCACCATTACCAGCACTATTTTCAACTCCAGACTTATCAATTAAACTTGAATTCCAGCAGCTGCTACAGTAAGAGTTGAACCCACTAATCTCACTTCCAATATTATCAAACCAAAAATGCTCATATACTCAACAGGTCTGGCAGCATCCACAGAAACAGGAAAGGAATTATGAATGGACCTCTTATATATTCAAGTTGATCTTCATCTGCACCTTCTCAGTAGCTGTGACACTATATTCTGCATTCTGTTCTATTCCTCTGATGTACTTACATAAGGTATGACTTGTCTGATTAGCACACAAAACAATACTTTTCACTGTATCTCGGTATATGCGACAATAATAAATCAATCAAAACTCAAATTTTAGGTTAGTGACCTTTCATTTAAAAAAAAGTACTGAAGCTATGGCCTATATGTTCCTCTGTTCAAATGTTATTCTGGCCTTTCCTTAAAATACACAATAGTTTCTATCTTAACTGTATCCTTTAGTAAAGTATTGCATACTCCATCCTTAAAATGTTACTGACCTCCTTTATGTCTTTAACTACATTTATAAGAACAATTAAGGAATTATATACTTGGACTTCACATTCTTCAGCACTTTTCTGTTCAGAATATATTCCCATTATTTGTTCTTCCTTCCAAAATGTAATACCTTAAATTTGAATGCATCAAATTGCATCAACTGCCTACCTTCCCATTCCATTAACCAGTCCATGTCCTTCTGAAATCTTTTATTGTTTTCTTGATTATCTGAAAATCTACTTTTTTGGTCTGATCAGTACACAGAGCAATGTTGTGTTCTGTGTCCAAGTTCAAATCATGCATATACATCAAAATCCATCCAACATTGACCCGCTAATTGCACTATTTCTTAGCCATTTTCCAATCCAGGCAATACGGATTAACCCTAATGCTTTATCTCCTGCTCATCAATAATTTTTTTACCCATGCTACACTAGTTCCACTTTACTATAAGCCAATTTTTTTGTAAAAAGCCTCTCTTGTTAGAGATGCTATCAAATTAATTCTTAAAGTCTATATCTGCAGCTGCAGTACCTAATTCACCTGCAGGCCCTCTTGAACATGTGTTGCAATTTTAACAATCCTGAAAAAGTGTACAGAAAAGGCAAATTAAGTGGCTTCCTTTTGAAGATTAAGTGCTGGAACAGACCTAATGGGTTGAAAGGCCTCTTCCCATGCAGTGATTACTATTATTCTAATATGGTGCTTTCATATCAAGTTATTCTTGAAGTAACAAGTATTACACTTTGTATACTTTTTATGGGCCTCATGCAGAAGATCCCAATCACTTGATCTCAGCTACTAAACTACATCTTTATGCAGACCCTGAGAATTGGCACTGTAAATTTGATTTGATTTATTATTGTCACATGCAGCAAGATACAGTGAAAAGTGTTGTTTTGCATGCTACATAACTCTAAGTTAGAACTTATATGAAATTATCCATTAACTTTATAGAAATGCCTTAATGGCCAATTTTACATATCTGCATTCAGGGAACATGAAATTTTTGGAATGAACACAGAAGGAAAATAGCATAGAGAACTATTTAGCCAAATCTCTACCCTTTTGTATTACTCAGGTCTTTTGTTGGAATTTCTATCTCATTTTTGGGTCATTGGGTTGGCATCCATTGGAAGAAGAATGAAGCACTGGGCAATACAGCCAAACACGGCAGCTAACGGGTCCAAAGAAGATCCTTAAAGATAAGATCCTCTAGATCTCTGGATCTAGGGGAGACTTTCGAATTGCCTCAAAGCTGATGGCCATTTAAACTCACAACTTCTCTGCTGCCGGTACTAAGGCCTCAAACTCTGTGATAAATGATTGAATCTATTTCCTTTATAAATGCAGAAGAAATCATTCCAGTTATGGGAGGAGAGTAGAGGAACATTCTGATCTGATTCTTATTTTCCTATACTACCTACACTGACAGTAGCATAAAGTACATTAATGTTCCATGCTGCAGCACCTCAGTTTAACAAGGACAAATAAAATGTCACCAAAAATGCATGAGGAATTTGGGAAATTTTAATTGATATTTTGGAGGCTCTGTTTTGAGACAGCAAGACTTATTTTCTTGGGCAGTGTTGCCTGCAAGCATTACATAATTAAAGTTGCCATAAATTAGTTCAAATCAGTTCTGACTTCACCTAAAGTCTAGACAACAAAATGATTGAAAACTCTGAAGGCACGAGTCTCTGCCCGTAAATATCACATCATCACTCACTCTTAACAATGGATAATGACCATAACGCCCCAGGTCTTTTTGCTATATGAAGTAGCACAGTCATTTCTCCATGTGTCCATCATTTGATTAAAGAAAAGGTCCCATCCACTCATTTATCATTTGTGCAGAGAACAAAGAACTGCACATTGGAGACTCAGACACCAAATCAACACTTCATACTTATACAATCAGCTTCCAGTTAATTAAATGAATAATTCAGAGAAAGGCAAAGATATTAAGTCAGGCTTTGGAATTAGTGTGGCGAGCACACTGGATAACCTATCATCCAGATCTTCAGTTACTCTTGCACTTCAGTAAAACTTTAAGCCAAAATGAGGTTTACAGGAAAAGCATGACGTCTTTAAAATGTGACAGTCTTCTTTTGTAAATGTACCACACAGTTATCCTTTATGTTAAAAGTTCATGCATTTGCTAATATGGTCATAAATGCCACCCAGTATCAATCTCAGACATAAATGTTTCAATATCCGCTCATAAAATTTGTCCATTAAGGGTATCAGCAATAAATTAGACTCAGGCTTAAAATGAACCCTGAAGAACAAATTGGTAAATTGCGCCCCCTTTAAATGTTATACATTTTTCTTTCAAAAATGCAACCATAATTACAGATGTCTGTTTGGCAACTATCCAGCTTCTAAATCACCCTATTTTTAAATGTACTCCCTGAGGCTGTATGTTTTTTCAATCTCAAAAGCCTATTCCTTTGAAGCCTTCATTTCTCTCATACGGAAACTGCCTTGGGACTGAACTCCTCCTATCCACTTGAAAAGATGCCCTGCAGCAATACTGCTGAATATAAAATATAGAGAGAATAAATCGCAAAGACAGAACCCTTCACTTTGTCTGAAGATTCACACGGTACACCTTCTGCTCCCTCAACCACATTCCCACCAAACCTCTAGTCACCTGACTTCCCTTCCTTGCTGTTGTGTCAGCTGACATCATTAGTGTTCCCTTTCCTCAGGGTACATCAAATCTCCTGTCATCACACTGGTGCTCAAAATTCCACTCTTCTTTTTATCCATGTGAATGACCTTTTCATTTCCAACCTCCCTTTCTTTCCTCAAGTCTTTGAACAAATTAAAATCCATGCCCACTTTTCCTAGCAGCCTGCTTTAATTCCTCAGTAACAAACCAGGGAGTTAGGATTGGTCAGGGTGGGGGTCAACGTCTTTAATACATTGATAGGGTCGTCTTCAGTAACACTATCAAACTTCTCTCTTACACTTCAAAACAAAGAGATATTTACTATCAATTGCTTATCACCTTTAAGGGTGGCACGGTGGCTCAGTGGTTAGCACTGTTGCCTCACAGTGCCAGAGGTGCGGATTCGATTCTGCCCTCAGGTGATTGTCTGTGTGGAGTTTGCACGTTCTCTCTGTATTGGTGTCTATCCTCTGGGTACTCTAGTTTCCTCCCACAGTCCAAAGATGTGCAGGTTAGATGGATTGGCCGTGCTAAATTGCCCATAGTATTCAGAGATGTGAAGGCTAAGTAGATTAGCCATGGGAAATACAGGGATACGGTGGGTCTGGGTGGGATGTTCTTTAGACGTTTGGTGTGGACTTGATGGGCTGAATGGCCTGCTTCCAAACTATAGAGATTCTATGATTTAAGTCTCCATGCTGCTTATGCAATTACTTTGTTTCTGCGGGGAAATGGAAAGTTGGAAACTGAACAGTGTGCTAACATAGATAGGCAAACAGGAGGCTGGAAGAACACAGCAGGCCAGGCAGCATCTGGAGGAAAGGAGCAGTCAATGTTTCGGGTATTACCCTTCTTCAGGGCTGCTCTGGACAATTCCACAAACTCTGACCGGGATTCTGCCAATGAAGGGACTGCTTCAACTTCCCTGCAACTTCCAGCTCCACTCCGGACTCCGCCCACTCTCCAATCAACATATGGACTCCTATCCCCAGGGGTCATTCCTGGGTCCTGCTGCCCACCTACAGCTAGCCAGCACACCTCTCCCTCCTCATCTGTGCACCCCCACAATACAACCTACCCCTCCAACCCTCCTTCCTCCTGTCTACCTCATCTCTCCCACAACCCTGCCCCCAGCCCACAACCCTCCCACAACTACACCCACCTCACCACACCGCATCCAACCCTCACCCATCACATTCTATCACCTTTACCCCCTTCCCTCCTTCAGCTTCCATGAGACACCCCAAATCCCCACCCCGAACCTTGCCGCATATTCACCATACCCCCGACCTTGAAATCTCTGAGGTCGGACGGTCTGTCCTCAGTAAAGGGCTCACGTTCGTGCCCCTCCGCCCCCACCTCAACGAGCTCCACACCCCACCACGACGTGGAACTCTTCTTCTGCCGCCTCTGCCTCCATCCCTTCTTCTTCAATAAAGATTCCCAGCCACCCTTCGGGGATCCCTTCTCCCACCTCCAAACATCCTCCTCCTTTTGGGCACCCCCTGCCGGCCTATTATCTGCCCCGGACCTCTTCACTGCTAACTGCCAACGTGACGTCGACCATTTCAATTTCTCCAGCCCCCTAACCCACTCCAACCTCTCCCCTTCCGAACATGCAGCGCTCCACTCTCTCTACACCAATCCCCGTTTCACTATCAAACCTGCTGACAAAGGTGGGTCGGTCGTAGTCTGGAGGATAGACCTCTATGTTGCACAGGCCTAACGCTAACTCTCCGGCACCACGTCCTACCTTCCCCTTGACCACGACCCCACCGTGGCCCATCAAGCCACCATCTCCCACACCGTCCATGATCTCATCGTTTCTGGCAACCTTCCCTCCACCATTTCCAGCCTTATAGACCCCCAATCCTGCACTATCCAATTCTACCTGCTCCCCAAGATCCACAGGCCCAATTACCCCAGCCAACCCATCAACTCCGCATGCTCCTGCCCCACGAAACTCATCTCTTCCTACCTGGACTCCATTCTCTCCCCCTTGGTCCAGGCACTCCCCACATACATCTGGGACACAAACCACACACTCCACCTCTTTGGAAACTTCCAGTTTTCTGGCCCCCCAGTGCTTCATCTCTACTATAGACATGCAATCCCTATACACGTCCCTACCTGGAAAGGATGGCCTACAGGCCCTCAGCTTTTAACTCTTCAACAGACCCACTAGTTGCCCCCCCACCCCACGCCCAACCTACCAACACCCTCCTCCGCCTCACCGAACTAGTCCTCACCCTCAATACCTTTCCCTTCAATTCTTCCCACTTTCTCCAAATCCAGGGGGTTGCCATGGGCACTCACATGGGCCCCAGCTATACCTGCCTGTTAGTCGGTTATGTTGAACAGTCCCTCTTGAGTACGTACACCAGTACTTCTCCCCAACTCTTCCGCCATTACATTGATGGCTGCATCGGTACTGCATCCTGCACCCAGGCTGAACTGGAGCAGTGCATCGACTTGGCTAACAACTTCCACCCCGCCCTCACATTCACTTGGTGGGGGGATCTATGTCTGACACCTCCCTCCCCTGTCATGACCTCTCCGTTTCCATTCCTGGCGACAGTTGCGGACCGACATTTACTATCAACGCACAGACTCCCATTGCTACCTAGAGTACACCTCCTCCCATCCTGTATCCTTTAAAAACACCATCCCATTTTCCCAATTCCTCCGTCTCCGTCGCATTTGCTCTGACGAGGATACATTCCACTTCCAAGCATCCTGGATGTCCACCTTTTTCAAACAACTCTCTTTTCCCCCCTGTCATCCAGACAGCCCTCCTCCACTCCCCGCTCCACAGCTCTTAACCACATCCTCCTCCAAACATAAAAAAGATAGGGTCCCACCTTGTCCTCACTTTCCACCCCACCAGCCTCTGCAAAGCAGCTTTGAAGAAGGGTAATATCCAAAACGCTGACTTCTCCTTTCCTCCCAATGCTGCCTGGCTTGCTGTGCTCTTCCAGCCTCCTGTTTGTCTACCTTGGATTCCAGCATCTATAGTTTGTCTTTGTCTCTAACCAAGTGCGCTAACATGTCCTTGACAACACCACCTATTGTCATTTACGTGTAAAAGGGTGAGTTGAGATGGAGAGTATAGGGACAGAGAGCCATAGAATAGGGTGGAGGATCTGATGATATAATGTTGTGTCTGGTGGCATGGGAGTACATGAGGGATGGTGTTGAGGGGATGTTAGGAATGTGAACATGGAACGCTGTTCTATGCTTTATTGCAACACAATGCTGGAGACTTGAAACTAGCATTTACCCAGCCTGCCTCTGCATTTGTTCCTAGCTTTCCCAACACAAATTCCCAGAGAACCTGGCCAGCTCGCAGTTTCTCCCAGGCCAGATTTGCAGAGCTGGGAAATGTCCCGATTCTGCACTCCGGACCCAAGAATGCAAGTCAGGCCTGATAAACACACTGAACCTGTTAAATAGGATCCAAAACTAAAGGCATTTTTGAGGGTGTTCCAGCTGGAATGGTGATCGGATATCAGTCATTCTCCACTGTGTGACAAATTGATTAGCTATTAACCTATTGTGTAAACCACAAAATGGTCAACATTCTGCCATGTGACAGAAACTGGCTCGATCAAAAATACCTTCATCATAAAGGACAGGCCAGTGGCTCAGTGTGGGATGCGAAGACCAGAGAGAAGTCCTCCCTCCCAGAAAATAGAAGGACCCTGCCCAAAAACTCCACCATACACAGAGAAGTGGAGGCTGAACTATTTTATCCAAAAGATTATAGCTTTCACCACAGGTGCTCAACCAACTTCAACTGGAAATGCCTGAAACTTGCTGTTTGGTGGGAAACATTAGAAATGCATCAGTACAACTGCCAATCTTCACTTTTCTTCAGGGAATCAAAACGAGAATTCTTAGGCCTGCATCTCGAAGCACTAAAGTAGAAACATCATCTCTCAGTCTCTTCTAAAGGTACATGTTTTTCTGTTGGAATCATCTTTTCTTGTGAACAAGGACTGGGTGTTTACTGCATTTACATTCTGGCTGTTGTGAAAATAAATAATTATTCTTTCCTTTGACATAGACTTACAAGAAAGCCTGTTTTGTGTCTTCTTAAAGGTTGCAGCAATTAAGGGTTAAACACTCCTTCAGAAGTCTTAAGCTCTATTGTCAAATCTCAAAGGCAAATAGCTTTTGTAGAACAGATGCTCCTTAATATCTATGGATCTAGTTAGAGGCTTACATCTGTGATCCTGGGGACCTCAGAAAGAGGTCAAGATGGATCACTGACTCTGGCTGTAGATAGAAACATTTATCATTCATGGAATCTGGGCATCACTGGCCAGGTCAGTATTTATTGCCCATCCCTAACTGCCCAGAGGGTCAACCACCTTGCTATGGGTCTGGTCTCTCATGTAGGTCAGATTGGGTCAGGATGATAGATATCTTCCCTAAAGGATATTAGTGAACCAGATAGGTTTTTCTGACAATCGACAATGGTTTCATGATCATCATTAGACTCTTAATTCCAGGTAATTGTTGAATTCAAATTCCATCATCAGCCATTAAATGCTGCTGAACCCAAGTCCCTAGAACATTACCAGGTGATAATACCACTAGGCTATGCACATCAGTCTTATCTTTTGTGTTGAGTGCTGGACACCTCATCTTTAAATATGAGGATATTTGTAGAGACTCCACCTCTGTTAGTTATTTAATTAAGCACCCCATTCGTGACTGGATGCTGCAGGACTGCAGAGCTGAGATCTCATGCTGTTTCCAGTGTTCAGCAAGTCAATAGTTCTGTGCTGTAGCTTCACCTGGTTAACACCTCAGGATATGCCTCATGTTAATTCTGCATGTTAAAGTAGGAAAGATAGTATTGACTTTTTGCTTTGTTGACTCGTGATAGTAACATTTCGCGTGGTCATTTAAAGTAATTGAATCTTGTGGCATTATTCTCTCAGTAACTACCTCAAATTTCATGTATTGAACAACAAAGTTGGTTCTCCCTCACTGGAATGTAACAGAATTTGACGGGTCTCATCCAGGGGCTGTAACAAATTTTGGGGGAGGGTCTCCTCTGATGTCATAAAAATAACATCAGACAAAGTTAAGACAAGCCCTCAACAGCTTGAGAGATCGAATTTGGGCATGAAGCAAACTGTTGAAGAATTGGTTCACACAACATTCCTGCAAAGATCTGTAAAGCTGATGGTCATGAACCCTTGCTCAATCTGTCAGACCTTTATACATAGGGTTGCTTTAGAATTCATTGCACACTTTGCAAATATCTTCCTCATTATCTTCCTCATGAGATCACTATTAGTATGGAAGAACAGCACGGAATCCATTGTGCCAGTACAGACTCCCAAAAATTGTACGTGGGTCTTTGACAGCAGAGACCTCTGTAAGGGGGCATATGGTCTAGTCTACATTGCTGTTGTTATCACCAAATTTGTACACTGGAGTTACCCCTCTCCAGTTGCTGGAACACCTCCACTGGCAGCATATCCTCAGGAATTTCAAAGTCAAATGGCAGAACAGGTGAACAAACTCTAACGTTCTGACAGTAACCAATTCCCTCCAGCATTGCTGATCATGTGAAAACAGCTCCCCCTGCACTGGCCACTGCTAGCACATGCCAAATATCTGGCTTCCGAAGTAGATCACCGTTTAAAGGTGACACTCGATCTCAAGGAGGACACAGGAAATGTTTGAAGAACATTCTGAAGGCCTCATCGAAAAGGGATAAACTGATGTTTGTGCATGAATGGGACGTTCTGGTCACTGTGGCAGCTCCTCATCCAACAAGTCACAAGACTGTCAGAAACTGTCTGTATAAACTCTGATACAGTGAAGTGGTGAAAGTGGAAGAAGAGCGTAGAGCTCTCCCGTGAGAAACACACCCAAACCCCACCAACTTCCTCACGGTAACTAGCGTAATTACTGCCCAAGGAGAGATGGCTTGTTGAGTCACCTGGGTGGACCCAAACCATACCTGACATACATCATCCTCATCTTGAGGGATCCTGTTTGATCAGTTGTTCGCTTTAAATCTGAGATAGATAGATGTTTGTGAAGAAAACGTATTAAGGCATCTGAGTGAAAGACAGGTATATGGAATAAGGCCACAGATCAGGCATGATTTCATTAAAGGGCAGAACAAGCTCAAGGGGCTGAATGGCCTACTCCTGCTCCTATGACTGATCATGTTGATTATGTAACAATCTTGTGGCACAGTGCTATGTTCCAACATTTGGGCCAGAATATCTGGGTTCAAATCCCATGCATCCTGGAGGTGTGCCATGACATGCCCAAATATACTGCTTAAAAATAAACAGAATGAATATGGTGAACAGATCCATTACAGAAGGATAATATTGGTCCTTTAAATACATGGGGCCCTTACTATGTGGGATTTCAGAATTGGCATGTCCTTCCACTGACGTGTCGTACTGCTGACCTTGCTGTAATTCATTTAAAACCTCATTAAGATCCTGTGTAGAATGGGAGTCCTCAGCTGGTGGGGGTGTTAGGATATCGGTAGCAGCTATAATGAGAAGTGTGCTGGAATTAAGAGGAGCAGAGCACATGGAGGGAGATGAGAACTGAGAGCTCGTTATAGACGAAACAGAACGCCAGATTGTGCGCTTTGAGATCTCAACAGCCAGCCTCGGAGACAGTAGGAGAAAGGTTGCCAAAGGCAGGAGCAGCCAGAGGGAACCGATAAAAAGAGACAGTGTGAGGGGACATGAAAACTTCACTGAGTCTAATCTTCACACTTTACTCAAAGATGCGCAACCAAGGTAGAAAGGCTGATGGGTAATCATGAGTGGAAAGGACCTTATCAGCACAGCCGTGATATTGAAGGAGCTGGTCAGGGCACTGAGTTCAATGATCTGATGAAGGCAGTCAAAGTAAGAGATCAGTTAGGGTTCTTTTTCTTTCTTGAGCAGCACTAGGACAAATCTCTATCATTCT
The DNA here is from genome assembly GCF_021869965.1 of Rhincodon typus. Lineage (NCBI taxonomy): Eukaryota > Metazoa > Chordata > Chondrichthyes > Orectolobiformes > Rhincodontidae > Rhincodon > Rhincodon typus. The sequence continues at coordinate 29,919,237 of NC_063333.1, forward strand.
CTTTTGTTTCTGGGAGTACTAGTCTCCCTTAGAGACACTAAGCATCAATAAAGGGCAGGCCTTTGAACTGTTGCGGAGGTGGTCAGGTCTAGCTATGGGGAAAGGTGCAATTCAATCCTCAGTGCAGGTAGATAACCACAGAGAAATGATACAGCACAGAGGGAGGCCATTTGGCCCATCTTGTCCATGCCAACCCAAAAACACCCAAATGACCCTTCTAAACCCATCTTCCTGCACACAGCCAACAGCCCTGTAGCCTATAGCACGTAAGGTGCAGATTCAGGTACTTTTTTAAGAAGTTTAGATTCTCTGCATCCACCACCAACTCAGGCAGCAAATTCCACTTACCTACCACCCTTCACACAAAAAGGCTTTTCCTCGTGTCTCCTCTAATCCTTCTACCACTTAGCTTGAACTGATGACCCCTGTTACAGGTTACTGTTCCAGATGCCCACACCCAAGCACTCATCACGAATAGTCCTGCAACTTTAAACTCAATTTCACCTGGAAAGAAGATTATTCAAGGAAGATTCTGAGGGCACTTGACACAGCAGATGTTGATATGTTTAGACAAGTGGGGGAATCTTGAATGAGGACGAATGGAGAATAGTTACAGATTAATAGAAAAAGGGAAGATTCATTTAAATCTGAAGTGTGAGGGAATTTCTTCACCCAGAATGTAGCAAATGAGAGGAATTCTCTACCCCAGAAGTTTCGGAAGTTGGATCACTGAAAGCATTTAAAGAAGAGATGGATAAATTTTTGGAATAATGATGATTTGAGATCTTTGAGGAGCTGGCACGAGAAAAGAATTGATGCCTGGGACAAATCAGCCATGGTCTTATAGGTTCATACAATTTAGAAGACAACAAACTGCTCTCAATATGCATTAGTCCTATTTTCTTGCACGAGGTCTATAGCCTTGAATGTTATGACACTTCAAGTGCTCATCCAAATATGTTTTAAAGGTTGTGAGGTTTCCTGTCTCTACTACCCTCCCAGGCAGTCCATTCCAGACCCTCCCAGCCACCACACCCACCCCCCAACCCCCCAACACCGTCTGGGTGAAAATTGAATCAGAGATAGTAGGAACTGCAGAAGCTGGAGAATCTGAGACAACAAGGTGCAGGGCTGGATGAACACAGCAGGCCAAGCAGCATCATAGGAGCAGAGAGGCTGACGTTTTGGGCCTAGACCCTTCATCAGAAAAGGGGGAGGGGAAGGGGGTTTTGAAATAAATAGGGAGAGAGTAGGAGGCGGATAGAAGAGGGATAGAGGAGAGGATAGGTGGAGAGGAAACAAACAGGTCGAAGAGGCGGGGATGGAGCCAGTAAAGGTGAGTGTAGGTAGGGAGTTAGGAAGGGGATAGGTCAGTCCAGGGAGGACGGACAGGTCAAGGGGGCGGGATGAGGTTGGTCGGTAGGAGATGGAGGTGCGGCTTGAGGTGGGAGGAGGGGATAGGTGGGAGGAAGAACAGGTTAGGGAGGCAGGGACGAGCTGGACTGGTTTTGGGATGCGGTAAGGGGAGGGGAGATTTTGAAACTTGTGAAATCCACATTGATACCATTGGGCTGCAGGGTTCCCAAGCGGAATATGAGTTGATGTTCCTGCAACCTTCGGGTGGCATCGTTGTGGCACTGCAGGAGGCCCAGGATGGACATGTCGTCTGAGGAATGGGAGGGGGAGTTGAAATGGATCGCGACTGGGAGGTGCAGTTGTTTGTTGCGAACCGAGCGTAGGTGTTCTGCAAAGCGGTCCCCGAGTCTCTGCTTGGTTTCCCCGATGTAGAGGAAGCCACACCGGGTACAGCGGATGCAGTATACCACATTGGCAGATAAGGTTATCCTCAAATTCCGAGTAAACTGCCTGCCTTTCACCCCTGTTCTCATTTCTTGTGTTTTTACAACAATTAGGTTCTTGCACTGAGAGCAGTGCAGGAAATTAAAGGTATGAATCCATACCCCCTCCCCCCACTTTTAAGATTAGATCAGTGTAGAAGTTCCTGGCTGCCTATATCAATGGACCATATAAAGGAGCCTAAGAAATGAAAGCAGCCATTTGGCACCTCTTTTCTGTTCCACAATCAATAAGGTCATGATTAAATTTCTAAATTTATTTTCCTGGCTGATTCCATATCCTTAGATTCCAATAGAATCCAGAAATCCAGCAATCTCAGTCTTGAATATAACTAATGACTCACAATTCATATTTAGAGAATTCCAAAGATTCACAGCCTCTGATGAAGACTTTTCCCTTCATCTCACTTCTAAATGCTCAGCCTCTTATCCAGAAATTATGACCCCTCATTCCTGACTGTCCAGTCAGCAGAAATAACCTCTCAGCATTGACCTTGTCAAATCCCTTAAAGATTTTACACGCTCACTGAGATCATCACTCATTGTTTTAAGGTCCAAACAATACATTTGACTTGGTTTGATTTATTATTGTCATGTGTACCCAGGTACAGTGAAATGTTTTGTTTTGCATGGGGTAAGGGCAGATCATACAAAGTGCATAGGGCTAATAGAACAGAGCCAAAAATACAATGTTATGGCTGCAGAGAAGGTGCACATAGAACAAGATCAACATTAAATTTAAGATTGGAGAGGTCCGATCAGAAGTTTAATAACAGTAGCTCAGCGCTGTTCTTGAATCCATTCGTACCTGTATTCAAACTTTTGTATCTTCCGCCCAACAGAAGAGTTTGGAAGAGAGAATAACCGGGGTGGGAGGGGTCTTTGATTATGTTGATTGCTTTCCCAAGGCAGCGGGAAGTATCGATGGAATCAGCGATGGAAGGCTGGTTTGCGTGAGGGACTGGGCTGTGTCCACAATACTCTACAGTTTCTCACTGTCTTGGGAAGAGCAGTTGCCATTCTACACTGTGATGCAGCCAAATAGAATGCTTTCTATAGTGCATCCATTAAAATTGGTAAGAGTCCATGTGGGCTTGTCAAATTACCTTAGCCTCCTGAGGAAGTAGAGATGTTGTTGTGCTGTCTTGTCCGTTGCGTCGACGTGGGTGGACCAGGACAGATTGTTGGTGATCATCACTTCCCAGGAACTTGATGCTCTCGACCATCTCCACATCAGCACCATTGATACAGACAGGGGCGTGCCCTCCACTCTGCTTCCTGAAGTCAACGACCAGCTCCTTTTGTTTTGTTGATGTTCATGGAGAGATTACAAGGTGCAGGGCTGGACGAACACAGCAGGCCAAGCAGCATCATAGGAGCAGAAAGGCTGACGTTTCGGGCCTAGACCCATGGAGAGATTGTTGTTTTTACATTAAGCACTCAATCTCTTTCCTGTATTCTGTCTCGTCATTGTTTGAAATCCGTCCTACAACAGTAGTGACCTCAGCAAACTTGTAAATGGAGTTAGGGCAGAATTTGGACACACAGTCATAACTGTATAACAAGTACAGTAGGGGGCTAAGTATGCAGCCTTGTGGGGCACCTGTGTTGAGGATTATGGTGGAGGAGATGTTGTCACCTATTCTTACTGATTGCAGTTTTGTGGGTCAGGAAGTCAAGGATCCAGTTACAGAGCGGGGAGCTAAGACCTAGGTCTCAGAGTTTAAAGACGAGTTTCTTTAGAATTTTGTTGTTTTAAGGCAGAACTGTAGTCAATAAGTAGGAAAACTAAAAGAACTGTGGATGTTGTAAATCAGAAACAAAAACAGAAATTGCTGGAAAAGCTCAGCAGGTCTGGTAGCATTTGTGAAGAGACATCAGAGTTAATGTTTCGGGTCCGGTGACCCTTCCTTAGAATTGATGGCAGCTAGGAAAATGTCAGTTTATAAACACAAGATAGGGTGGGGGGAAGGGTCAGGAGTAAATGATAGTTGGGGGTGGAGCCCAAAGAGAGAGAAGAGTAGTTGGACAGACAAAGGAGTGGATAACGATCAGGCTAGGAGAGAGAATAGCTGTTAATGGAGACTGTTAGTGGCTAACAATAGGTAGTGTGTAATGGCAGGCTATGTGATAACAAGGCCTGATATGTGGGGGAGGGGGGCTCGGATGTGGGAGGGTTCAAGCCCTAAAATTTTTGAACCGATATTGAGTCCGGAGCCCTTTCAGGCATCAAGGCCCACAAGATGTAACAACTCAGATACCCGTGGCTTTCTCGAACCTTCCTCCCTGCCCCTTCCCTCTGACTCCATCCCCTCACCCAACCCTATCTCCTGTCGGGTATTCACCATCCCTCCTAACCTTCTGCTTTCCAATGCTGAATGTTCCATACTCAACAAAGGTCTCAGCTTTATCCCTTTGCTTCCCCACATTAATGAATTTCAGGCCTGACATGATGTCGAACTCTTCTGTGGTCTTTGCCTCCGTGCCCATTTCTTTGGGCAAGAGTCTTCTCTCGTCCCACAGACCCTTTCGCCCAGCTCCAACATTCTCCCTCCACCTGGACCCCTCCCTTTGGCCTTTTCCCTGCACTCGATCTGTCAATGTGACATTGGTTGCCTCAGTTTCTCTGTCCCCCCTCACTCAATTCAACCTCTCTCTCTCCAAACTGACTGCACTCTGTGCACTCAGATCTAATCCTGACTTTGTCATTAAGCCTGCCGATAAGAGTGGTGCTGTTGTAGGCTGGCGTACTGACCTCTACATTGCAGATGCTGAGCGCCAACTCTCAGATACCTCTTCCTATCTCCCCTGGACCATGACCCCACCATGTCATACCAGGCCATTGTATCAACTACAGTAACTGACCTCATTTCATCTGATGATCTCCCCCCAACTGCCTCTAAGCTGATAGTCCCCCAGCCCCACACGGCTCGCTTCTACCTCCTTCCAAAAATCCACAAATAGGACTGCCCGGCCACACCCATTGTTTCAGCCTGTTCCTGCCCCACAGAATTCATCTCTTCCTACCTTGATTCAGTCTTTTCTCTCCTGGTCCAGTCCCCGCCCATTTACATCTGTGATTCCTCTGATGCTTTACACCAGTTTTGGAATTTCCAGTTTGCAGTCTCCAGCTGCCTCCTCTTTACCATGGACGTGCAATCCCTTTACACATCCATCCCCTGCCAGGATGGTCTTAGGGCTCTCTGCTTCTTCCTGGAGCAAAGGCCCCAACCATCCCCACCCACCACTACCCTCCTCCGCTTGGCTGAGCTCGTCCTCATCCTCAACAGCTTCTCTTTCAACTTCTCTCATTTTCTTCAGGTCAGAGAGGTGGCCATTTGTACCCGCATGGGCCCTAATTATGCCTGTCTCTTCATGGAGTACGTGGAACATTCCTTGTTCCAATCCTATTTCAGCCCCCACCCACAACTGTTTCTCCAATACATCGATGATATCATCGGTACTGCTTCACTCTCTCATCTGGATTGGGAAAAGTTCATTGATTTTGCTTCCAATTTCCACCCTGCCCTCACTTTCACCTGATCAATCGCTGACTCCTTCCTTCCCTTCCTCACCATTTCTGCAAATTTCTGGGAATAGACTGGCCACTAATATCTACTATAACACCAACTCCCACAGCTACCTGGACTATACATCCTTGCACCCTGCTTCCTGCGAAAGACTCCATTCCATTCTCCCAGTTCCTCTGTCTCCATCGCATATGTTCCAATGAGGCCAACTTTGACAAGGGAGCCTCCAAAACGTCCACCTTCTTCCTCAATTGAGGATTCCCTAGCACTGTTGTCAACATGGCCCTCAACCAGATCCCATCCATCTCCCAAGCTTCCACCCTCACCCCCTCTCTTCCCTTCCGCAACAGTGATAGGGTTCCCTTTTCTTTACCTACCATCCCACCAGCATCCACGTGCAGAAGATCATCAGCCACCATTTCCGCCACCTCCAGCAAGATGCCTTCACCGGACACATATTCCCCTCCCCTCACTTGTCCACCTTCCGCAGGGACCATTCCCTCCTGGACACCCTGGTTCACTCTTCCTTCACTCCCAACACCCCTCCCACAGCCCCACAGCACCTTCCTCTGTATCTGGCAAAGGTGTAACACCTGCCCATTTACCTCCTCCCTCCTCCGTATCCAAGGGCCCAAATATACCTTCCAGGTGAAGCAGCACTTTACCTGCACTTCCCAGAATCTAGTCTACTGCATTCACTGCTCACAATGTGGTCTCTACAATGGGGAAATGAAGAGTACACTGGGTGACTGCTTCACAGAACATCTACGTTCTGCTCGCAAAAAAGACCCTGAGCTACCTGTCGCCTGCCACTTTAACGCACCACCCTGTTCCCTGGCCAACATCTCTGTCTCTGGCTTGCTGCAGTGTTCCAGCAAAGCTCAACACAAGCTGGAAGAACAAGGCATGGTGGCTCAGTGGTTAGCACTGTTGTCTCACAGCACCAGGGACCCGGATTCGATTCCCCCTAGGGCGACTGTCTGTGTGGAGTTTGCACATTTTCCCCGTGTCTGCATGGGTTTCTTTCAGGTGCTCTGGTTTCCTCGCACAGTCCAAAGATGTGCAGGTTAGGTAAATTGGCCATGCTAAATTGCCCATAGTGTTCAGGGATGTGTAGATTAGGTGGGTTACAGGGGGATGGGTCTGGGTGGGTGCTCTGAGGCTCGGTGTGGACTTGTTGGGCCGAAGGGCCTGTTTCCACACTGTAGGGATTCTATTAAAAAAACCTCATTTTCCACTTGGGGACCCTGCAGCCCTCCGGTCTCAATGTCGAGTTCAATCATTTTAGGGCCTAAACTCTCCCATGTCGGAGCGCCCTCTCCCACACACCAGGTTTTGCTATCACACAGCCTGCCATTACACACCACCTGTTGTTAGTGACTAACAGTCTTCACTAACAGTTATTCACTCTCCTAGCTGGATTGTTATCTACTCCTTTGTCAATCCGACTGTTCTTCCGTCTCATTGGGCTCTGTCCCCACCTATTGTTTATTCCTTCCGCCTCCCCCCATCCTATCTTCTGCGTAAAAGCTAACATTTTCCTAGCTACCATCAGTTTGAGGAAGTGTCACCAGAGCTGAAACGTTAATTCTGATTTCTCTTCACAGCTGCTGCCAGATCTGCCGAGCTTTTCCAGCAAATTCTGTTTTTGTTGTCAATAAGTAGGAACCTGACATCGGTATCGTTATCCAGATAGTCCAGGGATGAGCATATGGCCAGGGAGACGGCATCTGCTGTGGACCTGTTGTGCTGAGTAGTCGAATTGCAAAGGATCAAGGCAATTTGATAGGTTGGAGTTGATGTGAGCTATGACTAACCTCCTGATAATTATGGAGGTCAGAGCCACCAGGCATCAGTCACTGAGGCACACTGCAGGATTTTTCTTTGGCACTGGCGTCATCGTGGTCTTCTTGAAGCAGATGGGGACTTCAGATTGCAGTAAGGAGAGATTAAATATAGGCTTATTGTTTTCAATCTTTCCACATTGGGTAAGACTATCATCACAGGAATCTACCTATTGAACCACAGGCAAAAACCAAATAAAGAGATTCCACTTCATCATTGTCTAGTTGGTGTGTGATTAGAGGTAATGGATCATGAACATCAATGCCCAGTGTCCTGGCAGCACTTGTGACACATCCTGCACCACTCCACCACGCCAGCTCCCTTTAAGACACCACGGCAAACTGAAGGCTGGTCTCTGGGTAACACCGGCTTTCCACTGAACCTATGGCTGACAGCTCTGGTGCACAACCCACACCCACATGCACTGAAAGCAACAGTGAGGCTCAGTGGTTAGCACTGCTGTCTCACAGCGCCAGGAACCTGGGTTCGATTCCACCCTCAGGTGACTGTCTGTGTGGAGTTTGCACATCCTCCCTGTGCCTGTGTGGGTTTCCTTTGGTTGTTCTGGTTTACTCCCAGTTTAAAGATATGCAGTTTAGGTAGAGTGGCCATGTTAAATTGCCTACAGTGTTTCTGGGATAACAAGGTGTAGAGCTGGATGAACACAGCAGGCCAAGCAGCATCAGAGCAACAGGGAGGCTGACGTTTTGGGCCTAGACCCTTCTTCAGAAAATTAGTGTTCCTGGGATGTGTAGTTGGGCTAGCCATGGGAAATGCAGGGTTCCAAGGATAGGGTAGAGGGGTGGTGTGGTATTAATGGGCCAAATAGCCTGCTTCCACTCCAGTTGCCCAGTCACCAACAGCCCCACATTTTACCTTTGCTCTGTCACTTACCATCAGAAAATTAGCTAGGCCAGAAATATTGGCCACACAGAGGAAGGAATGTTTAGTGGCATGGGTTTAAATTGAAGCCATGCCACATTATATAGAAAAGTCAACTAATCACACTTGTTCATTGCCTTAGTGCATGTTTCCTGTGTGCCTGTGCCTACCAACAGTGAATGTCAAAATCATTTAAAAATGTTGGCATCATGAAGTTGGCATGCAGCTTGTATTCCATGTAATGAGCATGGTTAAACATACAGCATAATTTCATTGGAACTTTCCAGGCAAGCTATTGTGCTTAGCCCCCATTTAGCTCCCTTTGTTATCAATAAAATTTTCCAATAATGCCATCAGTTAAGTCAAACCTATAATCAGAGTGACATGTGTAAACTCTTGACAATCTGATATACCAAGTCCAGTCTGTTAGCCGCTATTTTTATACTTCTAAGTCATAGTTCTGTTTGAATTTTGAGAGGATGCAGGAGCAGCGAAGCTTGGAATTCTCACTGGTGGATGAATTGCAAGTCAGAACACCAGAAACTGTTTGTATTTTTGTCTTGAGATACATGAACATTGTTGGAACCACTCATTTCAACTTTGTATGTGCCCTCTGAATGTCTCCACTATGTGTCTTCTGCCATACAATCACCTCAAGAGTGCTTCACCTCACCCCTTGAAAAGTAACATTTATTAAAGAGCATAAAAGTGAACTTAGTTCCGGGAACTTTCTTTTGTTCCTTGTATGCCTCTGTCTATTTTTATTTTCACCCTATGATCTGTATGTCCTTGCTTACTGTGATCTGCTTGTACTGCTCATAAACAAAACTTTTCACTGTTCTTAGGTCCACTTGACAATAAATCAACAAATCAAATCAAAAACAATATGATTCAGCCAAACCAAGTCTTTGAATTTTGTAGATTCAGAATAAAGGCTTTCCCCTTGGTTCACGATAAAAGACTCACCTTGGGTTTTGGCAACACGAACTTCTGGGACATTCTGGTCATTAGTAAGATACGAAAAGCAGAAGTAGCCGATGTCTGGGTCCATGAACATGCAACGTGATTGCGGCAACTCATCTGGTTGATCCAGCAGAGTTACTTCAAACCCACACTGATCGCAGGTTTCTTTCTTAGGTCCTTTGTTGAAGGCTTTACACAGGACACAATCACTGTAAAAGTGTGAGGATGCAGATTGGATTAAAATCAGCACAAACATAAAGGGCAACTTTCTACCTTTGCACTCCTGCTGAGGAAGTCGCTCGCTAGGACCATGAAATCAGGCATGATCTCTTCACTATCAAAGCACAGTCTTTAGAGTTGTCAGGAGCATATGATTCAGATATACTTCAGCATGTTAAAATGACACGTATGAATTTGATGTTAAATCAATCACATAGATTTTTTCAGGTGAGTTTTCAGGCACAGGTTATTAATATTTATCACAGACATGGACCTAATGAAACATGGACTCTAATTCCAAAGAATTATCCAACACAGTTAACTAGTTCACTTTTGAGGGACTCAAACAACTATATTTGTCAGAGAAATAACTAAGACATCACACAGTTTATGATTGACAGAATACTCACTTAAGGCCCATACAGACACCAGAACAAGTTGGACAGAGCTCACACGTTGGGCCCATGAACCTGTCGGCGCATTTGCACCGACCACATTCACATATTCCTCTGTTATTACATATCTGTCCATTTGTTGATTTACATGAATGCACATCTAATGGACAATCACAAGCGCTGCCTGTAAATGTGGGTAAGCACTCACATTTTCCACAATGACAAATGCCATTTCCTGCAACAAGAAGTCAAAAAGGTTAGAATCATACAAGCCTTACACTGCAGATAGAGGTCATTCAGCCCATCAAGTCTGCTCCAACCCTCCACCCAGACTTACAGCAGCCCCCACCCCAATCCCCATAACCCACATTTACCATGGCTAATCCACCTAAACTGTGCATCTTTGGACTGAGGGAGGAAACTGGAGCACTCAATGGAAACCCATTCAGAAATGGGGAGAATGTGCAAACTCCACAGATAGTCACCCAAGGTTGGAATCAAACCCAGGTTCCTGTCACTATGGGGCAGCAATTGCTTTATTCATTCACGAGATGAGGGTGTCGCTGGCTAGGAAGCATTTATTGCCCATCCCTAATTTCCTAGAGGGCAGTTAAGAGTCAACCACATTGCTGTGGGTCTGGAGTCACATATAGGCCAGACTGGGTGAGGATGGTAGTTTCCTTCCCTAAAGGACGTTAGTGAACCAGATGGGTTTTTCCAACAATTGACAATGGACTCACAGTCATCATTAGATTATTAATTCCAGATACTTATTGAATTCAAATTCCACCATCTGCCGTGGCGAGATTCAAACCCGGGTCCCCCGAACATTATCTGGGTCTCTGGATTAACACTCCAATGATATTACCACCAGGCCATCACCTCCCCAATCCACTGTGCCACTGTGCCTCCTATGAGCCCATCCATCAGCACTGTTTCATTAAGATACTCTCCAAACGTTATATCTAGCTGGAATGTTTTTAAATACCTCCTGCAGTAATTGCAGTTTTGGATGGTAAGATTGATTCATACTGGCTTTGCAATGCAAGCACAATAACACCATAGTGTGTGAAATGACCAAAGGGTACCAAATGCACCAAATGGGCTGTCATGTAAAAATTGCTTTTGAAGTAAGTTTCACCAATCAGAAAGTCTGTCAGTGCTTCCTCTGCATACTTCAAACTTTGTAAAGGTTGTTTTGGCATTTAAAAAGCTGACAAAATAAACATATAACAAAAAATACAGTTTGTGGGAAGCTAATAGAATGTTGTAATCCCTCAACTCATGGTCTCATGACCGATAAAGCAAATTGCCACGACTAAAAGTAGGGTGCGAGTGTTTATAGAACATAGAACATAGAACATAGAACATTACAGCGCAGTACAGGCCCTTCGGCCCTTGATGTTCTGCCAACCTGTGAAACCAATCTGAAGCCCATCTAACCTAAACTATTCCATTATCATCAATATGTTTATCCAATGACCATTTAAATGCCCTTAAAGTTGGCGAGTCTACTACTTTTGCAGGCAGGGCATTCCACGCCCTTACTACTCTCTGAGTAAAGAACCTACCTCTGACATCTGTCCTATATCTATCACCTTCAATTTAAAGCTATGTCCCCTCGTGCTAGCCACCACTATCCGAGGAAAAAGGCTCCCAATGTCCACCCTATCTAATCCTCTGATCATCTTGTATGTCTCTATTAAGTCACCTCTTAACCTTCTTCTCTCTAACAAAAACAGCCTCAAGTCCCTCAGCCTTTCTTCATAAGACCTTCCCTCCATACCAGGCAACATCCTGGTAAATCTCCTCTGCACCCTTTCCAATGCTTCCACATCCTTCCTATAATGCGGTGACCAGAACTGTACGCAATACTCCAAGTGCGGCCAAGTTTTGTACAGCTGCAACATGACCTCGTGACTCTAAAACTCAATCTCTCTACCAATAAAACCTAACACACCGTATGCCTTCTTAACAACGCTATCAACCTGGGTGGCAACTTTCAGTGATCTATGCACATGGACACCGAGATCTCTCTACTCATCCACACTACCAAGAATCTTACCATTAGCCCAGTACTCCAGGAGACCCTTCTCAGAGAACAGGACTAGTTCTGTGTGGTACTTGAACTGATCTTGACGCTGATAGCACAGTTCTGTTACTAACTTGATACTGACACAGCCTGTGGGGCCAGTTTCTCAGGGTTAGTTTCACGGTATATAGAAATGATTGGTGGGAAAATAGTGGATCCCAGCATTTTTGTCCTGGTGTTTTCTAACTTGCCAGGCATCAATTACTTCAGTTTGTACCAATTGGAACACCATTTACGTTATCATAATTTGCTGCACTCCAAGACTCCCTAGAACACGGGAATTTTTGGTTGGGAAAATATTTTCTCATGCCCATTTTCCTACCAGTTCCTTTCTAGTTATGCTTCCATAGATGCAGCTGAAATAAAGGGCTACTCTTGGAACTTTGAATAGATAGCAAACTAAATCTTCTTTACTGAGACAATTGCAAAAGATTATCCCCAAAATATAGACTATATGAAGAAAAATACAGGACTTTGTTCCAGAATTCATAAAACTGGCATCAAAATTCTAAAAATATATTGGAAACATTGTAACAAAATTCATCCGAAGCCCCTCATTCTTATTCAAAATGGATTAAAATCATAGAATTCCTACAGTGTGGAAGCAGGCCATTCGGCCCATGGGGTCCACACTGACCTTCCAAACAGCATCCCACCCAGACCCACCCCAACCCTATCCCAGTAACCCTGTATTTCCCATGGGTAATCCACCCAACCTACACATCCCTGAACACTATGGATGATTTAACATGGCCTATCCATCCTAGCCTGCATATCTTTGGATTGTGGAAGGAAACTGGGGCACCCGGAGGAAAACAACACAGACACGGGGAGAATGTGCAAACTCCACACTGACAGTGTTCTGAAGTCAAATAAAACTGACATCCTGAAGCAAATGTCTATAAACTGGAATAAATATTAAATTAAATATTATTTCTGCATCAATGCTTTACCAAGTTAATTGTGTGGGCTAAAGCAATCCGGCAGAATTAAAACCTGCTGACCCTATATTTCAATTTCTCTGGACTCATTCTGTGCCTGTGGAATCAACAGTACCAATCAGAAAATCTCTATTACTGCAAATTAGGCATGTGAATATTTATCCTTGTTTCAATGTGTCTGGAATACTTTCTTTATTGTACCTACATCACATACCCTGGCCTCCAAGAATGACAGCATCCTAAATAAACCCCCCTTTTCTCCCTCACATTGCGAATACTATTTTGAAAATGAGATTAAACAAGTGCAACCAATAGCATTGGGCTTCATCAGGTTACTGAGATCCATGAAGCATTGGGCTTCATCAGGTTACTGAGATCCAGGGCAGTGTGTGAAGAACTCTCAGTGTAAACCTACATTCTCAACCCCGCACTACAGATCAGTGTAATGACCCCTATACCCATGGAATCTTTTAACTTTACAAATCAACCAAAATACATCAACAAATTCAGAAGTTTATGAATCCCATCTCAGATCAGCACTGGCTTCAGTGATCATGGTATCATTTTTCTAATAGTCATAATAGTTACAAAAAAACCCAAGGGCTGAATTTTGCCACAACAGAGATCTTTCTCCACTGAGGCAAAAATACCTCAGAACTCAGGAATCACAAGTTCTGCATTCAAATCTGGCAGCTCTCATTTTTTTTTTGCAGGAGTGGGTCCTAGCTTGTGTACGCATGGGTCCTGGAGGCAGCTGTCCATTTAAATGACCACATGCCTCCAGTAAAATGGAATTTTGTAGGCACTGCCATCGGAAATCTAGAGTGTCAAGATTAGACTGAGTAAGAAGAGTTCTGTTTTGAGTGAATGTCTTTTCAATTGCATGGTGCCCCGCTGGAGAGCTGAGGTACCCTTATGGATATGGCCCCAACATACCGTGGGGTAGGGGGTCAGGAATCCTTTTGATGGGGTGTGCAAGGTGCCCTTTGGGACTATTAACTGGAGAAGATTGGGTGCAAAAAGTGCATAAATCCCATGATCTTGTCCAGTTTGTCAAGAGCTGTCAAGGTGTCTCAACTTGTGTCACAAAGTGTCAACAAGTCTTGACCTGTCAAGGAGAGTCAACAAGTGTTAGAATGTGCATTTATGTATGTCAGTACTCTTCTCAATAGAGTGTAGCCTAAAATGTAGAAATTATAGAAATAGAACTACAGTCTTTCCCTGCAAATGGGCACTTGTGAATAACAAATGAGTTTCCATGATACATGAAGGGGAAAGAGTAGTGGGTCTTAGTTGGTAGAGGATTGCGAAGGACCACAGGGGATTTGTTCAGGGCATTGAGCTGCATGAGGAGTGTGTATAGGTGAAGGGGGTGAGGGGATAAAAGGGGCAAGGATTGAAAGAACGCTTTATATTTCTCCCCTTTTGGAGACGTAAGGTATCCCATTAGATCTGTTCTGAGGACACCTAAGGTGAGGTAAGGCACCATTTGGGATTGTAAAAAGATATGCTTGTGTATAAAAACTGCATATACTCATTGGGTTTGGCAACATTGTCAAGAAACTGTCCAAACAATGGAGTTAGTGCTTGCTATTTCAGAGTGCCTGTACAGACATTAAAGCATTTATGCTGCATGACTGATTTCCCAAACTATCAATTTTGCAATGGAATACCTATTGACGGACAACTCTAGCTGATTATTGAATGGAAATGCTTGCACACAAAAGACATTGAGTACTTGACTCAAATTATTATTTACATAAAGATAAATTGAAGAATTTTAATAAAAATGCTTTTTTGAATGTAACAAATTTTGTATTTTGCATTATCGTTCTTCTAATGGTGATATCCTCAAAGACTGGTAACTTCAATTTTCTGTCAGCATGACTCTTGAGGTATTCCATGCTAAATAATAGCTGAGGGCTGGGCAAAGCGTTTTATGAATTGGCACTCAATTGATTATATAGGGCTATAAGGGGCTATAGGATTACTAGGGATGTTTGAGTATGAGAGGCCATGGTAGACCGGTAGATTGTCATGGGTGGCCATGGGGATTGGAAGATTAGCATTGGATGCATGGGGTATGAATGGCCATGGAGAATGGACAGATTGGCATGGAGTGCATAGGAAGAATGTGAGGTCAAGGGATTGGGTCCATCGATGTTGAGACATGAGTGGCCTTAGAGGGTGAGTAGATGGGCATAGGTTGGCACAGAGGATATGACGGACAATGGAGATGAGTACATTGAAATTTGTAGGTATGAATGGGGCATGGAGAGTGAGGGAGGTGACTGAAGATGGTGAGAGCAGATGGGTTGCTTTATGTTTTGATCTATATTTTTAAACTTTGATCATAGTGCCAGAATCCCAAGGCAAGCCGTCCACCCAGCCCCCTTGAGATCTTGGCAGCATCTCAGCCTCTTACCAGGTTGCTCAGCCTGACTTGCAATCTAGCCAGGCCCCTGGACCAAAAGCACAGAAATACAGGTGGACAATTTTAAAGGTTGGGTTCACGGAGCTGGGATTTTTCCTAACTCTGCACAACTAACCCACAAATAAAAATCCTGCCATTGATCTTCTTTTGGGTCAGTGCACTTAGCCCATCTACTTCAGCTGAGTCAATGGAATTGAATAAAATGGATCTGGATTAGCTGCTGAGTTTCTAGCTTGGCTAAGTTAAAAAATAAAGCTATTTCCATTTACTTCACACATCTTACCCATCCTTTAAACTGTGATGAAATCATCTGTGTGTATCTATGGTTTCTACAGAGCAAACCAGCAATCAGTGCATAGTAACATTTATGGAACAGCCAGTTCCAGGAGTTGCCAGCTGCCGACATTCAATTCTGCCCAGCAATAGAGCGGAGGGACTTATCACAAGGTTTTCGATAGGTCCCTCAGGAGAGTTCAGGAGTCACTAAGAGGAGTTTAAAGGTTACAATGAGCGAGGATGCGAGAGAGTGACAGAAGCAGACCCCATGTTACAAGTGACGCAGCTGTCCAGCTGAATTAAATGGATTCTGTGTAAGGGACTCAATAAGGATCAGTTTGATTGCTCTATGCTAATAGAACTCCAGAGAAAGTTCTAGGAGTCACTAGGCAGCTAAGTGGTGGAATCAATACGTAGAAAAAGTCCTGGGAAGCTGAGAAAATGGAGGTCCCTGGCCTTCCGTGTTGAAGGGAAGCCACAAGAATCTCGGAAGAAGCCAGCGAGCATTAATAATTTGGTGCAGCTGAATGATTAGGAGATGAAAAACTCGCGTGAGCATTCGCTTGATGCAACTGAACATGGTTGGAGCTTGAGAGAATACTTGAAGGAAGGACTGGCTCATAGACACCATTTGTCAGTGAAGAGTTTGAATTAGCCACCCCTATATAATAAAGGGGAATTACTGTGAAATCCATTTGATGCGACTGTGGAATGTCTGATCATTCTCCGTTACCCATATTTACCAACATTAACTCTGAATATTAAAATATACTTTGGAATAACTACGTGATTTTGTGTTCTTACTAAGTTTTCTGCATCTCACACTTTCTTTTAAACTTTAAAAATGGAAGTTATTGGGCCCTAGCCAGATCATAACATAAATGTGGCAGTTGGATCCAGGATCGTAACAACACCCAGTGATGTTTACCGACTTTCACAACAAACATCTGTGATAAATTACAAACAAGTTCAGATTATGAAGACCAAGAACCAGCATATGGAAAAGCAAACAAAACTGAAAGTGCAAGAGAAACTCAGCAGATGAGGCAGCATCTGTGGAGAGAGAAACAGAGTTAATGTTTCAAGCACAAAATGACTTCTTTGGAACTGAAGGGGTCTTGTTTTTATACTGTTGACAGAAGGGGCGGACAATCAAGTGAAACAGATGGAGAAGGTGTTGGAGTAAATGACAAAGGGATGGTAGGGGAGGATGGAATATCAATGCAGAATACATGTTAATAGTAGGTTTGAATAATAGAAAATTGATCTGCTCTGCATAGATTAAGCCAATGCAAACAAGGCATGGAGTGGGTAAGGTAGATGTAATCTAAATGGAAGAAAGTATTATGGTCTGCAGTTGATAAGCTCAATATTGAATCCTGAAGACTGTAATGTCTCTAAGGAGAAAATGAGGCACTGTGTATCCAGCTTGTGTTGGGCTTCACCGGAACACTACAACAGGCCCAGGGTGGGAATGTTAGCATGAGAGCAAGATGGCGCATTTATATAGCAAATAACCAGAAAGTCATCGGAAGAGTCATATTGGACTCAAGATGTCAATTCTGTATATCTCTCCACAAGATACTGCAAAAGCTGTTAGGCTTGTCCGGTATTTTCTGTTTTTATTTCAGCATCCACAGTACTTTGCTCATATTATGGAAAAGTAAAAACTGGTAGGTTATTCATTCTGCTGTACACTTGCCTCCACAGATCAGTCCATTGGATCGGTCACAACTGAAGTTATCACATTCGCAATATCTGCCTGAGATGAGCTCATTGGGATTTTCTCTCTTTTTGCAGACACATTGCCCACAGATACAATATCCATTACCACTGCAAATTGGAGACGCATTATCTTTTCGACATGAGGCATGCATATCCTCACTGTATACTTCATCAACGTTGCATTCACAAAATCGACCAATCCATCCTCTATCGCATCTGAAATGAAACAGTTAAGTCTTAAAAATCAGCTTCAGGAAATCACGATCTTAGTTTCTTCTTTAAAAACAAGCACTTTTAGTTTCAAAGAACATCACCTCAAACTTTGTACTGGGAAATTAACAGTTTTCTGGATGCAATATTGAGCTGACTAATGTCCCCTTTTTGTTTTGTGTTTTCTTTTTGCTCTTGTTTCTTTCTTAATATTAAGACCATGAGACCATAAGATAGCAGAACAGAATTAGGTCATTTGGCCTATCAAGTCTGCTCTGCCATTTGTCCTGCCTTTCTCTGTAACCTTTGATCCCATTACTAATCAAGAACTTATCTATCTCAGTCTTAAAGAAAAACAAGAATTGTTGAAGAAGCTCAGCAGGCCTGGCAGCACCTGTGGGGAGAATTTTAATTGATGATTTGACTCTGGTGACTCTTCACTAGAACTTCTGTCCTATCTCTGTCTTAAATGGACTCCTTGCATTGAAAGATAGTAAGAACTGCCAATACTGGAGTCAGAAATAACACAGTGTGGAGCTGGATGAACACAGCAGGCCAGGCAGCATCAGAGGAGCAGGTAAGTTGGCATTTCGGGTAAGGACCCTTTTTCAGAAATGGGTCCTATTTAACCTATCCTGCCTTGCACTCTATCAAGACTATTCCTTTTGTTCTTCCCCACTCTCCACCTTTTCACTGGCTCAAAACAATTACATTCCTGACTTTTGTCAGTTCTCACGACCTGAAACACTATCAGATCTGCTGTGAGTTTCCAGCATTTTCTGTTCTTGGATTTCACATATCTGCAGTATTTTGCTTTTGCTGTTCTCAGTTGTGTTGATTCACTCAGTAGGAAATACTTAATTTTTTTTATAGAATCCCTACAGTGTGGAAACAGGCCCTTTGGCCCAACAAGTCCACACCGACTCTCAGAGCATCCAAATACAAGATTATCAGGAAAAACAGTAAGCAAATTCTCAACCAGAGAACATCTGTGGATGAATAGGAAGATTATGTTCAAAGCAATGCTGCAGGAATCAAATATTTAAAAATAATCCTGGAGAGAGAAGGCATTGGGCATGTTAAACCTGTGCTCCAGAAAAAAAAACACATTCCTAATTAATCCATTGCTGTGTACAGCTATAACACTGGCATCTAATTGACAATGTGGGAAATATGTTCTGTCCACAAATAAAAACATCAGGATGAATTCAATAAAAACCAAAAGAACTGCAGATGCTGTAAATTAGGAACAAAAACAGAAGTTGCTGGAAAAGTTCAGCAGGTCTGGCAGCACCTGTGGAGAGAAATCAGAGTTAACGTTTCCGGTCCAGTGACCCTTCCTCAGAACTGCTCTGAGGAAGGGTCACCGGACCCAAAAGGTTAACTCTGATTTCTCTTCACAGATGCTGCCAGACCAGGATGAATTCAATCCTGTCCATAATTGCTGAACCCAATAATGAGTCATGCAGGGCTGTGTAATTAGGCAGACTTGCTCCGAAAAAGGCAATTCAGCCTTGAATTTCAGTCCCTCAGAATTGGCAGAATTTCAGGTAAAATTCTGAAGGATATGCAGGGACAGAGAAACCTGTTAGTTCACGTGAACAGAACTTTACAAGTGGCAGGACACTCTAAGAGAGCAGTTAGTAAAGAATCTCACTGGAAAGTAGGAGCAGTAGTCAGTGTTTCAGCTCCTTGAGCCTACCCCTCATTCAATAAGATTGTAGCTGATCTGACTGTGCCCTTTAGCTGCTTTCTCCTGCCTTTCAAAAATCTGTCCAATTCAGCCTTGTGTATAATCAAAGACCCACCTGCAACTACTTTCGGCTAAGAAAATTCCAAAGATTACCAACCATATGAGAGAAGAAATTCTTCCTCATCTTAAATGGGAAATCCCTTACTTTTAACTGTGTCCCTTCATCCTAAGTTCTTCCATGAGAGGAAACATTCTCTCTGTTAAATCCCCTCAGGATCTTAAATTTCAAAAAGATTGTCTCTTATTCCTCTAAACTCTGAATGGGTTTGGATTGGTCCCGATCAGCCTTTCCTCATACACCAGCCTCTTCATTCCTGTTACTAGCTCAATGAATCCTCTCTAAACAGTTTCTACTGCAGGCATATTCAGACTTAAGTAAGGAGATCACCTGTACACTGTACTCAAAATGACTTTCCTCATTGCAGCAAGCCATCACCACCTTTATACTCTGCCTCCCTGAAATAACTCCCCAGAGACCAGTATTCCATCACTAAGTCACCCTTTGTTTACATGTGGAGTGTCCTTGACACTGATCCAGCTCACTCAGAACAAGCTCTCAGAGTGAATAGGGTGTCTCATGCTCCTGTTTACATCTGTCAGCCAGGGTTCCCTGATTGGATCAGAATAACAGCCCATTCAGGGAACTCATATTCTATGAGGTCCACCTGGGTGACCTCATTACAATTACTATATCCATCCCCCTCTCAGTCCAAGGACACAGACTGGTTCTTTTTCTTTGAGATGATGCAGTTCATTTAATTGATATTAATGCCATTATCTCAGTACTCACCTCTTATACACCCAGTTATAGTGTTTGAAGTTTTAAGTCCAGTTGGGCTTCAGCTAAAAGGGATAATAATTGTCTTAACCTAGTTAAAAATCCTGATACAGATTCCCCTGGTTCTCGAATTGCCAAGTAAAACTGATAGCATCTCAGAAATACATGTGGGAGGCTTGGGGTCATAATATTCCTTAGCTAAATCTGTCAACTCTTAAAAGGTTTTAGTATCTGGTGCCTCCGGAAAATTTAGGCTCCTAATAACTGAAAAAGCTGCAGGTCCACAAGATGTCAGGAGAATTACTCATTGCCTTTCATTTGCCCCAATGTTGCTTGCCCAGAAAAAAACTAATGCAGTCTTTCCTCATGCTGAGCCTAGTCTTCCAAAGCAGGGTTTAACAATTCAAGTTTTACAAGTAATGGCATGATGCCAGAAATGCTTATCTCAACTCAAAGATGACCTTTGTGAGCAAATTTCATCACCGTCTTTCTAACAAAGTCTAATATTCTGCAGTCTCTTTCTGTTTAAATCATATTCTATCTTGTTATTCTTCCTATCAAAGGGACAATTTCACATCTTTTCGCATTATACAGTATTTCTGCTATAACGGGTATTTCGTTAATGCAAATTGGCTGTAACACGATTGATAAATAGTGTATTCCATCTGTTAAATTTTTACCTGCTCACTCAACTAATCTATGTTTCTTTGCAGGCACATGTATCATCCACTTAACTTGCTTTCCTACCTATCCCTATGTCATCAGAAAATTTGTCTACAGTGCAGTCATCTCCTCGTCCAAGTCATTAATATGGATGATAAATATTTGAAAGCCTAGCATTGATGTCTGTGGAACTCCATTAGTTACAGCTTGACAAGTTGAAAATCCCAACACACTGTTTCCTATTTGTTATCCAATCCTTTACTTACTTTAATATATTATTCCAACTCTATGAGCTCTCATCTTGTGTGGGAGCGTTTATTTACAGCACTTTTTCAAATGCCTTTTGGAAATCTGTATACACTACGTCTACTGATTCTATGTTATCCACCCTTCTTGTCAAAGTACTCCGATAAATTTCCCAAACATGATTTCCCTTGCACAAAACCATGTTGCCTCTGCCTGATTGTACAATGAATCTTAAAATGTCCTGCTACTACTCCCTCAATAGTGGGTTACAGCATTGTCCTAAAGACAGATATTAGATTAACTGGCCGAAGGTGTTCTGCTTCCTGTCTTGAATCATGGTGTTCATTTTTACTTTTCTGGCATTTAAGGTAATTTTGGTGATCTCTTAATGTTGGAAATTGTATTAGGCTCCACCCAATCTGATGATCTCATCATGGAAAATCAAAGAGTCCGGCAAGGTGAGATATGCCAATTTTAGCTCCCAATGGTCTAACAAGCCAATATAACTTGCAACTTTCTCCATCATGCAATATCAACAATACAATTGTTAAACTTGATGCCTCTTCTTGTTAAGACTCATTAATGGTACATCCCTTAGCACTTTTCTTCATAAAGGCTCTTCCATTCAATGTATAAAGGGATTTGGTGGCAACACCCCAGCCCAATAATTAGCTGTCAGTGGTTGGTTCTGAAAGTCATAGAACATTTTGTAACCAATGGGATCCTTTCAGAATTGAGGGAGTTCCAAAAAATTTCAATCTCTGCAACCACTTTATTAAAACCCTTGGTTGTAGGCCATCGATTTCAAGGGGCTGTTAGCCTCCAGTTGCATTAGCATTCCTAGTACATTTTCTCGAGACATTATAATTTGGGTCCTTGGCTTCATGAGTAGATGCATTGACTACAAAACCAGAGAAGCTATGTTGAAACTTTATAAAATCTGGTTAGCCTACTGTTAGAATATTTCAACTTGTAGTGACAATAAAAGGGTGAGGAATTTGGGGCTAGGATGAGAAGAATTCTCTACTCCAAACAGCTATAGGTGCTCAGTCATTGATAGCTCTCGCAATTTTGGCACTAGCCCCAGATGTTGTGAAAAAGGACTTTCCAGAGTTGACAGGGCTAAGTTTGCCCCTTGTCATTTCCATTGACTAGTTCAAAACCAGGCGATCCATCTGGTTTCATTCCATTTTGGAGATTTTTCAGTGGTTTGATACAACTGAGTGACTTGTTAGAGATATCAGAGGGCAGTTAATAGTCAACCACATTGCTGTGGGTCTGAAGTCACATGTAGGCCAGACCAGCAGTTTGCATTCCCTAAAGGACATAGTGAACCAAATGATTATTTTTACAACAATCAACAATACTTTCATTGTCATCATTAAACTTTTTATTCCAGATTTTATCAAATTCAAATTCCACCACCTACTATAGTGGGATTCAAACCCACATCCCCAGAACATTATCTATGAATTACTAGTCCAGCAGATAATGCCATCATGTCATCACCTCTCTATTTGTTTTTATGTAATTTTCCCTGTACTCAATATTGTGCTGAATAACTTGATCACTTACTTACAGGCTCCACATTCCATTTTTCCATTCCCCTCGTTACAATCTGGATGTTTTGTGATTCCCTGCCTTTGGCACTTACATTCACATAAAAACTTCAGAGTGATTTCCACTTTCTCATTAAAACCCAATGGCTTGAGCTGAATAGTTGATTTCTGCCCATCATTTGGGCATTTCTTTGCTGTGATACGTATGTCAAAGTTCACCTGGAAAGACCGGAATGGCATTTTAAAAATTGGTCCTCTTGCAAGAGTTACAAGTAAGGTGCTGCTGCAGACAGATCAACGCAGCCAATATTTTACTACTGAGAAATCAAGGGTGAGGGGCCAAAACCCACAGAACAGAAATCTTCAAGGTTGCAAAAAGGAAAATGAAGTGGTGAATTAAGAAATGATAATTAAATTGCAATAAGCCGGCGATTTAAAAGCCTTAAGCCCACAGGAAGAAGGAAAGACTGAGGAAATTAAGAACATCCATAGGTTTCAGGTCATGTAGAAGAATAAATTAGAATTTAAAACTGAAATCACAAATTCGTTGTACAATGCAGTAATAACATCAAAAGAACACACATGACAATCTATTCATAGATTCTATCAGTAAAGTAGCTTTATCGTACTGTATTAATCCATAAGGAGGAAAATAACGTTCTAATATTAGATTTAAACCTGTTGAATATTTAAATATACAAATCTTGATGGCGGTATCCATGCAAGAACTCCAAAGCATTGTTGTGCAATGTTTGATGAGATGCAAATTTCACCACTTCTTGGCAAGTGGCTGTGATTTAAACGACTCAACTTTGATAAGATGCCACGCGTATTGGGGAGGTGCCCATTCTAGCATTATGGGTTACCTAGGAACCAGCTCAAGGGAAAATAAGCTGTGAGAAGGACTCAATGACTCTGCAGATTAATATTCATAGGCTTAGTAAGTGGGCATGGCTCTGGCAGATGGAATATAATGTGTGAATTGAGAAAGTATCCACTTTGGTATAAAATGTTGAACATTTTTTTAAAATGATGAGAGACTAGGAAATGTTGGTATTTAAATGGTCCCTTTCACACACATCACAGAAAGTTGATCCATAGATACAGCAAGCAATTCAGGAAAATGGAATGTTTGCCTTTATTGCAAAGAGACTGGATTATAAGAGAAAGAAGCCTTACACAATGATATTGAGCTGCAATAAAGCATAGCCTTGAATGCCTTCATATCACAAGGGCACATTTAAATACTTCTTAAATGTTTTGAGGGTTTCTGCCTATGCCATCCTTACAAGCAGTGACTTCCAGATTCCCACCATCCTCTGGGTGAAAAAATGTTTCCCTACATCTCCTTTAAACCTCCTGCCCCTTACCTTAAAAAAAGAGGGTGTGCGCTTGAAACAGAGGCAGAGGCTGAGTGCACAGAAGGTTACCCCTTCCCAGAGCATGCAGCAGGGGGCCACGCTCTACCTTGTGACACACTACCAGAGACAGAGGAGAAAGCATTAGAAGGCCATTGATTGGCCACTTACACAGTTGGCTCAAGATGGGCAGTGGGTTCTGCAAAACCTAAGCTGCCTCTGCTAAGCTCCAGTACAAGTAGATAAGCAATGGGGATGGTAATCCCTATCATCACACCCAATCATACACTGCCTCTGCCCATCAGCCAGCTTGCTCCCAATGTGGTCCATCATTTTCTGATCAGATTGATATTAAGACATTTCTTCACTTGCCAAACAGTGCATACAAAGTAATTCTTCAGATGGTTTACCAATCAAGTATTACTGATCACAACTGATGTGCAAACATACATTACATTCACTGCAACCTCCACATTACCTTATCACCAATGTGAATCCCTAAACACTTGGTGCCGTGTTCCCCTGTATGTACAGTATTGTTGTTACAGTAGGCTGTATAATGTATTGTCACTCCTTCTGGCAACAAGCTGTTCTCCAAGATCACATCAAAGGACAAATCCTGTAAAAAAAAGGTGAAAACATAGCCATCGTTATATTGTTAGGTACTGAATCAGTACAAAATGTTGGGCAGATTTTGATGCAAGGATCACTATAGTGGTCAGTACTTACATGATAAGCATCAAGGATTAACTTGATTATATTACTAGAATTCAGTGTCAGAATGCCCACTTCAGATTTTGGAATTGAATCATGAAACATCTATTAAAATAGAGAAGCAGGTTTTTATCTTGTCATATTGTTACAGGCTGCAGCTTTAATAATCATGCTAAGCTCCTTGAATTCTCTCTTTGTGAATAAAAGATAGCAACAGAAATAGGCACAAAATGTTGAAGAATGAACAATCAGAGCTTAAGGGTGCTAATTCTCTTTTCAATGTTAAATATAAAAATCATTCCTATATAAGATTTCGAATGAATACCTTCCCTAATCCAACCCTACACAGTTAGAGCAGCACTTTTACCGAATGCAAAGCTGTATAACTTTGGCCTAGTTTCTCAGGTTGATGTTATTATGTATTCACAGCAAGCTCAAAGTAGCCAACAAGTGAGAGATGAGGGCTGACCATAATGAAAATGCAGGTGCTGTTGCAGCAAAAGATCGCTTGTGCTATGCCAGAAGAGGAAGAAGGCCGCCTGAGAAGTAAAAGGGTTGGAAAGCTTTGTTATCCAGTTTTCCCCTACTGTGCGATCAGTACACTGGGGAAGGGGGAGCACTCAGCATCGGGAAATTCATCACAGAAACTGCACCAGAAAAACTAGACAGTTCAGTATATTTGACATCTGCTAATTTTAGCTGATAGGGACACAAAATAGAATTACAGTCAACCATACCTCCAAATCCTTTCATATGTTCGATTTTAAATACTTATCCAACTCCCTCTTAATAGTATCATTACTTGTTTTTCAATTGTCATTGGCACTACACATTCCTTATTTAACACCCCACTTTGAGAAGATATTCCTTCCAGATCTACATTCTTACAGTGATAATCCTGAATCTAAAGTCATTTATTACTGACCTAACAACTAGTGAGATCAGTCCGTCATTATTTAAATCCTTCATAATTTTGCATGCTTCCATTAGACTAAGCCTCCTAACTTACTCTGTGGCACCCAGAGTAGGTAATTAAAAAATCAACTTTGTAATCATTTGCAATAACTAATCAAGACATTTAAATTACAAATCCTATTTGTACTCACTGTTACAAAATAACTTTCTGACCTCTGTTAAGAACGTGAGTCATGTTCACAGAAGTGAACCTAAAATGCATCTACCCCAACTTTAAAATCCAAATTCTCAACCTTTATTTCTCCACCCCAGAAAAAAAACAGAAATTCTTAAGAGGCATTTTCTTTCTCCATCATTTCTTTTTTCACTACTTCTATTTCACTTTAACAATAATAACATATTTAAATTAGACAAAGGACTTTCAGAATTGTATTCTACACAAGTCAATTTTTCTCATGGTATTCCTTCTCTTTCACATTTCCTTTAGATAGAACATCTATTATAAAATTGTCTTCTCCTATAACATGCATAGCTTGTAGATTTATATGGTTGCTGCATAAAACTCCAATGAAGCACAGTCATAAATTCTTGTCATGGAATCTCTCCAAAACAAACAAACTCTTATGGTCTATATTAACAACATATGCAGAATTATTTGCTATGCAGAGCTCAAAATTTTGTAGATCTAGGATCATGCTCAGTGTTTTGTTCTCCATTGTTGAATATTTCTGTTGATGTATATTTAATTTCTTGGAAAAGTAACTGATGGGCAAGTTGATACACATTCATCCTCCTGAACAACACTGCACCAATACAATACTGGCATCCACAGCCAGTGTAAATAACTTCTCATAATTAGGTGCTACTAAAACTGGTATGGTAGTCAGTATCACTTTTAAACTGTCAAACACACTGCCAATTCAAATTTCTTGCCTTTCTTCATTAAACTTGTAAAAAAAAGTGATTACAGTGCTGAGATTTTCATGACCCTCTGAGAAAATCTACTTGTATGTGGATTTTAATGATCATAGATCACTTACACTTTGATGAAATAGAACACTTTTCTATTATGATCTAAACTGCTTTACGATGTGGCCCATTCAATGTGATTTGTGTACAGTCTATAGAACCCTGCCAGCTATTTTGTTGAATCCTACTGGCCGGTGTCACGGGGAAACAAGATGAAGCAGTGTGATCTGGAACAAATCAGTCTTCGCTAACAGCCTCGATACATTGTGTATGGCTAATTGAGAGATCCCTCACAGGTCCCCAGTGGATTCATGGAAGGAGCGAATTGCATCAAGGTTCAGTGCAGTGGCACCATGCCAGCCACCAGGATAGGATGGCCACTTATGCTTTTGGGCTGCAGGTCCTGCTCCAGCAGTTGACACAGTTCTGTGACAGTGTCCTAGGAGATCTGAAATCTGCGCTGACATTGTCCCTTGCTCATCTGGAGGAAATTGCATTGAGGACAAAACTCTCTGGCCCTCCTGTATCGCCTACAGATCATGAGGGGAGCTTCAGCTGTGACCTTTAGATGGGGAGGCTGTTCAGCATCTGCTGGTGGTTGCTGCTGGTCCTAGGCTTGCTGCTGCATCTGGCCCACTTTCATTTCTCTTCATTTTTGTCATATCACAGCAACAGTGACGATAATCCCTCTGTGGTTGATCCATCAATCACACATTCAATGAACATGAGTGGGGAATAACCAGATGGACATGGAGCACTTTGACAAGGAGGGCTGCAGAATAATAGCATGAAATGAAGGCATGATACTTGGACATTAGACCTTATTCTGATGAAGGCAAGTTGCAAAGAGATAGTAGGAGATTGTAAGTGCTTCATGGGTACTGAACCCTTCTCCTCCTAGCCCTACGTCTTTGCACATAAACGCATTTTACAATATACATGCGGATTAAGTTGGATGGGAATCAGTTCCATGCACTCTGACTTTTATGTGCAGAATTCTCTGTATCTAGTTTCCATCAAGAGATTGATAGAATGGGAGGCTGCAATATTAATGAGGTAAAATTAAGTAATAATGAGGATGATAATGAGTGATAATCCACACAAGTGGGTCTTTCAACACTCACTAATTAGAGTCTCATCTCAACGTCCAGTAGTTGCTTGGATAAAGGGGCTGTCCAGATCAAGAAGGGCCACACTGGACATCTCATCTGATTCTCTCAAATTTCTCACCAAGGCCATACCATTCAGGGACTGGGAAGATCCTATCCTGCATCTTGTTTATGACGAAAAAAATCTCATTAGATTGGCAAGTGGACTTCATCTACTGATCAAGACAATTCAGGTCATATAGATCCCAAAATAAAAGGAGGATGCTAGTAGTAAATCTACCTGTTGTAGCTTTCAAAAAGGTGACTCAGGTGAGGGTCCATCATACAACAAGAATCAGAGTTTACCATTAAGAAGATGGTGAAAACAGTCTATGCTAATCTGGAACATGGATGAACAAAGTCAGCTAAATAACTTGATCATGTTCTCAAATCATTATTAGAGCATTAACAGAACTATTGTGCTTATCTAGTGGATTACTGGTATCTCACAACTTACTGAAGCAGCACATTGGGAATCAAAACATGCGATTCCTGGTAACACAATTTAAACTACACAAAATTCCCCACTTTCTTTTAGACTGAGTTGACTGGAAGCATGGAGCAGTTTCTGTATGTCACAAAAGTGCTATTTATTACAAATAATTAAACTCTAATCATAATTAAATGGTATTGAACCATCAGCACATAACTCTGCTAATTAAAACTTTAATCCATGCATAAACACCCCTCTCACACACACATAATCATAAGCATACAGACAAAGAAAGAAAGACATAGTTTATGGATAAATGGAAAAACTAGGAAAGCAGTTCAGTGGTTCTTGCTCACAAGGGTTACTGATTCTTATAATTCTTGCACTGGTCAGAATGTTGCTTCTCAGTCATCCTTCTCTGGATGCTGCTACTGGTTTGGAAGAGGCACAGGGTGGCTGATTCACTTATAAAAGGTCTCTGGCTTATCAACTAAAATGTCACAGCTTCCTGCAACTGTTGATTTTCTTCAGGTTTAATGTGGTTTACTACAGAGAACAGAGAAAGAGCACTCCTAACATGGTCATGATCCAAAGGCTTCTCTAAGTTCTTCACAACCCAAAGCAGTTGAGTTACCTACGAACCAATTTTGTGACTGTTTGCAGGCAGAAATCTTCGTCATTGATAACTGGTCAATATTCCAAAGACCGTCAGCTTCTTGTTGCCAACCAAATCTCCACTGGCACACAGCCCTTTGGCTCCAGTTCATCCACAAACTACATTGCACTTAATGGATGATAAACAGCTGTACGAGTAATGTGTGCAAGGAATGTCGGGTTACTTGCTTTTGAACATGCAGCAATCCTCCAGCCATCCTTAGTTTTTAAAACATTTCAGTCTACAATTAAAAATTTAGGAAATTAACAACACAGTCTTGACAAGTGGCTATTTAAATTATTCTATAATCTTATTGGGATCATTTCAACTTTTAAATCTAAATAATCTAAAATATTTTAAACACCCTTTATCTCTGAGTTGTGGCCTTATAGAGGTTCATAAATCATGAGGAGCATGGACAGGGCAAATAGACAAGGTCTTTTCCCTGGGATGGGGATGTCCAAAACCAGAGGGCATAGGTTTAAGGTGAGAAGGGAAAGATTTAAAAGGGACCTAAGGAGCAACTTTTTCCACACAGAGGGTGGTGCGTATATAGAATGAGCTGCCAGAGGAAGAGGTGGAGGCTTGTACAATTTCAATATTTAAAAGGCACCTGGATGGGTATATGAATAGGAAGGGTTTACAGGGATATGGGCCAAATGCTGGTAAACGGGACCAGATTTATTTAGGATATCTGGCCAGCATGAACAAGTTGGACCAAAGGGTCTGTTTCCATGCTATGACATCTCTATGACTCTATGACTCAAGCTGTATTCAGCTAACAGTTGTTACTGAGAGGAAACAGCAATAATGTTCACTGTTTTCCAAAAGATATTTTAACCAGTGACACAAAAAAAATGCAACTGAACCAAGGTGACTAAAAGTGTAAAGCCACAGAAATTATTTCCTACCCTGGCCTGGTAGTCTACAGACAAAAATGTAAGTTTCAGAGATCTGTTATAAATTCAACCTTTCTCTGGGCTAGGAGAAAATCAGGAATGTGTGAAAACACACATGAGAACAACACACTAACTTCACCCTGAGCACCTTACAGCATATACTAACCTGTACAAGGATGTCAGTCCTTTATCAAGCTAAGGTATCAATTCCATAAAACAGTTAATTCATTCTTGGCATCATTTCCTGCTTGTACTTGCTTTGCTAGGATGCTGATATTTTCATTACCTTTGCAAATTGCAGTAATTTGATTCTAATTTTCTGTCATTAGCACTAAGCTTAGCGTTTAACCAGTTATTGCTATATTTAAGTTGTTTATTAATGTTGCTTCCTTATTTTATCTTCAAAGTTGCTCCTCCTGTCTGCCAAAAACAAAATCATTATTTTCTACATTTATCCTTTATCCTGCACTCTACATGCTACAGCTACAGTTTTTGGCTTTAAAAATGTAAGCAATTTCAGTCTAAAGAAGGCAGCACCAATTAATCTCTTTCAGGAGAATGTGGTGAAAACTCTTTCTGATGTAACAACTTGCTGAATTATTTCATGCAGAGAGAGCATTTATTTACGATGCGATTTATTTAGTAATAATAATCATTCGCCATTTTTTCCAGTTCAAATGATGAAAAGCTGAATTACTTCAGCTGTACAATCGTGTGGCAGAGAATTCAGATGTTGAACAGTACTGTTTATAAACACTTGACTTCTAAAGTAGCTTCCCTGTTGAAACCTATATTGCTTATGTTTAAAATATAGATGCATCTGAAATTTCACAAATATTAACAAAACTGAACAATTATCTTTGACAGCAAGATCCACAATATCAATGACTCACACTGCAGCAACAGGAATTCTTAATTATTTCATTGTTACTAGATAAAAATACCACACAAATAGGTAGCAATTCATCAAGGAATTTTCAGTAGGCCACGTTTAGTCTGTAGTGACAATGGTCTCAATCAATTGAAGCACTGAGAAACAAATCTTATATCATTCATCTTGTACAGATTATGAATCATTTTAAAAGTGTGTAACACATACAGTTTGAGCTTATTCTACAATGAAATTGGGCATGGAAATTGCGCAGCCGATCCACTCTTATCTAAAAATATTGAATAGTGGTTTAATGCACCATCCCACTCCCTTTCTAAAATTACTTTTAAATGACACAAATGGATTATGTCTTGTTATGTCTTATGGATATATTGTCTTGTTCTTTGGCACTTAAACACCATAGGGAGGCTTTGTTCAAAGTAAATGCGTTCATTCGCTGTAAAAGAAGCTACAATTCATGAAATGACATTACGATACAAAAGATTTGCTGATACACTGCCAGTTAAAGAACTATACTGTACAATAAAATATAAAACAGAAAGTGCTGGAGGAACTGTGAAGAGAGAAACAGAGTTAATATTTCGAGTCTGATGTAATTCTTCTTCAAAACCAAAGAAAAGGAATATGCAACTTGTTAACATCTACAAGATTTCAGCATAATCCCAGTTCTGCACCAAAAACATTCTAATACACTTTATTTTATGTCTGTCTTATACACATTAAATTAAACACTTTATTACAGAAACTTGAGGCTGTGTTTTTGCCCATTTGTGTCAGTAGTTTATTCCAAGCCAAGGGGTCTCTTCATTTATATACATTTCAAAATAAACAGAAACAATCAACTAGTGGTTCCTTTCTATATTTCCATAAGGAAATCAAAGGGGATAAACTGTTTAAAGTTTTTGAGAAGATTTGTAGCTTGGGTTGTGGATGAGGTTGTAGACTTGCTCGCCGAGCCAGTGTGTTTAAATGCAGACGTTTAGTCACCTTGCTAGCTAACATCATCAGTGCGCCTCCGTTGAAGCATTGGTGTTCTGTCCTGTTTGTTATTTATATGCTGGGGTGGTTGGTATTATTTCCGGGTCTGTTTCTCAGTGGTTTGATATTGGGCCCAGTTCAATGTGTTTGTTGATGGAGTTCCGGTTGGAATGCCAGGCCTCCAGGAATTCCCTGGCAAGTCTCGAACTTGATTGGGACAACACACCCATAATAGTACAAGCCAAACAGAGACATGCCAGGGAATTCCTGGAGGCCTGGCATTCCAACCGGAACTCCATCAACAAACACATTAAGCTGGACCCAATATACAACCTGTATTGGTTTAGAGATGGTTTCTGTCTTTATTTATCATTTATTTCTGGAAAACCTACAAGCTCAGATTCTCTAATTGCGAAGCAGGATCGGCACTCTACTCATAACAAGTTCCTCCTCACACCCTCACCACTATCCACTCATTCAATTTAACATGCAGCTCTGTCATTATTTACACAGTGGAGCAGGGTCACCGGCTTCTACCATGGAGCACCACTAAACCAGGGCAGAATTTTCTTAAAAAGGACCTGTT
>NC_063333.1:29951550-29980312 GCF_021869965.1 Rhincodon typus
AGAATTCTGAGGAAGGGTCACCGGACCCGAAACGTTAACTCTGTTTTCTCCTCCACAGATGCTGCCAGACCTGCTAAGCTTTTCCAGCAACTTTGTTTTTGTTCCTGATTTACAGCATCCGCAGTTCTTTTGGTTTTTATTTAATAATTGTTTCAACAAGTGTATGGAAATTATTGCACCAGATCTGACCAATATAGGCTGTTATTTTGGTCCCTTCTGCCAAACTCTGATTCTAGATAGCTAGGCTTCATCAGTATATCCTGCATCCCAGCTTCTAGTAAGCATAATACATTAAGGATGTGCTTCCCTGTCTTGCGTACAATTTGCGTTCTAAATTAGCTTCATCTGTGCAGATTCATCCGGTCTTTAACAAAAAAACATGAAAAAAATGTGTGCAGAAAGGCAGGGATAGGGCAGATGCACTATCATTGAATTTTCCAGATCCATCAATATCTGGCCCTCCTAACAGCTGTCTTACCTTGTAAATGTCTTTGAACTCTTCTTTAACAGCAAAAAAAAGCCGGATGTCATTGTCTGCAAGCTTTTGGGCCAATTGAGAAATGGATGGATGATCCTATAAATGAAAAACATTTTGGAATTTGCATAATAACAAAGGAAAAAGAAATGCAAGATGTACGACAACATTTATATCTTTGAAATGTTGCAACATTATCATTTCAGGTCATTTCCCAACCTGCACAACATTTTTATTT
Source organism: Rhincodon typus (assembly GCF_021869965.1). NCBI lineage: Eukaryota > Metazoa > Chordata > Chondrichthyes > Orectolobiformes > Rhincodontidae > Rhincodon > Rhincodon typus. Next base: position 29,952,264 of record NC_063333.1, read on the forward strand.
CTACAATTAACTTTTGACAATAGTACCCGATTCTTGATTTCAATCCAACAATATAGGGCAGACACACCTCTAATACATCACTGGAAAGATGGCGATTTTATTTAAGTGTATTCTGGAGATATGATATGTGGCACTTAAACATGTGATATTTGACCTTGTGACATTTATTACAGAACAGTTGTCTACTGGGTAAAGGAATTACGATCACCACATTCCTGTACTGCAGTGAGACCTGATTATGTATTAGTGTGCAAGAAAAATTTCTTCAGTTATGCCTTTATCCTCTTGACTGAGAGGGAGGATTATTGAACAAATGCTAGTTTCCTTCTTCAAACCAGTTCCACAAGCATGCAGGCAATCCTACTGTAAAAACAACTGTGATGGACCAGACACTGTTTCCGAATGGCTAAAATTCTTCTGTCCTGCTAGGTCAACTCTCAAATGGTCAATGGTCCATGGTGTGTGCGCAGCTATCTGCATCTTCTAAGTGCGTGGGTTCTTTATGGGCTTACATGGTCCAGGGTCTGCCAGGATAGTCACCTTCCAGTAGAACAAGAAGGGTCTTGTAGCGTAAACAGAGCGATGTTTATGACATCTCTGCAACTATTCACAAATTACAACAATAGGCTCTACAGGCCAAAGACTGTTAGGAAGACATAGGTCTAACTCCCTCGCAATCCTAGTTTTTTTTCCCAAAGTCCTCATTACATCCTCACAGTGAGAGGTGCTCACTGCATTCAAGCAAGTATTGGTTCTTCTGAACCTTTTCAGATGTACAACAGTTAAGATGAGGTCAAAGAAATCACTTAAAATATACTTGGAAGCTCTCATTGAGGCATGGAACCATCGTCCTTAATAACCCGGAGAAGCAAGCTATATTCAATCAGAATGTCAATAACTTGGCCATTAGGAAAGGTTGTGCTTTAGTCACAGCATCTTATGAATGACTCTGAAGGGGAAAAAAAAGAAATGGAAGCAAGTCCTGCAATATGCATTGTCCTGCCTTTTGGGGCATCCATGTACTCAAAGATCTGCAGGTGGAGGATCAGCCTGTTTAATACGTGAAAACCCAAGGCAAAAACACAGGACACTGAGAAAAAGTCACCATTGAATCAAAGAAGAGACATTAATGATTTTCTATACCCAGTAATTTAATTAACTTAACTGGACTCACCACATAAACACAGTGGCTACAAGAGCTGGTCAGAGGCTAGGGATACTGCAACAAGTAACTCACCTCCTGACTCCCCAATCTACAAGGTGCAAGTCAGGAGTGTGATGGAATGTTCCTCACGTACCTGGATGTGTGCAGCTCTAACAACTCTCAAGAAGCTTGACACCATCCAGCACAAAGCAGTCCACTTGATTGGCACCACATTCACAAGCATCCAATCCCTCCACTATTGGTACTCAGAAGCAGCAGTATGTGCTATCTACAAGATGCACTGCAGAAATTCACCAAAGATCCTTATTCAGAATCTTCCAAACCCGTGACCACTTCCATCTAGAAGGACAAGGGCAGCAGATACATGGGAACACTACTAACTGCAATTCCCCCTCCAAGTCTCTCACCATCCTGACTTGGAAATATATCATCATTCTTGCACTCTTACTGTGTTAAAATACTGGAATCCACCCTCTAAAGGCATTGTGGGTTTACCTATAGCATATAGACTATAGCAATTCAAGAAGGCAGCTCACCACTACCTTCTCAAGGGCAACTAATGCTGGTCAGCCAGCAGTGTCCACACATCCCATGAACGAATAAAAGAAGGTCTTGAATATACAGAGGTGGCCTGAAGTAAAAACTACAATACTAGAAATGTATTGGAGATTAAACCCAAGTTAGTTAGAATCCTGATATATATCACTTTTTCATTCATTGTTGCTGGTCCAATATCCATAAATCTTTTTCTAACAATATTATGGAAGCACCACAAGGATTTGCAGTGGTTCACGAAAGTGTACCAGATTTCCTTTCTCAGGGCATTAACTGGTACCAATGCATGTGAGGTTACCAACATTACCACATCAAAAACACCAACAATAACACAAGTTATTAAATCACTGATCAATTCATTTGCTGTGCTGGAGTCCAATACAACTAGCAGGACTTGAATAACATCAATCCCAACTATTTTCAAACCAAGCTTTTAGAAGACAATGGAAAATATTTTGAATGGTGTAAACCCCAAAAGAAATCTGTATATATAGATTCTCAAGAAGCACGTAGAAATACTTTTCCTCTTCAAATAGATGTAACATCTATCGAATATTTTTTATGTTGAATTTATAAGTTCAAAAACAAGCTTACTTGTTGATGATTCAATGTATATACACCTTGACTATCAATATGGCATTTACCATCATTGGGCAACAAACTGCTGACTTCACCATCTCCAGCAAAGTGAAGTCCTGTATTACTGTAGTAGACAAGCATTTTTGTGACAGATCTCCAACCAATTATATCCTGTAAGAGAAAGCAGATTTAAATAAATTAAAGGTAAATCTAGACTCATTTCAAAGAATAGTTTTACTTGACAAAATAAGGAAAAGAGAAAGGATATGGAAATAAACTTGAACAGTTGATTTTAGAGATTAAGACTTTAGAGAAAAGTCTTCTGCGTACTACTTGCCTTACAATGTGATAGGAAGATGGCAATGTATCACAAATATCTGTTTAAGGTGGTTTAGTGCACTAAACTGAGATCCGATATAATTAAAAGAACGTTGTTATGATCCCAATTAATGCTATTACTGGACAAATCAGATCCCAGATAGACATCTGGTTTGATAGTTTATTTTATTTTAACGAGGTGGTCTTCCACAACCATGACATGCTGCAGATTTAGTTCTATAAACCAAACTCTACACATAAAACAATTCTAAAACTTTATAAACACCCAATAAAACACAATCCCATTAACCCCAAAAAACTCTCCTTTACAGTAGTCAGACCAGAGAGAATTCCTTTCTATCTCATATCTTTAACTGTGGCTTCATTATCCTGTCTTAAGAAATGGATGAACTCTTACAAATACTTGTCTTCATACAAATGAGCTTAGACTTTTTCAGCTTCAAAGAACTCCTTCAGCGTTTTGACCAAATACTTTCTGTCTGGAACTTTTAAACTAGATTCCTTTGAGGTGACTCTTTCTTAATAGTCCTAAACAACCTCACTTTCTCAGGGGTAATTTTTTTATGCATCCAGCTTCACCTTAAGACTTCTGCAAAACTACCAAACTGAAACCCAAAAAGCTTTTTCCTCAAACTATGAATGTTTCCCCTAAGTACCCCTAAATTCTAAAACCTTCAGGCTGAAAGCCTAAGCACTACACAATATTTGTGCAGCTAACCTTTATCAGTTTTACTGTTGTTTATTTCTAAGCATAATTCCTGTAACATTCCTGCTCAAGTAAACTGCCAAAGATTTGACAGCCTCAGGATTGAGGCCAAGTAAGGTCAAAATCCAACAAGAGTAATTCCCACACGAGGCACAGCTGGTGCACACTACAGATGTTGGATCAGGAGGTCACATTAAGATCTGGATTCAACCATCACTGTTTCAAAACTTCAGTTGAAGATAAGGAGTGTGAGAAAACACACACTCATCACCTTCCTCAGCTTCTTGGGAACATTCCTAAAGGCAGCTGCCACCCAACACCTGCAACACAGCCTCAAGCACATTAGTTCTTTCAAATCAACATACATTAAGTGACAGCTCGTTTCAAATGTCAGAACAAATCCTTATGCAGCTTCAATAAAATGATTGCCAACTTACTCTCCTGTTGAATATCAAAACGAATGAGACAATAGCTTATAAAATATCATTTCCCAGAATGACATCCCCAATAATCTGATTCAGTGCTATTAGTGCAAAAGCTTTTCTAACAATATAGAAAATCTGAATGTTTATTTTTGACTCATTTCATCTGGTGTTAACAACATCAAAATGAGTCCTGTTAAGACCAGAGATGTGACCAGCCATATTTTAAATGGATGCTACACTTAGTAGTCCAACCTGATTCAGACAATAGACTCATTTTATCATATGATCTATGATCTACATTGAAGCCCAGTGGCTATTTTTTGCATTTGTTTCATCATTCATAGTCAAGGATGACCACAACATCATACAGAATTCATTGAGTTAAGTTTCAGATGTGACGTGTTCAAAAATAGCTAACCAGTCCAATTTGACAACAGAGTGATATGTTGTACTTTGGACACACATTCTTTGTGCAGAAGAGGTTCTGGCAGCTCTGGAATTGTGAAGCTAATGTTTCCTGCTGGCCGGTGGGAATCTGTACTGATCTTAAGAGGTAGCACCTTTGCTGATGAGACTGCAACATACAGAAGAATCTTGTGCAAGATTTTGCAAATGCAACAGGGGAGATGTTCAAACACTTCAGTGAAACCTACAAGATGCCCCTGAAGTGTTTTTTTGAGTTCTTTGCCTTCAATGAGCTCACCGTAGGGGCGCTTTTCGGCAAATACTCACCAGTTATCTGGCAACATGTGCTGATCTCTCCTGTAGAAAATCAGGGACTGAGGCACGTCAGGAGCATCTTTCAGCCATAAATTGGCTGAAGCCCTGTCTAGCGCAAGCTTCAAGCAGCTCCAACTGTCATTGTTACAAAGGCATCATATTTCATAAAATTATGGACTTGAATTTGAAGAATTGTGGATGCCTGGTTTATGCTTTTGAAAGAAATCAATGAAAATATGTTGGAGAATAATAATTTATTAAGATGTTTCTTGATATATTATTCTTGGAGAATAATAATTTATTAAGATGATTCTTGATATATTATTCCTGGAGAATAATAATTTATTAAGATGTTTCTTGATAATCACAAGCCTTATGATAACTGCTTGTTTACTGGAGATCCCTCATCTGTTAGGTTGCAGGGTTCGCTTTGGATATTGTTTGGACTAGTTGATGACCAGCCTGCTACCTAACTGAGCTCTCCTGTTTCTGGAAAACAGCCCTTGTGGCTCCATGGTACTTAACTCACTGATCTAAATGCTCTTGCATGAGAAGTCTCTGAAAGAATGACATTTGATGCAAGATAGCCAGCATTTCCAATATTCTGCAACACTGATTGCCATCTTAGATAGGAGCTGGTGGGACCAATGTCACAGGCAATGGAGCAAAAGGAGTCCTATCAAGATCAGCTTAAGATCTTTCCATGGGCAGACTTAGATAATTCTAATTCTGCCATTCCAAGAATCTCCCCTTAAGGAATTGTAGCCCTGCTAAAAGCAAAGAACTGCAGATGTTGGAAATCTGAAACAAGAACAGAAATTGCTGGAGAAACTCAGTAGGTCTGGCAGCATCTGTGGAGAGAAAGCAGAGTCAACCCAGGTTCAGTGACCCTTCTTCAGAACTTCTGAAATATTAACTCTGCTTTCTGTCCACAGATGCTGCTAGAGCTGCTGAGTTTCTCCAGCAATTTCTGTTCTTGTTCCTGTAACTTTGCTGTCTGGCAAAGGTGTCATATTTTGGGAGGCCTTGGGCCATAGGGGCTGCACTGGGATTCTGCAGTTTGCATACATGATGTTAGTAATGACATCCCCTCAAATTCATGGACACGCATTCGCCATGGGCAAGAAATGGTCAGCTAGCGAAAATCACAGATATAGGCTGGCATCTTTACCCAGGCAGCCAGCATGGTCCCCTGGTGCAGGCAGACAGCTAACACACACCCACCCCCACCCACCTTACAGACAGTTAGTGGGCACATTGCACAATGACAGGAGATCAGATGGCATACCCTCTAGGCACAGGTAGTCAGCATCAACCCCCACAGGTTATGAGATGTCAGTGGGTGTATGCTGTGTGCATGGGAGATCAAACAGTGTGATTTGTGTAGCCCACAAGTGAAATCCAGCCCCTTTGTGCAGCAAAAATCTGAACTGTACATAAACCTCTTCCACATCTAAGCTCAGGTTCAGTTACATTGTCAACAAATTTGCAATTGAATGTTGGGCATCTCTCAGTGAGCCAGACTTATTGACTCCTATCAGCATGTTAAGTTAATTAACCTTGCTAATTTGCCTTTTTCAGCTGCATAGTTAATGATATTACAGATCCAATTGTTTGGTACATTTCTGATGTTACTATCACTATGTTATTGCAGTTATTTCTCTTCTGCCTATTTACGACAATAAGGGAGTTTGCACAGTTTTTCTCAGTTTTGTCTTAAGGTTTGGGTGTCACCACCAAGGCCAGTATTTTTGCTCATCCCCAGTTGTCCTTCAGTTCAGTGCCTTGCTAGACTAGGTCAGTGTGCGGTTACAGTGCTGTGGGTTTGGAGTCACATGAAGGGCAGACAGGGGAAAGACAACAGATGTCCTTCCCTAAAGGTCTTCATGAGCCAAATGGATTTTAATGACAAGGGGGACGAATTGGTCTCATTGTCATTAAATAGTCATCAGTCATTTAATAGTCAGAGACCCAGGTAACGTTCTGGGATTCTGGTTTCAAATCTAACCATGACAGATGGTGAAGTTCTTATCTAATAAAAATCTGGAGTCAACAGTCTAATGATGACTGTAAAACTATTGCCAATTGTGATGGAAAACCCATCTGATTCAGGAAACTGTCATCCTTACCTGGTCTGGCCCATATGTGACTCTAGGCCCACAGCAATGTGGTTGACTGTTAACTGCCTTCTGTGCAATTACTGCAGGCCTAGACAGCAATGTCCACATCCCAAAAATGAATATTAAAAAAAACAACCATTGACAGTTCCAGGGTCACTGTTGCAGCTTTCAAATTGCTTCAGCCTCAAACTTTTTAGTCCAGTGGCATTCCCCATAATGAGTGATTTGACTGATAAGTCCTACTTTAGAGCATATCACTGGTTTCAGTCTGTGATTAAAGTCATAGACTGTGCTCTCATGATTTCCAAATCGCAATTTCAGCTTCTGGCTGAAACACACATCACAGAAATGCCGACATTTAGTCCGAGACCGGGCTGGTGTGGGGGGCGAGTCCGAGACTGGGCCGGTGTGGGGGGTGAGTCTCAGTCCAGGCCAGAGTGGGGGGTGAGTCCGAGACCGGGCCGGTGTCGGGGGTGAGTCTCAGTCCGGGCCGGTGTCGGGGTTGAGTCTCAGTCCGGGCCGGTGTGGGGGGGTGAGTCCGAGACCGGGCTGGTGTGGGGGGTGAGTCCTGGGGTGAGTCCTGCACCAGACGCTGGTGTGGGAGGTGTGTCCTGGAGTAAGTCCCAGACTGGAGGCTGCCATGGGGCAGGCGAGACCCTTGTGGTCTGGAAGCAATGCCTCGAGTTTTAAAGCCAAACATGGTCTGGAGGGGAGGTGCTAGCACGGACTTGGTGAAAAGGACTGTAATTTGAGTACTTTAAAAAATTGTTTTAATCTTATGCTGGACTTTGAGTAATTCAAGTACTTTTTAAAAACTTTGTATTCCCATGCTAGACTATTTATTATTCTTTCAATTCTGTAACAGATGTTTAAGTATCTGTGCCTAGGTATTCTGTACCTAAAGATGACATCATAAGCAGCGACATTACAAACTCTTCACCGCTCTCATTCAAGTGCACAAGACAATAAATTCTAATTCTAATATTCAAATATTGAAGTGTTTGTATTCACCCCACAGACTGCAGCCTGCATTATTGCGTCAACTGCATCTCCTGAAGAATTCTGACTTGCAATGATAGTCTGGCTGTTTATCAGTGTGCTGAACATAACTCCATCAGAGGTCAGTGGTAGAATATTCTTGAAGCTGAATTGACTTCTACAGGTTTCTCCAGCTGTACAAGGAGTTTTCTGCAAGATACCAAGCCCTAAAAGAAAACACACTTACTGGTAAGGAAATATTACTTGAGCTAAGATTAGCAAAGCAGAGAAGACTAATTTGAATCGGATGTAATGAAAAATGTTGTTCAGATCATTAAGCTTGATCAGATTTACAATAAATTGAGGGCTATGACATGAAATTGATTATTCAAAGTCAACTATTCACAAGCTCTGTAGTCTAGTTTCATCTTATGATTTGTATGTTGTTTATTATGGCGTTTTATACAACTTCAAGGATCTGGATCATAAAAGGAAAGTTTAAAGTTTTCATTACCAATCCTGAAAGCAGAAGTTATCTCCCGCAATTTTCTGTTCAACTCAATTCCCAACCTTTTCATGTTTTCCAAGTCATCCTGCCGAGAAAGGGAGAGGTCCACCAGATAGTAAAGATCAATGGGATAGTCTTCAGCTCTCTGAAACTGCAGTGAGAAGGTTTGAGGCTTACCTGGAAAGTCACAAAAATGATTTTTAGGAAATCATAGGTATGAAATACACAAGAGCTATCTACAAGATGCAACTCACCAAGATTTCTTTGATTGCGCCTTCCAAACCCATGACCTCTAACACCTAGAAAGACAACAGCAGCAGATGCATGGGAACACTTCACACTGCAAGTTTCCTCTAAGCCACACACCATTCTAATTTTAACTATAGCACTGTTCCTTTGATGTTGCTCAGTTAAAATCCTGAAAGACCCTTTCTAACAGCACTGTGGGAATGCGTTCATTGCAAACACTTCTGAAGTTCAACAAGACCAATACCTACCCGAAGGCAATTAGGGATGGGTAATAGATACTGGCCATGTACATATCCTTTATGGAAAAAAAGAAATTTACAAGAATTTTGGTGTTGAGAGATTCCTTAATGAGAAAGTAATCAAGCAGAAATCAGCAAGTATCCTTCATTAGTTACACTCTAGTCTCTTAATCAAATAATTATGAATTCAAGCTCCAGTCTAGAATTGAGCCAATAATTTATGCTAACTCTGAAGTGAAATACGGCAGGAATGCTGTATTTTTGGAGGTGCCAGCACTGAGTTTGTAAAAGAGATTAAAGATCTATTTGAATAACAGTGGGGCCATGGGTAGGATTGTTCTCTACAATACCATCCAAAACCTCATGGATTGCAGTTCAGGACAATGGACAATGCAAGTAGGTGGCTATCACCAGTTATCATCTTCAATACAACACCTCAGGGCAGCACGGTGGCTCAGTGATTAGCACTGCTGCCTCAGAGTGCCAGGGACCCGGGTTCGATTCGACCCTCGGGCGACTATCTGCGTGGAGTTTGCACATGCTCCCTGTGTCTGCGTGTGTTTCCTCCAGGTGCTCCGGTTTCCTCCCATAGTCCAAAGATATGTACGCTCGGTGGATTGGCCATGCTAAATTGCCCACAGTGTTCAGGGATGTTTATAGGTTAGGTGGATTAGATATGGGAAATCTGGGGTAGAATCTGGGTGGGATGCTCTTCTGAGGGGCGGTGTGGACTTGTTGGGCTGAATGGCCTGTTTCCACACTGTAGGGATTCTATGATCTATGACCCCACCTGCCATCAGGATAGACAGGTTCTGCAAACAGCAGTTATCCCACTGGGCTTATGTGCCTAGAGGAATTCCCAGAGTCATTGTGAAGAAGGTAGTGGTAAACATAAGAAATGGTACCAAAAGACCCTCTCTTCACCAGAGTGAAGGAATTGCAAGGATTCTAGTGGCTTCCTATCCCTCAGTTTACCTTCTTGTATAGGCCTTGTGCCAATTGAAGGTTACTAATGTTATGGAGCAGAACAAAACCCCTCAAAATGTGTTTAGAAAATAGCCTGGACCCCAACTTTTTCTTACTTTTAAAGGCAAGTGTAAGGCAATGTGTTCCAGATGCAATTCAACTGGTCAAACTGCCAGGCTTGAAGCAAAACACACTTTATTCTTACACTATAGCTAAAATATGGACAAAATAGAATTTTAAAAAGCTCAACTGTAACTATCAAAATATTTAACAAGAATATATACATATGTTAACTACCACAGATTAGCTGTTCCAATATAGTAACATCCCATAAACACACTCTTGGCAAAGGCAAATTCAATAAAATATATGTCTCACATGCAATGTTTCTTTTGTCTGGGAGGAAAGAAGGTCAAGAGAAAATTCTGACAGAAAGAGACAGAGAGAAAACTCAAGCATTTTGCTGTAGCTACTGAAAGCTAAACTAAAATCCTTGATCCTACCCTTTAAAAAAATCTCCAAAGCTTCACAAGCTGTTTACTTTATTGGCTGGGAACAGACCACATGTTACCTCTGTCTCAACCTCTCTTCATTAAAGAAGGACAAAATAGACTCCTTAAAGCCATAGTATCATCACACAAAGAATTAAAAAGTGTTTCCACTTTTTGCACTGTCTGGTTGTCTTCCCTCGGTATTCTCAGATAGGTAAGGGCAGCCTCCTCTTGGTGGAAGGAAACTGCTGAAAACCCATTGTATGGTGTTAAGGTTTCAAAGAACAAAGAACAATACAGCACAGGAACAGGCCCTTCAGCCCTCTAAGCCTGTGCTGACACACTTTCCCCTTCCGTACTAAAAGTGTCTTCACTTATAGGATCCATATCCCTCTATTCCCTTCCTATTCATGTATTCGTCCAGCTGCTTTTTGAATGCTGCTATTGTGTCTGCTTCCACCACCACCTCCGGCAGTGCGTTCCAGGCACTCACCACACTTTGTGTGAAAATGTGCCTCGCACATCTCTTTTGAACTTCTCCCCTCGCACCTTGAACCTGTGTCCCCTAGTAATTGGGGAATGCAAAAAACCAGCAATGCTGAAGTCATCATTGTTTTACTCTAATAACTGACTTGAATTTACCTTGCCAGTCTATATATTAGGAACTCCAATCCATTTCATGTCTTCAACAACTTTGGAATAGGGAAAAATGGGGCTGGCGTTCCAAATTTAAAATGTATTGCCATTCTTTCAGACCATCTCTTTAACTCAGAGTAAAATGGAGCAATGAAAGGGTCATGTACCCTGTTCTGATACCTGCCCAACAGGGTTGGTTTTTAAAGGTTGAAATGGGAAGAAGAGATTATTTTAGTGGAAACAAGGTGCAAAATATTCACACCTGTACACAATGGTAAGAGCAATAACTATGCAAGATTTTAATATTCGTAAATTGGTGAATCAAGTTGGCAAAAAATAGCCTGGAAGATGAATTCACAGACTGTGTCATAGATCAATCCATTCTGAAACCACAGTTTACTTTAGATCTGGTAATGTTTAACAAGCCAGGACTGATTAACGGCCTCAGAATAAAGGATCATCCCAGTGAAAATGATCATAACATTATAGAATTTGAATTTCAGTTAGATGGTAAGAAACATGAGTCTGAAACTAGTGCCTCAAACATAAATAAAGGCAAAGACATGGGTTTGAAGTTATAATTAGCATGGAATGAGCATTAATTAATTGCTAGAAAACAAAGAGTTGGAAAAATGGATTATTTTCAAATTATCAAACTGTAACTAGAGGAGTGTGTAGGAATAGTTGCTGGGTTTCAATTAACTATGATGCATATTCATGACTTGGATGAAGGGATAGACTTTATTGTATCATCAGAATATTTTAGTACAAAGTCGAAAACCAAGCTGTGAAAGTTAGCCTGGAGATTCCTCTAGCCAAAGGTAGGCCAAACATCAGCTTTGTTTTTGTCCCTATGTTGTTGTCTGTTTGATCAAAATGCAAGATCTCACCCATGATCTTTGTGGTGAACAGTAGTGGCTGGGTGATTGTATCTCTATTTGATTCTTGCAGACTGACCTGTCTGTCAGAGATTACTTAAGAAAACCTACGACCCAATTCTATGAAGGCTTCCCTCACACTTCTTGAGTAGAAGAAGCTACACTGAATTTTGGCTTCAACAAATGAAGGATGCAGATTCAGAAAAACAGCAAGATATCAAATTGATAACTGATAATGATAACAAGTTGCAATGAAGCATTGGGTGAAGCATTAGCTCCCCTTGAGTACTGGTGAAAGAGAGAGACAAGAAAGTGAGTTAACTCAGGCACTCCCTTACTGCCTGAGGAAGGGCACATTGAAGGGCAGAGGTAAAGTGAAAGATCACCTTTCAGGTTGAAGCTTTTCATCATGGTTGTGAAAGAGTGGCAGCAATGTACTATTTGATCCTCAGGCAGATCTGAACTTATAAGAAGATAGGAGAGGATAAAGATATATTTTTTAAAAACAGTGAGCATGCCAGTAGCTTTATAATTGTTAGAATGATGACATAAAGACAACTGGTAAACAATGCTGAAATTATCCTGCTTAGAATGACAGAGGTTGCCACAAAATCACTGCCAATCTTGCACTTAGGTATTGAATCCACTAGATTTTATTAGCATCTTTGAGAGCACATCATTTGCATGGAGCAGGTGGGCAAAGCACTAGCTCGGATATGTATTTGGCATCTACCTGACCCAGGTACCCCATTGGCCCATTCCCTCACAACTGTCACTACTCTATTCCTGGCAGTCTAGGGGTAGATCACCTGAGTCCTTGTGGAGCACACCTCATCCTTCTGGTCGTAGAGTCATAGTGTCCTACAGCATGGAGATAAGCCCTTCGGCCTAAACCGGTTCGTGCCGACCAAAATGTCCATCCACAGTAACCCCATTTCCCTGCACTTGGCACATATCATTCTACACATTTCCTATCCATGTATTCATCTAAATGTCTTTTAAATGTTGTTAATGTACCTACCTCAACCATTTCCACTGGCAGCTCATTCCAAATGTGTACCACCCTCTGTGTAAAAAGCTGCCCCACAGGTTCCCATGTATTCTTTCCCCTCTTACCTTAAACTGATACTCTCTAGATCTTGATTCCCTAACCCTGGGAAAAAGACTGAGTGCATTCACCCTATCCATGCCTCTCATGATCTTAAATACTTCTATAAGATCCCCCCTCAGTCTCCTATGCTCTAAAGAAAAAAGTCCTAGCTTGTCCAACCTCTCCCTCTAACTCAGTCGCTTAAGTCCTAGCAACATCCTTGTAAATTTCTTCTGCACTCTTTCTAGCTTAATAACATCCTTCCTGTAGCAATGTGACCAAAACTGAACACACTACTCCAAGCGCGGCTTCACCAATACCATAACTTCCCAACTTCTACACTCAGTACCCTGACTGATCAAGGCTAGTGTGCCAAAAGCCTTCTTCACTGCCCTGTCTACGTATGACTCCACTTTCAGAGAACCAAGGTCCCTCTCTTCCACTGCACTCGTTAAGGCCTTACCATTCACCATGAAACCTTTTCTGATGAAGGGTCTAGGCCCGAAATGTCAGCCTTTCTGCTCCTATGATGCTGCTTGGCCTGCTGTGTTCATCCAGCCCTGTACCTTGTTGTCTCGGATTCTCCAGCATCTGCAGTTCCTACTAACCATGAAACTCCTGCCTGGATTTGATTTTCTAAAATGCAACACCTCACACTTATCTATATTAAACTCCATTTGCCATTTCTCAGCCTACTTCCCCAGCTGATCAAGATTCTGCTGCAATTTCTGATAACCTGCCTCACTGCCTAAATTAGTGTCATCCGCAAACTTACTAATCATGCCTTGTACATTCTCATCTAAATCATCGATATAGATAACAAACAGCAATGGGCCCAGTACCAACCCCTGAGGCACACCACTAGTCACAGGCCTTTAGTCAGACAAGCATCCTTCCACTGTTACTTTCTGCTTCCTACCATCAAGCCAACTGTGTATCCAATTTGCCACCTCTCCCTGGATTCCATGCGATCTAACCTTCCAGAGCAGCCTACCATGTGTGCAGAAGACACTGAAAGTCTGCAGAGGGATATAGATAGTCTAAGTGAGTGGGCAAAGGTCTGGCAGATGGAGTACAATGTTGATAAGTGTGAGGTCATCCATTTTGGTAGGAATAACAGCAAAATGGACTACGTTTTAAATGGTGAAAAATTGCAGCACGTTGCTGTGCAGAGGGACTTGAGTGTCCTTGTGCATGAATCGCTAAAAGTAGGTTTGCAGGTGCAGCAGGTAATTAAAAAGGCAAATGGAATTTTGTCTGCCATTGCTAGAGGGATGGAGTTTAAAAACAGGGAGGCTATGCTGCAGCTGTATAGGGTCCTGGTGAGGCCACACCTGGAGTACTGTGTGCAGTTTTGGTCTCCTTACTTGAGAAGAGATATACTAGCACTGGAGGGGGTGCAGAGGAGATTTACTCGGTTGATTCCAGAGTTGAGAGGGTTGGATTATGAGGAGAGACTGAGTAGACTGGGATTATACTCATTGGAATTCAGAAGAATGAGGGGAGATCTTATAGAAACATATAAGATTATGAAGGGAATAGATAAGGTGGAGGCAGGGAGGTTGTTTCCGCTAGCAGGTGAAACTAGGACTAGAGGGCATCGCCTCAAAATAAAGGGAAGCAGATGTAGGACTGAGGTCAGGAGGAACTTCTTCACCCAAAGGGTTGTGAATCTGTGGAATTCCCTGCCCAGTGAAGCAGTTGAAGCTACCTCACTGAATGTTTTTAAGGCAAGGCTAGATAAATTTTTGAACAGTAAAGGAATTAAGGGTTATGGTGAGTGGGCGGGTAAGTGGAGCTGAGTCTCAAAAAGATCAGCCATGATCTTATTAAATGGCGGGGCAGGCTCGAGGGGCCAGATGGCCTACTCCTGCTCCTAGTTCTTATGTTCTTGTGTTATGTTCTTATGTGGAACCTTATCAAAGGCCTTACTGAAATCCATATAGACTTCATCTACTGTCCTGCCCTCATCAACCTTCCTGGTCACTTCAAAGAACTCTAACAAATTTGTGATGCATGATCTCCCATGCACAAAGCCATGCTGACTACTCCGAATCAAACCTTGTCTTTCTAAATGCATGTATATCTTATCCCTCAGAATCTTCCTGAGTAACATACCTACCACAGATGTTAAGCTTATATTTCCTAGGTTTTTCTTTGCAGCCCTCTATGGGCACAACATTCACTACAGAAATTCCCACCTTTTACAAGGCACTTCAGAAACACCCAGAAATTACCAAGACCATGCCTTTACCATGGGGAGTCCAGATGACCCTGTTGACAGTGACAGCAGGAGGCTGGTAGAAAGCCTGACAAATTTCAGAAAAAAGAAAGAAATATTGGAAATCCAGAATCAGAAAACAAAATGCTAGAAATTGGCAGTTATAATGAGAAAGAGGGATCAACATTTTGAGTAGAACTTACCACAAGACTACATTTAACAGCATGATTATAAAAATAATTTTGCATATATATTTAAGATTCGGAAATGTTGATGCTGAATAGACAATGATGACTACTACATTTTGCACAACAATTTGTGAATAATTGCATTTGATCGGAAGCTTTCTCTGGGCTTTCCTGTAATTTGATGTACCTGGTCGTAATTTCACAGTAAGCTTCTGCGGTCGAATCTGTATGGCATCTTTGGAATTCCCCTTCTTCCCACTGGTCAGATTTCTATCATGAATAATTCTCACAGAACCTTTAGGATTTTCAATATGTTCCATCGGACATCCTCTTCTTTTTAATGATTCAATATTATCACAACGTGTCATTGGTAATTCCCCACTCCGCAAGAATTCCTATAAAACAGGGCAGACTGAGTAAGTTCATTTGCTTCTTTAGCAGTAAAGTTATTTAGAATTTTCTATGAGGCACATTGAATTTTATTGCACAGAAGGCAGCCATTCTACCCAACAAGCATCGGTGCAGGTTTTGATTGAGAGAAGTCCAAAGTTAATCACATGATCCTGCTCTTTCCCTATAGTCATGCATCTTCCTCTAACTCAAACATTAGGGCATTTTGCTTTGAACAATGTCTCTGTCTTTCTGGTATTGTTGTGATGAGTCTATGCTTTGTTCTATATATATCTTAACCACAGGGAACACAACATACAATTGTAACTGGGTGTTGCTTAGATACTTGAATGATCTCTGCATCCAGACAGCTTGCACTGTCCTGTTTATTGGTTGGATATATCAGCACTGGGTGAATATTGTGAGTGACTAGCGCCACTTAAAGCTGGTCTGTGCCTCTTCCAGTGGAGGTGCGTTGTGGTTGCAGCAGGTACCGGGAGTTGTAATACTACAGAATCTAATCTGGGAAAGCACACAACTGGAAAAAGTGAATTCCAAAAGGTTTTTCGAATCTGCATTGGTGGCCTTGTCAGAGGAGGTAAAAGCAGAGATATCCTGAATCCACAGGACAGCAAGAGGCCTCCAGAAGGATGGTCAATAGGCAATTGAAACTATTAACTGTGAATGTCAAGTCATAAGAACCTGGATGTATTGCTGCAAGACATTTTATGTCCTCCCAAGAGTAGTCACCAACAGTGAATAAATCCTCAAATGCCATATCCTATCAATTGCACTACTATCTTCAGCACTGTTCAAACCACCAGACCCCTACCTATGAATTAGATCTCATTAATATGCTTCACCTCATCCTCACACACTTAGCACTGCTTCAAGCTTCTCACAGGCTGGAATCAGATGTAATGGTACTACGGTTGAGTAAAGGTAACGACAAAGACATGAGGGAGGAGCTGGCCAGGGTTGGTCAGAAGGGGTGGAGCAGCAACGGCGGGTAGTTCAGAGGCACAGCAGAAATTCATACCAACAAAGAAGAAGCATATTAAGACGAAGACGAGGCAACCAGGGCCAAGAAGCAAAGTAAGGAATCGCATAAATGGAAAAGAAAAAGCATACAATATGGTGAAGATCAGTGGAAAGCCAGATAAATCGGAAGCCTTTAAAAACAGTAAACAACAAAAAAGCAATAAAGGGGAAGAAGATGAAATATGAGGGCAAGCCAGCTGCTTATGTAGTAATATAATATTGCAAGAGCATTTTCTTTGTTATATAAAATGGAAGGGAGAGGAAAGAATGGACACTGGCCACTGGAAAGTAAGGTTGGAGAAGTAGTAGTGGGGAGCAAAGAAATGATGGAGGAACTGAAAAGGTTCTTTGCATCTTTCTTTATGGTAGAAGACACCAGTAAGATACAGAACTTCATAGAACATAGAACTGTATAGCACAGGAACAGTTCTTTTGGCCCACGATGTTGTGCCAAACACCAAATTAAACTAATCCCTTCTGTCTGCCATTGGTCCATATCTCTCCATTCCTTGCATATTCATACACTTATCTAAAAGTCTCTTAAATGCCCCTAGCGTGTCCACCTCCACCACTACCCTGGCAGCGCATTCCAGACTCCTACCATTCTCTATGTAAAAAACATGTTGCTCACATCCCCTATGAACTTTCCCCTCTCACCTTAAATACATGCCCCTTAGTTTCAACACTGGGAAAAAGATTTTGACCGTCAACCCTATCTGTACATCTCAATCTTATAGACTTCTATCAAGGCTCCCCTCAGCCTCTGCCGCTCCAGGGAAAACAACTTGAGTTTTTCTAGCCTCTCATCATAGTTCATAGCCTCTAATCCAGGCAGCATCCTGGTAAACCTCTTCTGCACTCTCTCCAAAGCCTCCACATCCTTTCTGTAGTGGGATGACCAGGATTGAATGCAGTACTCTAAGCTGGGGATAGGATTTACGTGCATTTGGAAATAATGGACTAATTAGGGACAGTCAGCATGGTTTTGTGCAGGGCAGGTCATGGCTTACTAACTTGATTGAATTTTTTGAGGAGGTGATAAAGGCGTTTGATGATGGTAGAGTAATGGCTGTTGTCTACAAGGCTTTAGTAAGGCTTTCAACATGGTTCCTCATAGTAGGATCATCCAGAAGATTACGATGCACAAGATCCACGGTGACTTGGCTGTGTGGATTCAGAATTGGCTTGCCAGTAGAAGACAGAGGGTAGTGGGGGAAGGTTGTTATTCAGGCTGGAGGTCTGTGACTAGTGGTGTTCCACAGGGATCCGTTGTGGGACCTCTGCTGTTTGTGATACATATGTATAAATGACTTGGATGAAAATGTAGATGGGTGGGTTAGTATCTTTGTAGACAAGGTACAAAGATCGGTGGAGTTGTGGATAGTGTGGAAGGTTGTCAAAGGATATAGTGGGATATAGATCAGTTGCAGATATGAGCAGAGAAATGGCAGATGGAGTTTAATCTGGGTAAGTGTGAGGAGCTGCACTTTGGGAAATCAAATGTTAAGGAAAAGTGTATAGTTAATTGCAGGACCCTGAATAGCAATGATGTACAGAGGGATGTTGGGGTTCGTCCATAGCTCCCTGAAAGTGGCCATGCAAGTAGATAGGGTGGTAAAGAAGGCATATGGCATGCTTGCCTTTATTGGTTGGGGAACTGAATACAACAGTCAGGATGTCACGTTGCAGCTTTATTAACTTCAAGGGACTCAGGGAGCAAAGGTGAGTATAATAGCCCTCACTAAAACTGTTGAAGACAAATGTAGGTCCCTTGCAGTTATAATCAGGTGAATTTATTATGGACAACAAAGAGATGGCAGAGCAGTTGAACAAATACTTTGGATCTGTCTTCACTAAGGAGGACACAAATAATCTTCAGGAAATGCTAGGGGACAGAGGGTCAAGCATGAAAGGGGAACTGAAGGAAATCCTTACTAGTCAGGAAATGATATTGGGGAAATTGATGGGATTAAAAATCAATGAGTCCCCAGGGTCTGATGTTCTGCATCCCAGAACACTTAAGCAAGTGGCCTTAGAAATAACAGGTGCACTGGTGATAATTTTCCAGCATTCTGTACACTCTGGAGGAGTTCCAATGGACTGGAGGGTAACTAATGTAACTTTGAAAAAGGAGGGAGAAAGAAAATGGGGAATTATAGGCCGATTAGTCTGACATCAGTATTGGGGAAAATGCTGGAATCAATCATTAAGGATGTAATAACGGAGCATTTGGAAAGCGGTGACAGAATTGGTCCTAGCCAGCATGGGTTCATTAAAGGGAAATCATGCTTGACAAATCTTCTGGAATTTTTTGAGGATGTGACCAGTAGAGTGGACAAGGGTGAATCAGTAAATGCTGTGTATCTGAACTTACAAAAGGTTTTTGAAAAGGTTCCACACAAGAGATTAGTAAAGAAAATTAAAGCTCATGGTATCGGAGGTAATGTATTGACATGGATAAAGAACTGATTGTCAGAAAGGAAGCAGAGAGTTGGAATAAACATGTTCTTTTCAGAGTGGCAGGCAATGACAAGTGAGGTGCCGCATGGTTCAGTGCTGGGACCTCAGCTGTTCACAATACACATCAATGATTTGGACGAAGGAATTGAATGCAATATCTCCAAATTTGCAAATGACACTAAGCCAGGTGACAGTGTATGCAGTGTGGAGGATGCTAAGAGGCTGCAGGGTGACTTGGACAGACCGGCTGAGTGGGCGAATACTTGGCAATTGTCATAAAATATGGATAAATGTGAGGTTATTCACTTTGGTTGCAAAAACAGGAAGGCAGATTATTATCTGAATGGTAGCAATTTAGGAAAAGCTGAAGGGCAGTGAGACCTAGGTGTCATGGTGGAACAGTCACAGAAGGTTGGCATGCAGGCGCAGCAGGTGGTGAGGAAAGCTAATGGCATGCTGGCCGTCCTAGTGAGAGGACTTGAGTATCAGAGTAAGGATGTCTTGCTGCAGTTATACAGGGCCTTAGTGAGGCCACACCTTGAACATTATGTGCTGTTTTGGCCTTATAGTCTGAGGTAGACATTCTTGCTATTGAGGGAATCCAGCAAAGATTCACCAGACTGATTCCTGGGATGGTAGAACTGACATAAGAGGAAAGGCTAGGCTTGTACTCACTGGAATTTAGCAGAATGGGGGTGGGGGCTGGTATCTCATAAAAACATATAAAATCCTAATGGGACTGGATAGGCTACATGTGGGAAGAATGTTCCCAATGTTGGGGAAGTCCAGAACTAGGGATCACAGTCTAAGAATAAGGGGTAAGCCATTCAGGACTGAGATGAGGAGGGATTTCTTCACTCAGAGAGTTGTTACCTGTAGAATTGTCTCCTGCAGGAAGCTGTTGGGACCAGTTCATTAGACATAATCAAGAGGGAGCTGGATGTGGCCCTTGTGGCTAAAGGGATCAAGGGATATGGGCAGACGGCAGGAATGGGATACTGAGATTGCACGATCAGCCATGATCATATTGAATGGTGGTACAGGCTCAACGGGCCGAATGGCCTTCTCCTGTACCTACTTTCTATGTTTCTATGTTTCTAAGGAGAAGTTGCTGGGGAGCTGAACGTCTAAAGGTGGATGAATCACCCAGACCAAACGGACAACAACCCGGAGTTCCGAACGAGATAGCTGAGGAGATTGTGGAGGCATCAGTGGCAATGTTTCAGGGATCACTGGAGTCAGGGAGGGTCCCAGAGAACTGGAAAATAGCTAATGTAACGCAGCTGTTTAAGAAGGGAAGGACACAGAAGACAGGAAACTATAGGCTGGTTAGCCTGACCTCGGTCGTTGGTAAGATTATAGAGTGCATTATTAATGATGTGTGCTTGGAAGTGTGCAGTAAAATAGGGCTGAGTCAGCATGGCTTCATCACAGGGAAGTAATGCTTGATGAATCTGTCAGAATTCTTTGTGGAGGTATTGAGCAAGTTAAACAAAGGAGAGCCGGTTGACACGATCTATTTGCATTTTGACTATTTAGTAATCTTGGGATGCGCTTGGTGTCTTCTACTGTGCAGATCAATGCAAAGTATTTATTCACCTTTTCTGCCATTTCCTGGATCCACATTATTATTTCCCCAGCCTCATTCTCTAAAAGACCTGTATTCATTTTGGCTTTTCTCTTCCTTTTTAAATATTTAAAGAATTTCTTGCTCCCTGTCTTGCTATTACTTGGAAGTTTCCCTCAAAGTTTATTTTCTCCTGCATTTTTTTTGGACATCATTGTTGATATTTAAAACTTTCCCAACCTTATGGCTTACTACTCATCTTTGCTACATTGCATGTTTTTTACTTAACATTCTGATGCTATTCTTAACTTCCCTGGTTAACAATAGTTGGCTTCCTGGAGACCTTCTTCATCACTTTGCACTAAGTCATGAACTATTTTCTTAAATATCTGCCATTGATCCTCAACTGCTTTTTGCCACTAAACTCCTTTGTCATTCTACTCCTACCAGCTCTGCCCTCATGCCTTTGTAATTGCCCCTATTTAAGCTTAACACAGTTGTTTCCAACCCAAGTTCTGCCCTCTCAAACTAAATGCTAAACTCTACCATGTTATGGTCACTGCTTCCAAGGGGATCTTTTACTCTGACATCCTTTATTAAGCCTGCTTCATTAAAAATCACCAGATCCAGAAAAGCTTGATACCTAGTTGGATCTGCAGCATATGTTCTAGGAAACTATTTTGAAAACACTCTCTGAATTCTTCCTTATAGTTTCCTCTGTCAATCTGACTTTTGCAATCTACATTAAGTCTAAAGCCACCTATGATGAATGTGCTGCCTTTATTACATGCCCTATGTAATGCTTGATTTTATTCTCTGTCCCTACGTAAAGCTCCTGTTAGGAATCTATAGACTACTCCTGTGAATGTCTTCTTGCCCTTATTATTTCTTACCTCCGTCCATAGTGATTCTGCATCGTCCAATCTAAGATCACGTCTTGCTAACATACTTAATCAATCTCATAACAACAATACTGTTCCCACCACCCTTTCCTTCCTGCCTATCCTTTCAAAAAGATCACATACCCCTGACTATTTAGTTCACAACTTTGATCTCTTTGTAACCAAGTCTCCGTAATGGCTATAAAAGCATACCCATTAGCCTGTATCTATGTGGTTAATTCATGTATTTTGTTCTGCATACTACACGCACTCAAGTAAACAGCCATTAATTTTGCTTTTTTCAAATATTTGTCCTGTGAGCCTATTTACTGCTATTTTTCTATGTCTATATCTTCTGTCCCTTCATGTCCCACTCTGGGTATCGTTATCCAAATTGTTTCCCTGTAAGTCTGTCATATCCACTTGCATTGTAAGCCTACATTTCCCCTTTCCCAAGCCCTCCTCAACCTCTAACTAGTTTAAAATCTTTACAGCCCTAACCAATTTGCCAGGACCCTGAACCCAACATGGTTCAAGTGAAGCCCATCCCACCAGAAGTGCCCACTGTCAACCCAGTACTGGTGCTAGAGCCCCATGAACTGAAACCCATTCCACCCACACCAATCTCTGAGCTACACATTTAACTCCTTGACTTTATTTACCCTATGCCCGTTTGTTTGTGGCTCAGGTAGTAATCCAGAGATTATTACCTTGGAGGTTCTGCTTTTCAATTTAGCTCCTAACTATTCAAACTCTTTCAGCTAAACCTCCTTTCTAGTCCTTCCAGAGCTGTTGGTACCAACATGGACAACTGCTAGTGGTTCCCTCCTCTCCTTCTCCAAGTTCTTCTTCAGCTCTGAGAAGGTATCCTTAACCCTGGAGCCAGGAAGGTACCACTGCCTTTGGGACTCCTACTCATGGCTGCAGAGAACAGTATCTATCCCCTTTATCACACTGTCCCCTCCCACAACTAAATTCCTATTCCTTCCCCCAGTTGAATGGCTCCCTGTACCAAGGTGCCATAGTCACTTTCCCTACAGTCCCCACTCACACCCACACAGCTTGCACGAAGCTTGTAACTGTTGGACAATTGCAGGGGCCAAGAGTCCTCAATTTAAACCCCCTGGGTCCTCAAATCTGCCTCACTACACCGTCCTGTCCCTTATCATGGACTAAGTTTGAATGATTTAGTCTGAGAGGAGTGACCGCCCTCTGGAGCAATATGTCCAGGTATCTCTCCCCTTCTCTATCACAGACTACATCGATGGCTGCTCACAACCTCATAGTTTACTGTCCTTTCCTGGGACTACACTCCCCTAGATTTTAGAAACTGCCCTCCAGCCCCTATTCACTGGCACAATTCCAGCTTGCCACAGACAGCTAGCTTCACCTAGCTGGCACTGCCCTGGGTAAAGAGCACAGTTAGCATTGGGCCTTCAATATTGTTAGGCCATAGATATGGCATATGTCTGCAGCTCAGATTCCAGCCCTACAACTCAGATGCAAAGTTCCTTGAGCTGCAAGCACTTACTGCAGATGTGTTCATTCTGAATTACATGGGAGTCCAGCAGCTTCCACATGTTTTAGCAATGACACATCACCCATCCTGCCATCACTATCACACTTGATTCAGCTTATATAATAATTACTTGAGATTCCTTGGCCTTTGCACTTCACTATCCTGATATATTGTTTTTATAAACTAAAGAGAGCGAGAAATTCACCACTATTAATCCAATACTCAAGTCATTTTCTGAAGAAGGGAAGAAAACACTGAAGTCCTAAACAAATGGAAGACCTGATTTTTGCTTTAATGATTAGAAATCTTCACCAATCCTATTCACCTCTTTCCTTGCACTCGTGTCATGCTGTGGTTTCATATGTCACTCCACTGCTGGACTCACTGCAGGACAACCACTTGATCCTCACCTTTTATCACTCCCACTCACCTCTTGCTCTGGAATGTTTAGTTCTTGCCATAAACCCTAGCTAAAGCACCTCTACCCTCACTTCGCACTGATTTTCCACTTAACTCAAATTTCCAATTGTAGTCAGTCAATAATTCACGTTGTCTCACTCAGCTATGGTTTAACAATACTGAAGTCCCAATGCTAACTGTGCTCCATACCCGGGGCAGTGCCAGTTTGGTGAAGCTAGCTGTCTGTAGCTGGAATCGTGCCAGTGAATAGGGTCTGGACAGCAGTTTCTAGAAAATGGGGGAGTGCAGTCCCAGGAAGGGACAGTAAACTATGAGGTTGTGAGCAGTCATCAAGGTAGTCTGTGATAGAGTGGCTTTGAAGGATGCTCCAAAATAAGGTCTTCAGAAGTGAAGAACTGGAATTCCTCGTAGAGGAGACAAAGTTTCAATGAGTTTTGATGACTCACAGCATCACTAATGGCTGAGGGGTTGCTAAAAGATATCTATGGAATCTCTCTTGACCATTTCTGCTATTTAACGCACTCTGTGGAGCGTTCAATCACAGTTGCTCTAACAGCTCCCTACTCTAATGGTAAGTTACCGGGATGTCATACTTACAGCAGCCAGATGGTGATAAAATTTACTCAGTCTGGTCTGGGATGGTAACCATTTGTAGCAGTGGAATTTATGACATGGGATATTTGTGCTTTTGAAAGCAACATTATCATTCATGGCCTTAGTGTTCTCTATAAATTGAAAAGGTTGGTTTGAGAAAATCCAAACAGTAGCAGTAAGTGGAACTGTCTTCTATTTCAATCAGGCAAATCGTTGCTGACTTACAACTTGTGAACACCATCCGCAATTTTGATCAACTTGTATACATTCCTCACATGATTTTGCATTGGCTTCTAAACACACCCTGGGATCTGTAATAAGAAATGGAAGTTGACTGTAATATGTCTGCAGTAATTAAAGCTGCAAAGCAAATATTTAATTTTGCAAGAAAATATCTTCAACATTAGCAATTTAAACCAGAGTAGATCAATTAAATTCCTGTGAATTGTATATGGCCAGGTACGTCTTAAATTGTACATTGTAATTACCATGGGACTAAAACACCACAGGTCAATGATCCCACTACTTATACTAATGTGATCCATGTCAGTGACCCTGTAAATGTACTGGCTCCGAAAAAAAAACACTCAGTTGCATCTCTGATCGCTCCCAGCGACACGAGCAGAGCAACAAACTGTAAACTAATCTGCCAGGCATTGAAAACAGTGGCGTCGTTGCCTGGATAAGTAAGGTATCAAGATTGACCTTTGGAAAGTTCCTTTCTGTGCCTTCAGCAACCCCTTATGATTTTATTTTAATTTGTAAACTCTTCCCCTTAGGCTTAGACATGGCCCCCTCTGGTGGAGCCCACAGCATGTTGTAATCTCATCACATGACCCAATTTAGGAGATGAGAAATAAGGAGTGAAACTCAAAGAGAAATTTTGAGGAATAAAAACAAGCTTGTTTTCTGATAATTAAACAATTCAATTTCAGTCTTAAAGTGGTTACATGTTCGGGAAAATAGTGTGAAAATATAATTTTGTGCAGCTTTTGAAAGATCTCACCTGGCCTGTATTGGTCAGCATTGATAAATGCTATTCTTTATAAAGTAGACCATTAGTAATTGATACTGCAGCCATTGCAGGCCCAAGGTCTCCCAGCATCTGTGGTGACATCAAGCATGGGGGAGAGTGAGCCAGCATGGGGAAGGGGAGCCCTTTGCAGGAGAGGAGCAAAGCCCTTGTGGAGAGTGAGAGACCAGCATGGCTAAGCACTTAAGATCATAGAATCCCTACAGTGTGGAAACAGGCCCTTTGGTCCCACGAGTCCACACTGACCCTCAGAGCATCCCACCCAGACCTATCCCCCTAATCTACACATCCCTGAACACTATGGGCAATTTAGCATAGCCAATCCACCTAGCCTGCATATCTTTGGACTGTGGGAGGAAACCGGAGCACCCGGAGGAAACCCACGCAGACACAGGGAGAATGTGCAAACTCCACACAGACAGTCGCCCAGAGGGTGGAATCGAACCCAGGTCCCTAGTGCTATGGGGCAGCAGTGCTAACCACTGAGCCACCATGCCATTGAGCCTGTGTATCTTTATTTTTTTCTCTCTTTTGTACCTCAGATTTTGTACCTATGTACCTTTGTACCTAAGAAGACGCCAGGAGTGGTAACATTGTAAACTTTTCACTGTACTCCTGTATCCCTGTTCTTGAGTACAAATGACAATAAAACCTAATTTAATTGTAATTCTAATTCTACTGAATCAAATAAATGCAAAGAACTTGTGCTACTGAAATGCAAGCTCATCACATCTCTGGATCAGATTTCTAACCACCTGAACTATTGTCAAATAGTCAGACTGAGGTTGGTTGGCTCGCTGAGCTGGTTTGTTGTTCCGCAGACGTTTCGTTACCTTGCTTGGTAACATCTTCAGTGCAGCCTCTGATGAAGCGTCGGTGTGTCTTCCCGCCTGGTTTATAAACTCTGGGGTCCGTTGAGATGGATTGTCTCACTTCCAGTTTTCCTTCGTAGTGGAATGTAAATGGGGTCAAGTTCAATGTGTTTATTAATAGCATGCTTCATGGAGTGCCATGCTTCCAGGAATTCTCGTGCTTGTCTCTGCCTAGCCTGTCCCAGGATCTTGGTGTTGTCCCAGTCGAAGTCGTGGTTCTCCTTGTCCATGTGGATTGAGATGAGTGGGTATTGGTCGTGTCTTTTTGTAGCCAGTTGGTGTTCATGTCCTCTTGTTGTTAGTTTCCTTCCTGTTTGTCCCACATAGTGTTTCTCGCAGTCTCTGCAGGGGATTTGATAGATGACATTGGTCCTGTCCATGGCGGGGAGTGGGTCTTTAGTTTGGATGAGATTAGGGTTGACGTGGGCTTGTGTGCCACTCTGAAGCCCAGCGGTCGTAGGAGTCTTCTGGTGAGTTCCGACATGTTCCTGATGTAGGGTAGTGTGATGAGTGTGTAGGGGCGTGTAGAATCTTTCTGATGCTGTTCTTGTAGGCATCTTCTGACCCAGTTCTTTGGATATCCATTATCCTTGAAAGCTTGGAAGAGGTATTCTTATTCCTCTTGGCATAGAAAACCAGGCAGGAAAACACACCAATGCTTCAACGGAGGCTGCACTGAGGATGTTACTCAGCATGACAACGAAACGTCTGCAAAACAACAAACCAGCTCGGCAAGCCAACCAACCTCAACACCCACAACCCGAGCTACAAATCTACACCAAAACCTTAATAGTCAGATTTTTGGGAAATATAGAATAATTTTTTTGATGTGTGGTTGAACATCTCAAAAGTGAAACAGCATTCATATACTACCTTATCAAGTCACGCAAAACACTTCACAGCCACCTTATTACTAAAACAAATTCAAAGAAAGTCTGCTTCAGTTAATTGATACACCTGAGAGGTCGGGATATTGTCCTTGGAGAATAGCAGGTTGAGGGGATCTAATAAAAATCCTAAAGGATTTGGACTGGAACTGGAAAATATTCTTCACATTGGTGGAAAGATTGAGAACACAAGTGCACTGATTTAAGGTAATGACATAAGAAACGTTGGTGACATGAGGGAAAAAAAGAACATTTTTTACAGTGAGAGATTAGGACCTGGAATATACTGCCTGAGATGACGATGGAGACAGGTTCAATTAAGACACCCAAAATGGAAATGGATTGTTATCTGAAAAGAGTGAATATACGGGGTTTGCTGGGAGAAGGCAGGGGAGTCATACTACATAAATTATTCCTGCAGAGAGTTGTCCCAGATGTGGCTGAAAGGCCTCCTTCTGTTCTATGATTCTGTGAAGTCCCTGTAACTACAACGCAACAGTAAATCTTTTTGATTTTATTGTATGAAGGATATTGCTGGTAAGGACACCAAAAAGCCCCCTCTACTCTCAGTTCAAATCGCATCCAGACTGCTATTTAATCTACATCACATCTGAAAGACTACACATCTGACATTGCAATGTTGAAGCTACCAATCTTAAACATGGGCTTGGATTTGGCTTTGGTGTTTTTATTAAGCCGATCTGGAGGCAAGATTTTGACACTGATTAAAGCAGCCATGTGTGTGTTCAATGTGCAGAGAGTAAACCTTATGTGTTTAGAAGGTGTTACCTGAGTGAACTAAACCCAGCCACACACAGCAACAAACCATCATTGTGCAGAGGATAGTTTTCAAATCCATCTGTAAAGAAAGAAACACTAATGAGGGATTCTGACAGTTTGGTGCAATATTATCCTTGTATCATTAAAGCACAGAAGGCTTTCGTTTTCACAAGTAAGTAATTTACTTGAATATTCAAAAAATTGGTCGATTGTATTAGTTCTACAGCATGATATGAATAAAAATGTCAACTATTTTTATAAGAGACAACAAGGTGCAGGGCTGGATGAACACAGCAGGCCAAGCAGCATCATAGGAGCAGAGAGGCTGACGTTTCGGGCCGAGACCCTTCATCAGAAAAGGGGGAGGGGAAGGGGGTTTTGAAATAAATAGGGAGAGAGTGGGAGGCGGATAGAAGAGGGATAGAAGAGAGGATAGGTGGAGAGGAAACAAACAGGTCGAAGAGGCGGGGATGGAGCCAGGAAAGGTGAGTGTAGGTAGGGAGTTAGGAAGGGGATAGGTCAGTCCAGGGAGGACGGACAGGTCAAGGGGGC
>NC_063333.1:29980712-30004981 GCF_021869965.1 Rhincodon typus
AAACGTCAGCCTCTCTGCTCCTATGATGCTGCTTGGCCTGCTGTGTTCATCCAGCCCTGCACCTTGTTGTCTCGGATTCTCCAGCATCTGCAGTTCCTATATCTCTGAACTATTTTTATAAATTCAGTCATAACCAAAACACATCATACATAATCTGTAGTGGTGTTTCCAGCTTTACCCTTCTCCTTGGTCTCTCAACACCCATCTCCCCGCCACAGCCTCCCACATTTTCCCAAGAGCGCAAAATTACAAAGGCATCTGTGCAATATGCACCTGTTAAAACATTGTGCTGAGGTGCCGGTGTTGGACTGGGATGAATGAGGTCAGAAGTCACACGACACCAGGTTACAGTCCAACAGGTTTATTTGAAATCACAAGCTTTTGGAGCATTGCTCCTTTGTTAGGTGAAGGTCACCTCACCTCTGAAAGCTTGTGATTTCAAATAAACCAGTTGGATTATAACATGATATCATGTGACTTCTTACCTTGTTAAAACATTAACTTTAAACTTTTACTATCTGCTTCCAGAGGCTCATGTTTGCCTGTGGGAGCATTAAAGACAGTTTTGATGGCGTGAAAATTTTCACCACTGAGACAAAGAACGACATTCTTATATTTTACAATTTGACACACTGTTTATCTTATCAAGGCTTTGTGTAACAAAGGAAACATCTCATTAGAAGTAGCTATTAACTCATGTACAGAGCCTCAGAGTGTGTCACTACTCACTATATTCCTTCTGCCAAAGCAAGTTAAACAATGCAAAAAACATATCATAGCTTCAGAGAATGATTTCACTGCAGATGCACACTTTGTATTTGAAGATGTTGAATTCAGTATTTATAAATCTCATGTCTCAGGTTAAACAACAGCAGATTTGATGATAAGATTTCTGATGGTTTGGCAAAATGTCTTCAGTTACCGAGCTGCAACTGTGTGAGATGCTTTCAGATCTCACATAATTGCAACTCAGGATAGATGTAGAACACATCTGCAGTCAGTGTTTGCAGCTCAAGGAACTTTGCATCTGAATTGTGGAACTGGAATCTGAGCTACAGACATTATGCCACACTTGGGAAATGCGGAGGATCATTAACCCTTTTCCTGCTCTGCTCAGTGTTCTGTCTGACAGTGGACACAGCAGTGACTTTGGCACCTATTGCAGTCCTGGCTGGCTGGGTCAGGTCATGTGGCTTCCTTCATCAGTCTACAGGATAAAGCACTGCCCTCCTCTGCACTACCCTTCCAGAAGCACCCCCAGTTCCCTGGTAGGGAAGTAAGGGGCTAATATCTGTGTCACAGTGCTAACGGTACACAGCTCTGTTGTGGGAGACAGTTCCTGCCGTGCAGTGCCTGAAGTCGTGTGCTGCTGCACTTTTAATACAGTGCCAGTGGCGTGAATGCCAGGAGGTCCCAGCAGCAGCCACTCTGCTACCCCTCCAGCTGCACAATTCCATTAGGCGGGCACTGTGCAGCCCAGATGCACACTTAATGAGGCAAATTGTGGAAGATGGGGTGCAAAAAGCTGCTGTTAGCCACAGCGGACTGGGTACCATCAATCTCACTTTTCAAAACGCACTAAATCAAAATGCTTTAAAAGTCTCTTGGGCAAATGCAGGTTAATTAAGGAAAGGGAGGCAGATTTGTTAAGGACAAGTCATGTTTAACGAACTTGCCTGCATTTTTTAATGAGGTAACAACAAGGCCGATGAGTACAATGCTCTCGACGTGGTGCATGGACTTCAAAGCATTTAATAAAGTGCCACACAACAGATTTGTGAGCAAAGTTGCAGCTCATGGGATAACAAACTGTAGCAACATGGATTAAAAAACTGGTCACGTGACAGATGTTAAGTTTTCTTGTGGTAGTTGCTGTCATTTCTTGCGAGTATGTAAATAAGACAAAGGGCAAAAAGGGATTATACAACTTGTAGAAGAATTCTTAAGTGATTTACTGAGTAAGAAATGATACGTGTTTCCTTTACGTGATAAAAATCATTTTAGAGTTAGAATATGACTAATAGCTGATGTTCCTCATGGCGGATTTTTTTTTCTCTCAAATACTGAGTCCGAAATAGAACAAAGCAAATGAACAGAATATTTCTCTATATGGTAACAGTATGTGCTCTGGGAGTACAGTGTATGACAAGCAACAAAAAAATACCTGGCACAGATTATGAATTACACTGCATCAACTAACAGTGAAATTGTTTCCATATATGGTCAGAGTTTTACTGCCAGTTCAGAGGCCAATCTCTCCAACCCCCTTGAGCTACTCAGCTTCCTTCAGAATGTAAAAGCATCGATGTTACAAGCAATCTCGCTGGAGGGCAGTGTATATTAACATTAGACGTATATTTACTGTATCTTGTAATGTGACCATGATTGAACAGATAGTGTTCGTTAAAATGTCACAAGTTATTACAGATGAAATAATTCTAAACCAGAAAAATGACTTTTAAAAAGCAAAAGAACATCAGTCACCTCCTGTTTTCTATCCCCATTTCTCTCACCTTACTCAGCTGGCTTCTCTCTGAAACCTGAAGCAGGGCTCTTAGATGCAGCTAGTGATCTCCAGAAACATCCCTCTGCAATTAGCTTTTAATTGACCTCAAGACATGCATATTTTGATCACTTCCCTTGTATGTATCTGAAGTTAACTACAACTCACTTTCACAGCTAAAAATCACACCCATAGTTAAGTCTAAAGACCACCATTACAGATTACCTAAAACAATGCATCCTAAGATTCAGAGATATTTTAGGAAAACTTGCAAACTAATCCTACTATGTTTTCCCATGGACTCTTCCCCTCTGAAAATCCATCTTTTTTGCAATATGAATCATATGGATGTTATATCCAGGGAGAAATGCTAATTAGCCATTCTATAGACTCAAACTTCATTCTATCATGGAATTAATTAGACAATTTGAACAATGGCCCTTCACAAAACCTGACATTAATTACACACCCTGTAACTTAAAGATATCCTGTCTATCCACCATCTGCACAGTTGCTTCCACCAATAGTTTTGAGGTGCAGAAGGATTTAGGTGTTCTGGTGCATAAGTCACAAAGGTCAGTATGCAGGTTGATCATCTAACCAAGAAGGTTAATGGAAAGCTAGCCTTTATTGCAAGTGGAATTGAATATAAAATTAAGGATGTCAAGCTTCAGTTATGGATGACATTATTAATACCACAATGATGGAAGGTGTGTAATTTACGTATCTTTTAATATCATGTATTTTAGATTTGGATTTTGAACTAGTGGCATGTGAGTTTTGACCTATTTATATGTGAGGTTTTAATAATTATGGCGGCACGGTGGCTCAGTGGTTAGCACTGCTGTCTCACAGCGCCAGGGATCCGGATTTGATTCCAGCCTTGGGCGACTGTTTGCGTGGAGTTTGCACATTCTCCCTGTGTCTGTGTGGGTTTCCTCCGGGTGCTCCGGTTTCCTCCCACAGTCCAAAAGATATGCAGGCTAGGTGGATTGGCTATGCTAAATTGCCTGTAGTGTTCAGGGATGTTTAGGTTAGGTGGGTTAGACAAGGTAAATGCGGGAGCATTGTGTCTGGGTGGGGTGCTCTTTGGAGGGGTGGTGTGGACTTTTTGGGCCGAATGGCCTGTTTCCACACTATAGGGATTCTATGAATTCTACGTCAGTATTTCTGGAGCCATGATTTTTTAAAACCAGTATGTGAGAGAAAGTCTTTGGGGTGATGGGAAATTGTTTGCATGTGAGAGTTTTACAATTAGACAGAAAAGAAACATAGAAACAGACCTTAAGCTCTAGAACTGCTTGGTAAACCTCTAATCCCTGTCTCCTCCTTTAAGGCCAGCCTTAAAGCCCAGTTTTGTGAACAAACATGTAGTCATCCATCCTTGTACTTCTTCTTTACTTCTGCATTGGCTCATGTCTGATCACCTTTCTCTGAAGTGAATTGTGTTTTTTTAAGGTACATGCACTTGTTCTTGTATTTTTCTGTAAGATGGAGAGATGTTACTACTCTAGTACATCTATATATTGGATCTTGAACCCAAGGTGCACTACAATGGAAGGTTTGAAAATGAGTTCAGTGGCAGAGCAATTAGAATAAAAACGTCATCCTGTCGATGCACTGGAACAGGAAGTTAATGCCACCTACATTGTTGTATCCCACCCTCTGCCTGCTCACTGCCCCATTCTCCCCTTCGTTTGCTGCCCACACCATGCCCCCATCCTTGCCGCTCCATTCCCTATCCCCTTCTCCACTCGCTCATTCCCTGTCCAGCTTACTGTTTCACTCAGACTGCCTACGGACTGGGTAGGTGGGACAGCCACAGAGCATCAGTTGGGAGCAGGTAGCAAGATGATCCACAAGAAGGGCAGCCGGCAGGAGGTGAACAGGGTGATGAGCTGGGGCCAAGTGAGGCAGCAAGGGGCTGCAATTGACAAGCATCCAAAACATTGTCCTTTTATACAGGCAGTTATTTGTGGCGTTGCTGGCAGTGATTTTACAGGCATGCAACAGTGTAGACAGTGAGCTCAGCCCCTGGAGCCGCTGGGACAGCAAATGCAGCCTAAAAATAAACAATATTCCTCTGGATAGCGTTGAGCTTCTTAACTGTGATCCGATCCAACTAAGCCATGGATATTCTATTACATACAATTACTACAGTGCAGAAAGAGGCCATTCAGTCCATCAAGTCTGCACTGACAACAAAAACAAAGTTGCTGGAAAAGCTCAGCAGGTCTGGCAGCATCTGTGGAGGAGAAAACAGAGTTAACATCTCGGGTCCGGTGACCCTTCCTCAGAACTGATGGTGGCTGGGAAAACGTCAGTTTATATGCAGAAAACAGGGAGGTGAGTGGGGTAGGGGGTAAACAATAGAACAGAGCCCAAAGAGAGAGAAAGAAAGTTGGACAGACAACGGAGTTGCTAACGATCAGGCTGGGAGGGTGAATAGTTGTTAATGGGGACTATTAGTGACTAACAACAGGGGGTGTGTAATGGCAGTCTATGTGGTAACAAGGCCTGCTGTGTGGGCTGGGGGGCTGGGACATGGGAGAGTTTAGGCCCTAAAATTATTGAACTCAATATTGAGTCCGGAGGGCTGTAGGGTCCCCGAGCGGAAAATGAGGTGTTGTGTCTCCAGCTTGCATTGGGCTTCAGTGGAACACTGCAGCAAGCCAGAGACAGAGCTGTTGACCAGGGAGCAAAGTGGTGCATTGAAGTGGCAGGCAACAGGCAGTTCAGGGTCTTTTTTGTGAGCAGAACGTAGATGTTCTGCGAAGCGGTCACCAAGTCTACGCTTCGTTTCCCCAATGTACAGGAGACCACATTGTGAGCAGCGAATACAGTAGACTAGATTCTGGGAAGTGCAGGTGAAGTATTGCTTCACCTGGAAGGTATGTTTGGGCCCTTGGATACTGGGGAGAGATGAGGTAAATGGGCAGGTGTTGCATCTTTGCCGTTACAGAGGAAGGTGCTATAGGGCTGTGGGGAGGTGTTGGGGGTGAAGGAAGTGTGGACCAAGGTGTCCCAGAGGGAATGGTCCCTGAGGAAGGCGGACAAGGAAGGGGAGGGAATATGTATCGTTTACTCCCTACCCCACCCACCTCCCTGTTTTCTGCATATATACTGACGTTTTCCCAGCCACCATCAGTTCTGAGGGAGGGTCACCGGACCCGAAATGTTAACTCTGTTTTCTCCTTCACAGATGCTACCAGACCTGCTGAGCTTTTCCAGCAGCTTTGTTTTTGTTCCTGATTTACAGCATCTGCAGTTCTTTTGGTTTTTATTTAAGTCTGCACTGACCCTCCAAAGAGCATCCCACACAAACCCAATCCCTGTAACCCCACATTTCCCATGGCTAACCCGCCTAATATGCACATGACTGGACATTATGGGCAATTTAGCACACAAATCTACCTAACCTACACGTCTTTGGACTGTGGGAGGAAACCCACACAGACAAGGGGAGAATGTGTGAACTTTACACAGTCGCCCAAGACTGGAATCGAACCCATATCCCCAGCGCTGTGAGGCAGCAGTGTAGCCACTGAGCTGCCATGCGGATCCTTGATTCGAGCTCTGAAAATTGTCCTGAGGGGACAGAAAAGGCAACCACTGCATATCACATGCTGCTAGCTTGCTCTTGTCACTACTGTCAGTATAACTTGCCCAGTTAAAGTTTTGATCAATGGTGACCCTACTCTGTTAGTGTATGGCTCACAACTTCTGGTCCCGTTCATGGTCAGGAAAAGCTGATGAGACTTCTTTTGTTGTTTGGACATCCTTGAAATCCTCCTATTGTTGGTACAGTTTATTTATCAGTGAGGTTACAAAGACTGAACTTCGTGAAATAATCAGCAAACATCCCAGTGCTTGACCTTACGGTAGTTAGCAGCAGCTGGCAGTGGTTTCAAGGCTGTCCAATAATATCTGATGGCTGTGTATAGTAACAACCAAAATCCATGATCATTTTCCTCTGGATCATCTCATATTACACCATTTTTGGAAGATTGTTTTTCTCTTTAACCCACAGTGAACTAAGCTTTGCCAGGGCTCTCTGCTGCCATACTCAGTTAAACATTGCCCTACTGTCAACATCAGCTTCCCCCATCTATTTTCCAGCATTCAGCTCTTGAATCAACTGTAGCAGAATGTAAACTGAGTGTCAATGTCCTTTTTGGTTTTCACAGATAAGGTATACCTGAGCAAGCACACTGCGCAAAGCCATGGGAACACGGGGGTTTCAAGGGTTAAATAACTCTGGTGCACTGATTTACCGCACTCTAGTCACAATGCTGTCAGGAACCACGGAAAAATAACAATACAGAAAATAAGATAAGGAATAAGCCACAGATCCACAGACTTGTTAGTTGGCAACCAACAAGAAAACAATGTAGGTACAAATATAGCTCCTCAGTTAATGGCGTCACTTTTCAGTCAGGGGAGACCTGACACAGCATTTATTGCTAATTCCGGCAACTTTATGTGCCTTTTCTTTTAATATACAAGCATTAACTTTCTTTGTTAATCACAATTCATTTTGAGCTTTTGCAGCTTAGAGGAATGACTAGCTGCTGTAATTCAAGTCTTGAGCGATAACTTGTCTTTTTGAAATTTGCTCACCGACCCCCTGGATGACAGACGTATCTGAAACGTGACTGTCCCCATGCAATAAGGTTGGACAAGCCTCATCTACAAGCTGCACTGCAGTAACTCGCTAAGGCTCCTTCAACAGCATCCTCCAAAGACATGATCTGTACCATCTAAAGGGACAAGGGCAACAAATACATACAAATGCCAACATCTAAATGTTCCCTTCCAAGCCACATACCACCCTGACTTGGAAATATGTTGTTGTTCCTTCAGTGTTGCTGGATCAAAATCCTGGATCTCCCTGCCTGGTAGCATTGTGGGTGTTCCTAATTCCAAAGACTACAGCATTTATGAAGGCAGCTCACCACCACCTTCACCAGGGCAATTAGAGATGGGTAATAAATGCACACATCCCTTTAATGAATAAATAAAGGAAAAATGTTTATGCCTCGTTTATTATTGTTAAAGGAACCTAACAACTCCGTTAGCAAAGATGTTACTTTTGTTTTTTTGTCATAAAACTCTCCATTTACCCTTGTAACAATGACCATGTTGTAAATCCCATGTCTATTGGAAACAGTGGGGCACAATCTACACCAACGGAGCTGATGTGGAGAGGGTCGAGAACGTCAAGCTCCGAGGAGTGACGATGACCAACAATCTGTCCTGGACCTCCCACGTAGATGCAAAGGTTAAGACGGCACAACACTGCCTCTTCTTCTTCAGAAGGGTTAGGAAATTTGGCATGTCCATAGGACCCTCACCAACTTTTACAGACGCATCACAGAAAACATTTTATCTGTGTGCATCATGGCTTGGTGGCAACTGCTCAGCCCAGGGCCGTAAGAAACTACAGAAAGTTGTGAACACAGTCCCAAGACTGTTCACGCAAGCCAACCTCTCACTCATGGACTTCACTACACTTCTCATTGTCGTGGAAAGGGAGCCAACATCAAAGCCCTTCCCACCCCCATTATACTCTCTTTCAACCTCTTCTATCAGGCTCTTCCCCGCTGTTATTAGACCGCTGAATGGACCTCTCTAATTTCAAATCTAATGTTGATCTCAATTTGTGCATCTCCTGTGCAGCCATAACCTTATATGCCTACTCTGTCTATACACCCTATGGTCTGCATGTCCTTGTATGTTATGATCTAACTGTACTGCAAAATAAAACTTTTCACTGTATTTAGTTACATGTGACAAAAATAAACCAAATTAAATCAAATCAAATCACAATCCTCTGTGCTAGCTGGTGCCAAGTTTGGAGGTGGAATTAATTACCAATTAATGGCCTCTTGCTACCACTGCTGGTATTTACCCTGCTTCAGGCAGGGCGAGGGATGTCGCTATGGGGCAAGCATAGCAGCTAAATCCTTACAACCAGCATGTCACCTCCAGGGCTGGGGGGAGGAGTCCTATAAGCAAAGGAACGAGTGAGGGGCTAGACATCAGGAGGAAGTGGCGACAGCAATCTGCTCATTCTCAATTTCATTTTCTTGCCTTATCTCTATAACCTCTGATTCCCTCCCTGAATAAAAGTCTGTCTATCTCAGCCTTGAATTAAGTGAACAACCCAGCCCTCCACAGGCATCTGTGGTAAAGAATTCCACAGCTTCATGACACTCCGAGAGAGTTTCTGCCTCAAAAGAGCTGCTGGTCTCTTCCTCCTGCCTGCGAGCTCTTAGTCAGTGAGACTTCTCCCACTGGGGCCTTGACTCCATAGAAACATCTGTCAGGAGCCTGACTGGCTGGCTTGGGTGAACCTCAAAAATAAAACAGGCATTGAAAGTCTTGTGACAGTTCTCTAGGCTGCAGCTGAGACCCTTAACACCTCAAAAAAGATTCCACCTGTATGTTTCTATCTCCTGTGCCATCCTTTCACATTGCTCCATAAGATGCATTCCATAACAGAAAAAAAAAGTCCTACAGCTATTAATGATTGTACAATTGAGTTAATTGTACAGGCACTTGTGTGAACATACTGCAGATAAGAGTCACATGGAGGCCAGATGTTTAAGGAAGGTTTTCTTCAAATTCATTCACAGGATGAGGACCGCACCGACTGGACCAGCATTTATTGCCCATCCTTAATTACTAAGAGTCAACCACATTGCTGTAGGTCTGGAGTCACATGTAGGCCAGACCAGGTAAGGATAGCAGTTTCCTTCCCTAAAGGAAATTATTGAACCAGATGGGTTTTTCCAACCAATTAAAAATGGATTCCTGGTCTCATTAGATTCTTACTTCCAGATTTTTTTGTTGAGTTCAAATTCCATCTACCATGGCAGAATTTGAACCTGGGTTCCCAGAACATTACCTCAGTCTCTGGATTAATAGCCCAGTAATAATGCCACTAGGCCATTGCCTCCCTAATAGCAAGGTAGCAGTGTCTTCTCCCTAAAGTTTGTTTTATTGAACAGCTGAGCTGCATTGGTTCCAGTACTTTTCCAATCCACTTCTGCAAAAGACATTACAAAGTGCGAAAGGAAACTTGTGCAGGCTCACTTCCTGATCTAGAACCTTGTGGTTTCTCGCTTGGTCTCACACAACAAAGACTAGATATGATTGCACACCACATAAAAGTCAGAAAATTCAGTGGTAATTGTTAATTCATCTGAAAGCGCTGGAAAGGTAGATGATGCGTAATATTGGATAGATTTGCATTAGCGCAAGGTGGTTTCTAAGAGACAGACAATACCTGGTGTTGGGCTAAGTGAAGGTGGGCTAAGCTAAGGGCAGGCGATGGCCTAGTGGTATTATTGCTGGACTATTAATCCAGAGACCCAGATAATGTCCTGGGGTCCTGGGTTCGAATCCTGGTGGAATTTGAATTCAATAAATATCTGGAATTAAGAGTATAATGATGACTGTGAATCCATTGTCAATTGTTGGAAAAACCAATCTGGTTCACTAATGTCCTTTAGGGAAGGAAACTGCCATCCTTATCCAGTCTGACCTACACGTGACTCCAGACCCACAGCAATGTTGTTCACTCTGGGCAATTAGGGATGGGCAATAAATCACTTAGCCAGCGATGCCCTCATCCTGTGAATGAATAAAGGAAAAAAAAGGATGCTTTACTGCATATCTGATTTGTACAGTCCATTTCTTAGATTGAAAAGTTGCAGTGTCTAGTTTCAATAATTCACATCTCTGAGACATGTAGTGAAGAGTAGTGTTGGGTATTGTTATCATGCATTTAGAACGCTCCTCACACAAACAAGTTCCAAAAGAATTGATATAAATCATGTGAATTCTCATATCCACAGTTTGCATTCACACTGTTGCATTATTGTAGAAAGTTAACCCAAAGCACTCCACAGAACCACAGGGAAATGTGGACACGGAGACAAAGGGGGAGACTTCAGGTGCGGTGACGGGTTAGGTTTTGACGAGAATCTTAAAGGAAGAGAGAGATGTGGCTGAAGGCAAATTGATCAAAGCGGAGGAAATGTGAATGAATGAACGAGAGGAGATAGATGAGTGATAGAACACGGGATTGAAGATAACAGCGTCCAGGGCAGCCATGGTGAAAATTAAACACAAAATATCAATCTGATCGGGACTCCAAATCGATATCATAGCCAGCTGGATGCAAATCCTAAAAAGAAACGTTATCGGACCGGGAGAAATTTTATACTGTTTTTCTGGCTGGCAACTACATTTGTGAAAACAAATTCGGAATCATCAAATCAAACCCGATTCCGAACAGTGACAGCAGTTTTAGTGTTCATTCCCTGTAACCAGCAGAACTGTACAGGAAAGACAGTACAAGCATCAAAGGGACAGAAAGAGAAACAGGGCACATCTGATCACTTTACCTTGGACAGTGCAGCCGATGTCAATCTTTGACCAGTGAGCGACTATCGACAGATCTGAGTTTGGACTGTAGGCAGTGGCATCTAAACACACACAGAGCCAGGGACGCTTCCGTCTTCCTGTTTACTTTCTTGCTAAATGTTCCTGACCCTCTCCCACCTCATGTACAGCATGAGAAGCTCGTCCCATTTGGAAGACAGACACTTGTCCCAGCAAAGCTGTGAAAAAAAGACACTTCCTGTGAAAGTGTCTGACAAAAATAATATTTATTGCCCTTGGAGCTGCTCATTGGTGTCCGATTCCTCGCCCAGAAAACCAAATTGATCGACATCTGGAAATATATGCCCTCTTTCTCCCCGAGTAAATAGCAAAATTACATCCTCTTCTCCAGAAGATAGTGACATGCCAGATGTGGGAGTTGCCACACAGTGGCAGTCATCATTGCAGTTAGCCTGAACCTGAAATTAATTCTTGCCCTCTGTTTGCGCCCCTCTCTTTCTCCACCACTGTTTCTTGTGACCAAATAGGTTTGCAGCCATTTACCATGTAATGTTATCAAAACAGCTTTCTTCAGCAGTAATTCTTCAGTACATGTCCCAATAACAGGTATCATACACTTGCTATTCATTTTGTCAACTATTTAAACCAGATTTTTAGTGCTCGCACCTTTGTCACAACATCCCATTCACCATTCACTTCCTAAGTAGTCAATAAGTAAAATCAAACAGGTTGTTACATTAAGCAGCCTGACTGTACAGGAGGAGAGGAAGACAAAAGCAGGAGTGGTAGTGATAGAGGATTCATTAGTTAGGGGATCAGACACGTTCCACAGACATAACTTAAGGATGGTATGTGTCCTCCTTGCACCAGGCTCAGGGAAGTCTCTGAGCAGCTGCAGGGAACCCTGAAGGGAGAGGGTGACAAGACAGAAGTCATGGTACACGTTGATGCCAACAATATAGATAGAATGAGGGATGAGGTCTTGCATCAGGAATTTAGGGAGTTAGGCAGTGAACTGAAGAGCAGGTTGTAATCTTCGGATTATGTCCAGTACCAGTGAGTGTAAAAATAGGGGTATAGCACAGGTGAAAGCATAGCTCAGGAGTAGGTGCAGGAGAGAGGGTTTTAGATTCCTGGTCACTGGGACTCTTTCTGGGAAAGTGGGAGATCTACAGGGGAACAGTCTGCAACTGAACCAGAATGGGTCAGATATCCTTGTGGGGGGTTTTCCCAGTGCTGCTGTGAGGAATTTAAACTAGTTTTCAGGGAACAGGGGACACGGTGCATTCGTTCAATAGTGACACTCCATACCTTAGAAAAGGAACCAAGGCAGAGGGAGCTCAGCTATATTGAGTTTCAAGGGAAGCCTCTAATTCTAGGAGTATTATAGGTAAAACAGATAAGTTCAGGGTATAGATTGACATGTTGATTTGTGATGTGGCCATCACAGAGATATGGTTAAAGGAGGAACAGGACTGGGAACTCAATCTTTTAGGGTATAGGATCTTCAAGTGGGAGAAGGGAGGTGTAACAGAGGAGGTGGTGTTGCATTTTTAATTAAGGTGTCGGTTACTGCAATAAGGAGGGACAAAATCTTGGAAGTGTCTTCAAGTGAGGCTTTTTGGGGAGAGTTTAGGAATAAAAAAAAGGGGGCAGTCACACTGTTGGGAATGTATTATAGAACCCTAAACAGCAGGCAAAGAAGAGCAGAAATGTGGACAATTCACTGAGATTTGTAAAAATAATAAGGGGGCAATTATATTAGGGGATATCAAATTCCCCAACATTAATTGGGATAGTCATAGTGTAAAGGATTTAGAGGGGAGAGAGTTCTTGAAATTTATTAAAAAGGGTTCTTTGTGTCAGCTCATAGAGTTGAATGAGGAATGGTGCAGCGCTGGACCTAATTCTGGGGAGCAAACCTGAACAGGAGCTCAAGGTGACGGGCGGAGTATTTTAGCAATCACAATACTGTTTGTTTTAAACAGAATAGTAGTGGGGGAGGACATTCAGCATGGAATTGGCAAGAGTACAGGCCAAATATGTTCCCCTTTGGGTGAAATGTAGTAGCAAAAAGTCCAGAGAACCCCGAATGTATAGGAATATTCAGGACAGGATAAGGAGGAATAGAGAGGCTTTTAACAAAGAGAGCAAATCAATGCAGGCCCTAATGGAGTGGAGAAAGTGTAAGGATGAACTTAAGGAAGCAATTAGGACAGCAAAGAGGAGACATGTAAAACACACATGGTAAGACTATGGAGAATCCAAAGATATTGTATAATTATATCAAGAGGAAGAGGATAACCAGGGAAAGAGGGACTAGGGAGCAAGGGTGAAACCTTTGGTAGGAGGACTTTGGTAGGGCATTGAGCGAGTACTTCACATTTGCCTTCACCTTGGAGAAAAAGGACATTAGTACAGAATTGGAGAAGATGGACTGTGAAGTTCATGAGCAGATTCACATGAGGATTAAGGAGGTATTGAAGATTTCAGTGGGTTCAAAAGTGAACAGATCCCCAGGTCTTGATAAGTTGTATCCCAGGCAACTGAGGGAGAGGGGGGAGGAAATTGCAGGGACCCTGACCTAAATTTTGAATTCCTCTCTGGCCACAGGGGAGGTGCAACAGGACCAGAGGACAGTTTCTCAAGAAGAGTGATAGGGATAAACCAGAGAATTACAGATCAGTGAGTCTGATAGGGGAAACAATTGGAGAAAATTCTGAAGGAGAGAATTACTCTTCACTTGGAGAGTAAAGATTTGATCAGGGTCAGTCACCATGGCTTTATCAG
Organism: Rhincodon typus; assembly: GCF_021869965.1. Classification (NCBI taxonomy): domain Eukaryota; kingdom Metazoa; phylum Chordata; class Chondrichthyes; order Orectolobiformes; family Rhincodontidae; genus Rhincodon; species Rhincodon typus. Next base: position 29,994,418 of record NC_063333.1, read on the forward strand.
AGGGAGGTCAGGTCTAACAAACATGACCTCCCTCTGACAAAGCCATGGTGACTGACCCTGATCAAATGTCTGAATTTTTCAAGGATGTGAAAAGCTGTGTATATGAGTGTAGTGCAATTGATGTAGTTTATATGGACTTCAGCAAAGCATTTGGCAAGTTCCTACACGGGAGACTGATAAAGACGGTAAAAGCATATGGGGTCCTGGGTAACTTGGAAAGTTTTATCTACTATTGGCTTAGTGACAGGAGACAGATGGTGAGGGTAGATGGTTGCTTGTGTGACTGCAGGCTGGTGTTCAGTTACGTACCACAGGGATCAGTGTTGGGTATTGTATATAAATGACAAACAAGAAAATACGAGGGGGGGTTGATAAGTCAGTTTGTGGATGACACAAGGATTTTCTGAAGAAGGTTCCCGACCTGAAACATCAGCTTTCCTGCTCCTCTGATGCTGCCTGGCCTGCTGTGTTCCTCCAGCTCCATACTGTGTTATCTCTGACTCCAACATCTGCAGTTCTTACTATCACAAAGATTGACCACGTTGTTGATAGTGAGGAAGAAAATTTTTGGTTACAGTAAGATATAGATGGATTGGTCAGCTTAGTGGCAGGTTTAATTTAACCCTGATACATGTGAGGTTGTGGAATTTGGAAGAAATAACAAGACAATGGAGTACTGAATGAATGGCAAGGCACTAGGAAGCTTGAGGAACAAAGGGAATTTGAGGTAGTTCTCCTCAAATCACTGAAGGCAGCAGGTTAATAGAGTAATTAAGAAAGCATATGGGATTTGCCTTTATCAGTCGTGGCATAGATTATAAGAACAGGGAAGTTATGTCAGAGCTGTACAGACGTTTGGTTAGGTCATAGCTGGGGTACTGTGTGCAGTTCTGGTCATAAGACTATGCGATAAATGTGATTGCGCTGAATAGGGTACAGAGGCAAAAAGCCAGGATGTTGACTGGGATAAAGCACATTAGCTTTGAAAAGAGGCTATGTAAGCATGGGTTGCTTTCTTTAGAGAAAAGAAGGCTAAGATGGGGACCTGATAGAAGTGTATAAGATTATGAGGGACATGGACAGGGTGGTAGAAAGCAGTTATTCCCAAGGTAGAGGGTGAATAACAAGAGGGTATGATTTTAAGGTGAAGGGCAGGAAGTTTAGAGGGGATTTCAAAAATATCTTTTTCACCCAGAGGGTGGTGCATGTCTGGAATGCACTGCCTGGGAAGGTAATTGAGGCAGGAAACCTCACAACCTTTAAAAAGTACTTGGATGAGCTCTTGATGTGTCATAACATTAAAGACTATGGGCCCAGTGCAGGAAAGTGGGACTAGTGTAGATTTTAGAATAGTTTTATATTGGGACAGACACGATAGGCCAAAGGGTCTCATCTGTATTGTATGAATCTATGATTAATGATTTCCTTTATCTCACTATCTGACTGCGTACCCTAAAGAACTCAATTCAAATTCCAGTCTCAACTCTTGTTTAAATCTACAACCACAGTACAGAAAGATATCATTTGTCAAGCAAGAGCTTTACCATGCAAGTACTGCACTTGAACAGTGTCTATATGGGTGCTATGAGCTCACACAAGCAATAACATTTCATTGAAAGCCACAATCTAAGCAATGACTTTCAGACACTCCAAGTTTTTTTTTCTTTGTAAATCAATAACATGTGTGGCACATGCACATGTGGATGTGTGAGGCTTAAAAGAAAATCCCAGCAGAAATCCAAAAGCACCAAGTCCACACAGCAAACTATTTTGTTTTGTCTTAGTTTTGAATCAACAACATCACAAATGGCTATCTACTTTTCAGAAGCAGATTGCTGACATTTACTGCCATGTTCCACCCAAACAAGTGCCCCAAAGCGAGACCATGAATCAGATACTCCCATCTCATCAGCCTACACTAAACATTATCCTTACCCCTACCTTTCCCTTAGCTCCAGGCTCCCACCAGCAGCAGACTTCATATTTCATACCACCTTTTTGGAATTAGTGTTAATGTCACTGAATGAGTAATGCTCTGGGGACAAGGGTTCAAATCCCACTACCACAGTCAGCAGAATTTAAATTCAATTAGATAAAGTTAATGAACCCAGAATATAAAGTTAATTTCAGTAATGAGGCCTGGAAATTAACATTGATTGCAGGAAATGCCCATCTGGTTCACTAATGAACTTAAGGGGAGGAGATCTGCCGCCCTTACCATTATAGATATTTTTAACCAATCTGTTCAGGCATGAATGACACATATTTGGAGCAGGTGGGACTTGAACTCAGGCCTGATAGCCAGAGTTAAGGACATCTCTGCGACAAGCAGCCCCCTCCTTACTGCTTTATTGTAGTGGTACTGAAGGGGTTAATGCTCACTTACTTCAGTTCCTATTGATGTCACATGCAGTCTGTTGTTGGGAAATGAAGAGTCTGTTGTAGCATTGGAGAGAGTAGATGTATCTGTCCCAGTTTTGTAAGGTCTTTTTGTATTTATGCCTGACCAAATGTAGCTGTACTGTTGCTACCCTATAATAAACTTGCTTGTCATCTAAGAACAGTGCCTCTTCTGTAGATGCTCTCAATAATGAAATCTCTGTCACTAATCACTGGATGGGCCCAAGACAAAGCCTGGAATAAATGGTTTGCTTTATGAGGCAACACTAGTCAGGCTAGGCCTGCATCCTCTGGAGTTTAGATGAGTCAGAGATGATTTAATTGCAACATATAAGATCCTGAGGGGACTTGACTATGTAGATGTTGAAAAATATTTCCTCTTTTGGCTGATCTAGATCTAGGGTCATAGTTTGAAAAACAGCGGCGCCCATTTAAAACAGAGATGAGGAAACATTTTTTTTCTCTCAGAGGATTGGAATTTTCTTCCTCAAAAGGCAGTGGATGCAGAATCTTGAAATACTTTTAGGCAGAGCTAGACAGATTCTTGGTTACCATGGGGATGAAAGATTAGTGCTAGATCCCTTATGGTTCGTGATATACATAAACTGTACAGATGAGAATGTGGGGAAGAGGCGATAAGTAAGTTTGCGGATGACATGAAGACTGGCCATGTGGTTAATAATGAAGAAGAAGGTCTTAGGTTACAGGAAGATATAAATGAGTTGGTCAGATGGGCAGATCAGTAGCAGATGAAATTTAATCTTGATAAATGTGAGGTGAAGTACTTTGGAAGGAAGAAACAAGACAAGGGAGTACTCAATGAACGGCAGGACACTGGGAAGCTCAGGGAAACATTGGGATCTTGGGGTGTTTGTGCACAGATCCCTGAAGGTGGCAGGACAGGTTAATAGGTTAAGTAAGAAAACATATAGGACGCTTGCCTTTATCAATCGTGGCATTGATTAAAAGAGCAGGGAAGTAATGTTAGTACTCTACAAAAAACTTTGGTTAGGTCACAGATAGAGTACTGTGTGCAGTTCTGGTCATTGCACTATAGGAAGGATGTGATTATACAGGACCATGCTATGGTGGCTCAGTGGTTAGTGCTGCTGCCTCACAGCACTAGGGACCTAGGTTCAATTCCAGCCTTGGCTAGCTATCTGTGTGGGGTTTGAATGTTCTCCTCATGTCTGTATCACTCTAATTTTAGGGAAATGCAGGAATATAGGGTTGACGTTAAAACCAGATCACCTTTGATCTTATTTAATGATGGAGCAGGTTCGAAGAGCCAGGTAGTCTATTCTTGTTCCTTGCTCGTATCTACGAAAACAAAGATAAAGAAGGATCGATAGCAGCAAACTAACTCAAACAACCCTTAACCAGGAATTCATACTGGTAGACAAGGGAAATACCACAGGTCTGAGGAATAGTGATCTGAACCTAGTTTGGCCTACATGTGACACCAGATCCACAGTAACTGTTAATTGACAGCTAAAACAGTCTAGCAAGTTACTCAGATCAAGGGCAATTAGAGATGGGCAATAAAAGCTGGCCTAACCTTCCCTGCCCACACCACATGAAAAAAATAAAGATTATAAATCAAAATATGACACTGGATCACAGAAGGAGAAATTCAGTCAGTTTGAAAAGTTTTAAGAAGTGTATTATAGGGGAAACATGAGGCTTGAGAAGCACATTTTGAGCTTCTAGCCTTGGCACAGGCAGCAATATTGCACTAATGAAAATCAGAGATGTGCATGAGGCCAGAATTAGATCAGCATAGACATCCAAACGTCACTCAACAATATGAACTGTTCTTTGCAAGTTCTTTAAACAGTAAATCTGTGGAGAATTATAGAGGATTTCAACTTCCTCATCTGCTAATATATGGGTCCAATAAACTGGACAGACAAGTCTATGGCCATCCAACTCGCAAACTGAATGATCCATAAAATTAGCTACATTTTTTTTGTGTTTGGTATCTTACATCATTGCCTGGCCTTTTAAGTACAATGGCAGACATATTGGGACCATAATGGCAACATAGGAGTTTGCTAAGAAAACAAGCAGGCTGATCTGGCTTAAGAACTATGTCAATTGCAAAAAGGGTCAGTATTGGCAATGGCATTGGGGTTGGGGGTGATGGTGGGGATATGGCAATTTGAGTGACAGATGGGAAGTTGACATTGTTGAAATAAGAAGAGGTAAACAACAGACAAAATAGGACTACATCAGAGCAGCCACATAGTGTTAGACTGTAAACCATAAGAAAAGGAGCAGATGTAGGCCATTCAGCCCAATAAAGCTGCCCCACCAATCAATGAGATCATGGATGATCTGATTTCCTGCCTTTTCCTCATGCCCTTAATTCCCTTATTGTTAAAATTCTGTCTATCTCAGCGCTTGAATATACATAATGACCCATCCTCGACAGTCCTCTACGGTAATAAATTCCACAGATTCATTTCTCTCTGAGAGAAGCAATTCCTCCTCATCTCTGTCTTAACTGTACGACCCCTATATTCCGAGCATGCCCTTGTGTCCTAGACTCTCCCACAAGTGGAAACAACTTTTCCCACAGCTACCCTGTTGAGTCCCCTAAGAATCTTGTAAATTTCAATAAGGTCACCTCTCATTCTCATTCCACTAAGTACAGGCCCAATCTATTGAACCTCTCTTCATATGATTATTCCTCTATACCTGGTATAAGCCTAGTGAATGCCTCTAATGCCAATATATCCTTCCTTAGACAAGGGGACCAAAGCTGTTCACAGTATTTCAACTGTGATCTGACCAGTGCACTGTATAGTTTCAGCAAAGCCTCCCTCCTTTTATATTTCATTCCCTTAGAAACAAAGGCTCATTGTCCATTTGGCTTCCTATTACCCAATGAATTTGTATGCTAGCTTTTTGAGATTCATGCACCTGGAGACTGAAATCCATCTGCAGTCTTTCTCCAGATATATAATATTCAGTTCTTCTATTCTTCCTGCCAAAGTGCATAAGCTCACATTTTCCCACATTATACTTTACCTGCCAAGTTTTTGTCCACTCACTTAAACTGTCTATATCCTTCTGCAGTTTCTTTGTGTCGTCATCACCACTTACCTTTCCACTTATTTTTGTGTTGTCTGCAAACTTGACAATAGCATATTCACTTCCTTATCCAAATCATCAAGTATATTTTCAATAATTTTGGTCCCTGCACTGATCCCTGTGACATACCACATCCTGAAAATGACCCCCCCTTATTCCAATTCTCTGTCTTCTTTTAGTTAGCCAATCCTCTGCCTATGCTAATTTACTACCATCAACATGATGAGCTCTTATTAAGGAGCTTAATGTGTGGTACCTTATCTGAAAATCCAAGTATATTACATTTACTGCTTCCCGTTTATCTCTGTTTGATGTTACCTCATCAAAGAATTCCAGTAAATCTGTCAGGCATCATTTCCCCTTCATGAAACCATGCTGACTCTGCTTGATCATATTAAGCATTTCTAAAAGCATTGCTATTACACCCTTTATAATAGACTCTAACATTTTCTCAATAACAAATGTTAAGCTAACTCGCCTGTAATTGCCTTTTTTTTTGCTTCCTTCCCTTCATAAATAAAGGTGTTACATTTGCAGTTTTCCAATCCTCTGGGGCTTTTCTAGAATCTAAGGATTCTTGGGAGATCACTATCGGTGCATTCACTATTTCTGTAGCTGCTTCTTTTAAAATTCCAGGATGCATCCCATCAGGTTCAGGGGATTTATCGATTTTTAGCCCTGTTACATTCCCAAGCACTTTTTCGAGAGTGATTGTTATTCTACTTGTTTCCTCTCCTCCTTTTGCGTCTTGAATGTTGAGTAATTTTGGGATGCTGTTATTGACTTTTGGTGTGAAAACTACTGCCAAGTAGTTTGAATCATACCTGACACATAGGAAGATGATCATGATTGTTGGAAGTCAGCATCTCAGCTCCAGGACATCTCTGCAGGAGTTCCTCAGGGTAGTGTCCTAGGCCCAACCATCTTCAGCTGCTTCATCAATGACCTTCCCTCCATCATAAGGTCAGAAGTGGGGATGTTTGCCGATGCTTACACAATGTTCAGCATCATTCGCAACTCCTCAGATACTGAAGCAGTCCATGTTCAAATGCAACAAGATCTGGACAATATCCAGGCTTGGACAGACAAATGGCAAGTAACATTCACGCCACACAAATGCTGAACAATGTCCATCTCTAATAAGAGACAGTCTAACCACCGCCCCTTGACATTCAATTGTGTTATCATCACTGAATCACCCACTATCAACATCCTGGGAGTTATGATTGACCAGAAACTCAACTAGACTCACCATATAAGCACAATGGCAACAAGAGCAGGTCAGAGCCTAAGAACACTGCAGTGAGTAACTCACCTCCTGATTCACCAAAGCCTGCCCACCATCTACAAGGCACAAGTCAGGAGTGTGATGGAATACTCCCCACTTGTCTGGATGGATGTAGCTCCAATAACACTCAAGAAGCTTGACACCATCCAGGACAAAGCAGCCCGCTTGATTGGCACCACATCCACTAACATCCACCCCCTCCACCACCGATGCCCAGTAACTGCAGTTTGTACTATCTACGAGATGCACTGCAATTCACCAAAGATTCTTATACAGCACCTTCTAAACCAACATCCACTTCCATTTAGAAGGACAGGGGCAGCAGATACATGAGAATACCAAGTTCTCCTCCAAGCCTCTCACCATCTTGACTTGGAAATATATCACCATTCTTTCACTGTTGTTCAGCCAAAATCCTGCAACTCCCTTCCTAAAGACATTGTGGGTCAGCATCCAACAAATGGATTGCAGCAGTTCCTTTTTTGCTTTCTCTTCAACTTCTATTTTCATTGTAGATTAGATGGATTGCCTCACAGAGTTGGCTCACCCAGCATTGCGGTGGATCTGTTAGCAAGTGGCACGCGTTGAAGGAACTGCATTTTTCTTAGACCTGGAGAACCGTTCCAAGGCCATAAGCAATTGAGGCATTATATATAAAAACATTTCCAGCCTCCCCTGTGGCCAATGAACTCTAAAATTTATCCAGAATTCTGACATCTGTCTCCACTTCGTTTGTAAACTTGGATGCATTCCATCTAGTGCACATACCTTACAAATGTATAGAGCAGCATTTAGATTTGAAATCCCCATTTGATCGATTGCTGCATTTTGCTGCATGATCGCAAATGCATTCCAAATGACTGCAGTTTCTAGATTGGAAAACACTGACAGCGTTTTATCAAGTCGCTTGTATAGCTTCGGGGTATCTGTGTGTGACACCTTAACAAAAACAAGTACCTCACAAATTCAACCCTGGTGGTTGCTGGCAGGACAGAATAAAACTTACAGCAATTGTACACTGAATTCTATCCTAACATACCCTCAATGACTTTCTTCACTGCAACATTTCAACGTCTCAATAGAATGGCTGTGCCAAAGAAAAGTAAACGTAAAATAATTTGAAAAACACAAAAGACAAATTTGGCAACTATTGATGATAATTCTCCATGCAGTTGCTATATTTAGCCACTGGATGGTATGTACCCTTAGGTTTCCTTGCTTCAATCAACAAAACACGGAAGTTCAGAGGATTTTTCCAGTTGGCAGTCACCAGTTAGGCAGATCTAAATCCACCCAGATGAATCTTAGCAGAAAAGGATGAAAGGATACATGGCCTCTTAGGGAATGACTCCTCTAATTTTCTTTGTTGTATTGTCTTTAGTGTGTGGAATTGTGTTGCAATTAAATATATGTTTTGATAAAATTTAGTCACTGTTGGAATGCAGGAAACATAACAACCAATCAAAATCTTTGAACCACAATGTAAAAATAACTTGATACTCTGTCTTTGTGATGCTGATGTGGGATCAGTATTGATTAAGACAGCAGGGGTAATGCCTCGCTCTCCTTCAAAATGGCCCCATGGGATCTTTTGCGGATGCCACTTGTTATATGATACTCAAGCAGGTATTTGGGGCCCCAATTTGGAAAGTTATCTGAAAAACAGCATGTCCACGTGTGCAGCACTCCTTCAGTACCACACTCAGTCTTGATCTTTACTCTCAAGACCTTGAACTTGAAGATTTAGAGGTCAGAGTGACTATAAGATAAGACAATAAGGCGTAAGTGTAGAATTAGGTCATTTGGCCCATCAAATCTGCTCCACCATTCAATCATGACTGAGTGTCACCAACAGAGCCACAAATAACATGTAGGAAGGATAACACTGAAGCTGGCCTAGATGAGCCACATTTTAATCCAGTTTATATCATGTTCATCGGGCTGAACTTTTTTTTTGGCAAAGTGTCGTTTTCGTCGAGATTCATGATGGGTGGTCTGCCACAGCCTATTTGCTCACACAATGCTCCTCTGTTTAGGTCATTAGTTATGTAACAGGCCTCTCTGGCATAGGCTCATGCAGGAGCAGTAATGGAAGTGCTCACCATGTTGAGGACTTTGTAACATTCACGCTGCTGCTGCCGTGATATCCAACCCAAGCTCCACTGCATTTCAGGTGCTGCTAGCCAGGAGCTGTGCTCCTCTACCTTTCGATCTCAATAAAAAGTGGAAGAAGGGAAGATAGCATTCTGTTTCTCCTCCAGGGTCGTGAAGATCCTGGTGTACAGGGTGGTCACAAGAAGGGGAAGAGGGCGACTGCTCATATGGAGACTCTGAGACCTCCAAGTCCAACGAATTGAGTGAGCTCCATTGGGCTGTTCTGCACTGCTGTCCCACCAGCTCCAGTTCAAACTTATTCTAATCCTAAACAAGCTGTTACCCCTTTTTCACACCAATTCCCTCTTTTATGTAGCTATTAATGGGACCTGTTATGAGAAGGCACTGTCCACACTGATCTCAACCTCCACTTCTGAGGAAGAAGCTATTCAACCCTTAGAGGATGCATCAGCAAGGCTTTAGCCCTCACTCTGCCCCAACTCAGTGACTTTCATTTCAGGCTGGGTTCATATTCTAGATCAGAATCTGGAGCAAAATTGAATCGTTGAATCATACAATACAGAAGAGGCCCTTTGGACCATCAAGTCCATACTGCCAAAAATACACATCTACTCACACTAATCCAACTTACCTGCACTAGGCTCATAGCCCGGAACGTTATGATGATTCAATGCTCATCCAGATACTTTTTAAAGATTGTGAGGCTACCCAGCACAATTTCCCTCACAGGCAATACATTCCACATTCCTACCATCCTCTGGGTGAAACCAGGTCAGCACTTCCCTGCCATATCTCCAGAGCTGGACAAGGAAGAAACATTCCAGGTCTTGAGAATTCTGAGGACTGCCAGAGACTGGGCACCTGCTCAAATCCAGGCAGAAGACAATCCCATGGTGTCGGCCATTAATAACCTTGTCAAAATGCACAGAGAGACACAGGAACAGCATTTATTGCCCTTGGGAAGGTGGTAGTGAGCTGCCTTTTTGAACTGCTGCATCTATGTTCTGTAGGTTGACCCTCAATTCATTTAGGTGGGGAATTTCAGGATTTGATCCAACAGTAGCAAAGGAATGGCAATAAAGAATTGAACTGAATTGAATTGAGGTGCAGGTAGCTCTCTTATAACACAATAGTTGTGTTCTTGTGTGGCCTCGCGCTACAGAAAATCTCATTGTAGGGAAGTGCTATACCTATACTGCAGAAAGTTTGCGTTATCCAAACAGCATCCACTATTAATCAATCACTTTACAGCCAATTCATGTTAATGAAGCACACATTACAGCAGAGCTACCTGTAGGTATATTGTTACATGTACTTACATCAGTGCAGTGAAAAATTTACAAATCACCACTTACATCACCATTTTAAGTCCAAAGGGACCTAGGTACAGAATCTGAGTTACAAAGCAGAAAATAAGGAAAACAAAGTTAAAGAATTAAACATTACAGTCCTTCTTCCTAACAAATAGAAAAACAAAGAAACATAGTTAACAGGTCAACACCACAGTCCATAAGGGCGGAGCCACACTGGGCTCACACTCGTCACAAGGGCTTAATCTCCCCCCACTTCAGGCTCGACCTCACTCCCACCACCGTCTTGCAGCCTGCTCCCGCTCTCACCATCTCACTGCCTGCTCCCACTCTCACCGTCTCACAGCCTGCTCCC